>NC_052638.1:10807944-11109569 GCF_016161935.1 Mauremys reevesii | reverse complement strand
CAATTTACCAAAAACAAAAAAAATTGTAATCTGCAATGTCTTGACCTATTTTTAAGTGACAATTTTTTTTATTACAGTTGAGAAAAATGGTTTATAGCTGCTTAAGTTTCCATTTCACTAAAATAGTGCCAACAAAAATAAGCTTGCATAGAAAAACAATCTCAAATTGCCACTGGCTACATGCTTACAATAGGAAATGCAGATATTGTAACATAAACATAGTGCAAACCATGGCAGTTCATGCTGGTTGTGACTGCCGCAGGTCAGGAAATAGACCATAGTAACCCAGTTATCACAGTTTCTGGTCTTTTATTTAATCTTTTGCCAAGTATAAGCAATGCATATGCGCAGACCCATGGCATGTCTGCTGCTGCTGTTGATTAACGCAGTTTGAGGTCGTCGCCACTTCCTAGGTTAGATCCAGGACTAGGGTCTTGTCTTCTTGCCTGCATTAATAAATATATATTCAAGGTCAAAGGTATGGTTTGGAAATATCAAATTAGTTGATTTTTTAAATGCATTAATTACAAGCTTATAACCACAAATAATTCCATGACACAAAATTTACACTGCAAACTGTTAAATAAATACTATAAATACAAAAATACCATCAATACCTCCTACTTAATCATCCACCTTTGTGCAAAAACCTGAGTAAAAGCAAGACTTCACACAATCCTTTGAAGGTCTGGCTCTGGTTTTGATGGACCAGCAGAGGAAGAGCACTCTGGAGTAGAAGACCCTACACTGAAAATGCTGCGTCACAAGTTCCTGATATTCAAATCTAAGGGCTGTTAAATTACTAAATTTATTTTAACAGATGGGAGAGGTCAGAGGTAGCAGAATGGCTACTAAATATAGTACAGACTCCAACCGTCTAAGGCGTCATAGATCAAATTTAACACCTTGCATTCTTCTTAGAAGGCAGCTAGAGGACAGGGAAGCCTACAGAGCACAGTTGCAATAAACTTGCACCACGAAGGTAAATGGCAGCATTCTGTCAAAAAAATGAAGTGTCTAGATGTCTTCAAGTGCAGCCCTAGGGAGAGCACTTTGCAATAATACAATCTGGAGGTAACTAAGACATGGATAAGTATGATTAAGTCTGCATCCGAGGACAGACCTTTATGTAGTCTCTTTGCACCCAAAGAACTGCACACCTCATTTTAAAAACATTCCTTTAATTGGAGGTGCAGATATCAACCGTGCTGTTTCCTGTAAATTCATCCCCTACCCTCCAGCATCACCTCCCTCTTGTCTGACTTGAGCTTCTACTGACCTTTTTATCCATGCCTTAAATGAGGCCAACGATTCGGAAAGCCAAGTGACTGCATCATCTTGGTCAGACAATAATGCAGAGCTGAGTGCCAGCCACAGAGTGGTGACCATGCAGCCCATCCTGTCTCACAATCTCCCCTACTACCCACATACAAAAACTGAACCAAAGTGAGAACAGAAGCCTGCAAAAATGCTTGCTGAGGGCAATGAGAAACTGCCCATCACCAGCCTCTGGAATCTCTCTGACAGGAAGGAATAAGAGTCACTGAAGCACAGTCTGTCCATTCCTGCTAGATATCATGTGAAAAAAGTCTCTGTAACCTCAGAATTAATACTATGGTCAAAGGCTGATGACAGCTCCAGGAGACTCATCATGGACACATGACCTCTGTCTGTACCCCAAATTTTCCATGACAAAAATCTAGATCCTCAGTATGGCATATCTATGTCTGCTGGGATTCTACCTCTCAACTGACAAGCAGCCTGGAGACAACAGTCAAATCATGACATGGATTTGGTCTTCACTCTCCCAGTATCCAAACTTAACGTTTTGTTTAAGATCTGTAGTACATCCATCCACCTGTTCAATGAGTTCTCCTTTACCTGGAATAACTACCATGAAACTATAGAATTTCAAACACTCTGTAAGAGCTTCATCCACTCAGAACTTGAAGTCAATCAGGACAATACATCTCAGTGACTCCAACGCCAGGCCAGAGAAGAAAACTTAACTTGGGCCTCAATCCTGCAAATACATACTTGCTTGACTTCATGCATAAGTAGTCCTAACCAAGTCAGCGGGGCTATTCACATGTGTAAAATTAAACACGCGTAAGCATTTGCAGGACCTTAGATGGGACGTCTACAGTATAACAGGGCAGCTTTACACACAACCATTAATCCCAAATAAATCCTCTCCTGAAATTTATTAATATGATGGATGTTAACTATAATCCTGTTTTGGAGTGAAGAACTTCCACACACACACACACATGAAATATAAATAAATCCATTAATATTGTATCAGATTTTCTGCTATTTAAGTCAAGAGTAATAATACCAAAATTTGAGACAGAGATTGGCCAAACCGGACAGTCTCTACGCAAAAGAATAAATGGACACAAACATGACACATCATCACACATAAAAAAAAACCAGTGGAGAACACTTCAACCTCTCTAACCACTCAGTGACAGACTTGAAGGTTCACCACTCTTCTATGCCATCTCTTTATCATCTCAAAAAGTTTTTTCCTCCTCTAAACGATAGCTCATCTCAATTGATTAGACTCTGCCTGTTGGTATGCATACTTCCACCTTTCATGCAGATCCAGTAAAACATCTAACAGTGTATGTGATGTATTTTCTTGTTCTATGACAGAAAGAAGACACATTTTTAATGTCAATGCCTCTAAAAATGCAAGAAATGAATCTGTAACTCAAAGATTTAATCACAATACCAACTCCACCAGTATCAAGACTGACCAAAACAATTTGAGAAGAAGCTGTTCAGCTAATATAAAATGTTACTTATCAACATAATGAAAACACAGTAATATGGCAGGTCTGTCCTCTTGGTGGCGTGTCAAACTGTCTCGCTTGCCTGACTAGTGAAGTTTTTATTTCCTTATTGTGCAAGCAGCAACAAGCTCAAGTGAAGAAGTAACACAGAATAACAGGATTCCGAAACGATGAAGAATATTCTATTTACAGAGGTGTTTGCCTGTAGGTATAAAGGCTGACACTTTTTTTGATCTGTTGGTAGAGGAAATCCATTTAAGGCTGACAACGGTCAAACTGTTAATAATTTTGAAATCATATATATTCTGGTGAGAACATTTTAAGAGTAAAAATAAATCCCCAGCCAAAAAACAACATCATTAACCTGCAGTTAGGGTTATAAATATAATCTTAGAAGATAAACATCTTGTACTTTTCATAAACACATTGTCCAAAAGCAAGGAATTTCTAAGCTGACAATTAAAAAATATAAATCTGAAAGTGGAGAATTAAGTTCTCTAACCTTAGTTCTCTTCTCCAGTGTATCCCCACCCTGTCTACTCTCTTAATGACAAGTATCACAGCAAGTCTACATGTAAGCCCTGGAAATCTTACCAGTTGTCCTGGCTCGGGGGGGGGTGACACGCTTGGGCGGAAGGGGCGGGGCTGGGGGCTAGCCTCCCACAGCCAGCGGCTCACGTGCTGCCCATACCTGTACTGCAATTAGACACCCCCAGCTGGCCCACACCAGCTGACTTGACCCACGGGTCTCAGGCTGGAGAGCTGTTTAATTATGGTGTAGATGTTCAGCCCAAGCTCTGGGACCCTCCCACTTTGCAGGGCTCCAACCCAAGCCTGGATGTCTCTACCGCAATTAAAACAGCCCTCCAGCCCAAGCCGTTTTTAATTGCAATGTTGACATACCCTTAAAGACCCATTTCTGCCATGTTGCTTATAATGAATCAAGCAGACTTGTATATAATTTGCCTATTATTTCCCTTCCCTTCCCATGCCTTGCTTCTGCTTCCTTGTGCTTAGACTGTGAGCTCCTCTGAGCAGGAACCATCCTTCATAACTGTTTGGAAACCACTTAGAGTGCAATGAGTGGTACCACAAACAATAATAGTTTTTTCTTTGCATTTGAATAAAAAGTGACAGAGGCACAGGACAAATCTAGTTAAGAGTTTTTTTTGTTCAAGATCTACATAAAATGATCATGTTTATTCCCTATAGGCTTTTCATTAGATTAATTCAGTTTAAACTAGTCTAAAAGGGTTTACTTTTGCCTCCAGTTCTGCTAATTTGAAGTCATGGAGGAAACATTACTGACTTCCTATTTAAGAGTGCCAAAGGTGTTAACAGCTGCAGCCAACTTGACAAGATTGGAAGAACATATTACAAACTGTGCCTTTAATAACTATCAAAGCCTCTTTAAGCAGGATTTTTTCATTCCTTTCAGAGTGATATTCTAACAACGTACCCCACGATTTAATAGTACAAGAAAGTCTTTTACTCAGCAAGCTCTTCTAAAAGGTGTTTTTCCTTGTTCAATATATAAAAAGATTTTTTTAAAATTAGTTCTTATATTTTTCTAATGTCCAGGAAATGTTTCACAATTTTAAGTATTCTAATATCTTGATATATTTCTTTATTTTATATTTGTACAGTGCATAGCACAATCAGGTCTTGCTTCTAGGCACTACTGCAAATGCAAATAATATTGCAGACCATATTCTCAGCTGGTATAAATTAGCATAGCTCCCACGAAGTCAATGGAGCAACAATGATTTACACCAGCTGAGGATCTGGCTCTTCATGTTTTTTGTGGTTACAGTCTCACCATGTAAGGCCTCACTCCTCTTTGCTGTAACGTTGACATCAGTTATTTAAGTAATGATTAAGGCCCTACTTGAATTGCTGTATGATTGTCAAATAATTGCAGCTGTGTTACAGACAAGACAAGGAAAATTGCGGAAAAGTAATCATGGACCTTTATTATTGCAGTAATTTGGAAAACCCGACCTCGCTGTCAGCCGCCCAGGGTGGCCAATGGCCCCCACTGTCAGCCACCTGGATGACAAAATTGCAGTGAATGCCTAATATTGCGGGATCCACAATATTGCGAATTAAGTAGAGCCTTAGTAATGATCCAATTTACAAGTCAACACATAACAATGCAAATAATATAATTAAATGTGACTTCAGAACAGTAACTAAAAATTACATCATTACAGTACTTATTTGTTCCTTGTATTTCTTCTGAGTCATACTTTCTGAATTTATTGACAGAGGAAGTTTCCCCATCATTACTGCAGTTAACCTACTTGTAGAACATGCAACTTGTTCTCTGCTAACTCCAAGTATTAATTAACCTCAACTCCTAATCATTTGACACATATGCTCAACTCCATTCCCTCCTAACCGCAGACTTTTTTTTGCTCTCTCATTGCTTCCTCTTCCTTACTCTGAAACCATCCTCTCACCTGACTCCTTTATCTCTACCTTCAAGTACAACGCTATCTCATTTTAACAAAGAAAAACCAACCCAAACTCAACAGAATAGCCTCTTCTCTATTTTCATCCTTTATTTATTTGCCAATTCTAACAGTCAAGTATTCCATCCCTTAATCTTGGGCTTTTGTGACACTGCATGCTCTCTTTCTCCACAAGCATACTTCAGAGTACTCCGGTCTCTCCCTCACACTGTCCTTGTCTTCCCACCCCCCACCTCAGCTAAACTGATGACTTTCAAATTTACTTCTCTTTAAATTCTTCCACTCTGTTCAGTCTTGCACCTCCAACTGTCTTTCTGACATGATTTGCTGGATATCCTATCATTAGCTCAAACTAAGCGTGGCAAAAGTTGAACTCTTTCCAAACTAAAGCATCTACTCTGTTCTCCATCACTATTGTGAACTCCACCTTTTCGCCCGTAATGGAAACTTGTGACTTGTATTCAACTTCTTCCACTTTATCAGACTGTAGCTAAATTCTGTCTATTCCTCCTTCCACTACAATTACTCTAAAATTTATATTTTCTCTTTACTATTCCCACAACAAAAAACCTTTGTCCATTTGTGGTCATCTGATCTCTTTTGTAACTTCCTCTCTGGTCACCCAGCATTTCATACCTTTCCATTCAGTATGGACTGTGACTGCTAAGATCTTACTACTTCAATGTTCTGATAATATGACTGAGCTCTTAGATTCCTTCCAAAGGCTTCTTCTCATCTTCTGCATCCAAGTTCCTCATCTTCACCTTCAAGGCTCTGCACAACTCAGCTCCTGTCTACATCTCATTTACTCCAATTATCTACACTCCTTCCAAGCTCCCCACACAAGTGCCATTTTAATCACCTTTCTTCCATGCAGATCCTTATGCTTGGAAGTCCCTCCACAGCTGGTCCACCAAATTTGAGATCAAAATTTCATCTAGTGATTTGATGCATTTGTCTGTCCAAACATTACTGTCCACTTTGGATTATAAGATCTTTGGGGCATGGACTGCTGGGTCTTCCTTTATTATACCATTTACACACTGGTGATACTCAGAGCAAGCTGTATTCCTTTCTGCCAGCCTCTCAGCTGAAAATTGACAATTCCAGCTCTCATCACTGTAATGTATACAAAGCCTGATTTTTCAGAAAGCTTTCTGTGTGCAGACAATTGAATTAAAAAAGGAAATAGTCTATTAGTCACACGCAGCTCTAAAGCTTTTAAATGCTAGTGGGCATCTGTCCCTTGCACCCAAGGAAGGCTTTTGTAAACTGCCTGCCTCCTTTATATAACTACAGATCATTTAGAGACTTTGTTTAAATCAGTTTTTTCGCATTAATTCATTAACCTTTTTACAGTGTTAATGATGGTACAACCTGAATTATTCAATTTTAATGAAGCTGCAGTTCAATTTTCTTCCCACAAAAGGAGAATTGTGATGCATAGTTATATCCTACTACAAAACATAATTTGTAATTTTGAAAAGTATAACCAAACTATCATTGAGACTTGCTAGCAAAAGGTTAACCTTATTTATTTTTTTGCTTAGATTATTGCTTCTAATTTAAAGAGTCTCCCGCTGTTTGGAAAGAAGTGGAATGCGATCTACATTTATGATTTTGCTGATTGTCTCAATGCAAAACCTTAGATAAATGTAGTTATTAAATTTACTTTCAGTGCATGTTTTCACATCTAATGTGAAAAACAGCAAAATCACTTGACAGCATACTCCTGCTTTAAAAAAAGTTTATTTTAATAAAAAAATAATTTCCACAATAATTTTACTGTCAAATCTCAATGAAGACTCCAAAGCATATGGTTGCATTTATAATTTTCTTACGGGGCCTTTTCTTTTAAATTTATGAAAGTACCCACATGATTTATGACATCATAGCTAGTTGTAAGTTTTTGCACAAGCCACTGTGGAACTACCACCAGCTCTGCCCTTTCAAATAATGTGAAAGGAATGACAAATTATGCTCAAGTGTATTGAAAAGCATTCATTACAGTATCTTATTATCTTACTAGTAAATATTGACAAAGATGTAATTTTTCGTTTCAACAAGTGGGGAGTTACACAGGCAATTCTGACAGTGAAATGACAGCCCAACCCAACTGAGTCATCCCCATTTATTTGTACTGACCTGTACACGTATAAATATATGAAACATGTACTTGTTCTATCAATCACCAGTCTGCCAAACCATGTAGGCCACTGTATATAATTAATACATACAAACAACAACAAGATAGTTCTTTAGATCCTAGGAATATGAAGGAACTATATATATTATTTATTTTTTATACTACACACACACACACACACACACACACACTAAATTAAACACTTCCTCACTAAAACTTTGTCACTTCTTGGGTGCAGAGTAAGAACCAAGCAATGTGCAGGTGGCAAGAACACTGCATAATACAGGGCAAAAGTATGGACATTTTTGGCCATAGCCATGGGCTAATCTACAATTTATGGGATCTTTAGTATTCACACAAGACAGAACCTCAGTTTTCAGTAAGGCTGTATCTGGAAAATCTCCACACAGTATACTATCAGGAATTCAATTTATCCACCACAGAAACATAAAAAGCGTAAGTCAACTTTGCCATGTTTAAAACCTAGGATTTGAAGAATGCTCTCTGTATTTTAAATCTGATGCATCTACACCATTAAGCAATCCCCTATGGGACTGTTGTAATAATTAGCCATAAGATGCATATTTCAAAAATTAAAGAAAATACTAAAAAGTCACACACACACAGATCTGTCCTTAAATATTGTGCTGTCAGAGTTTTTGAACAGTGAGGGAGACTCATTTAAACAAAAACTGCACCTGCCTTTTTCAATTTAGAAACAAAATATTTTTTCAATGAATCACAAACCAAATTTGCGGGAAAAAAAATCATCATCTTACTACTGCATACTCCACTTTTCAGTAGGATGCTGAAGTTAAATTTGAATGAGAGTATTTGAAAATCCTAGGTTTGATGCTCAGGGAATTGCTTAACAATCAGTAGAAAAGTATCAGCAGAGTTTAGTACTTTTCACTAAGAACAGATGAATGACAATTATTCAAAGTGATAAAATAGAAATTACCTTGGCATAAACATTTGGTTATGAGAAGAGCTTGTATTTTACCAATCTGCTGACTTTGCAAAAACATAGACAGAACCCAGTGTACTGATGTTTCTTAAACCTAACGTTTTATGATTAACAGTGACAGTTTCATTCTAAGTATCCTGAAATAGAACAGTTAATGCTGTGGAAACAGGGATTTTCCCACACCCAAGAAACTTCACTCAACTCTCAGCACATGAAACCATGCAAGTCTTTTGCAATATGGAAGGAATTATAACTGGCAACAAGCCATCTAAAATCTCTAAAGAAAGTAGGAGATGGTATGATGACTGAAAGAAATACAGGAACCTATTTGGCAGCAGACATTTGAAATCCTCCTCATGACATGTTAGTCTAGACTGTTATTTATACTGAACTGGTCCAGACTCTGGAGGAAAAAAAAAAGGGGGGGGGGGAGGAAAAAGTAGAGAATGTACTACGATCAAGTCCTACAAAGAGAATTTAAAAAAGAAATAATCATCATTGTTCTCAAAGATCAACAAAAGAAAGGGTGTTTGGAGTCAATTTTGCTGCAATGCTCTTCTGCACACTCACTTTGGCCAACTATGTCAGAACTTTACTCAGGTATACGTATAGGCCAATGGATAATAGCTAGGTAGTAGGCTAGTACAGAATACATTTTATTGTTTGTTAATTTGTTACTTAAAAACAAAAGCTATAGATGACTCAAAAGCAACTACTCTTTAGTTAGATTGTAACCATCTTTTTGTTCTATGGTTGTAGAACGTCTAATACAGTGGGGCTCTGGTCTGTACTTTGGGTTCCTAGGTGCTAGCACAATACAAATAATTTACAATCTAAACTGTACAAATAGCTAATCTATGTAACCATACATTATTGTTATTACCTTATCCTCCTCCCCACATTTCTTCCATTTGTAACACCTATTTATGTGGTCTTGTTTTAGGCCCCGATTCCGCAAGTAGCTCTGGGCTCATTGCAGGATTAGGACCTTAGGATTGTGAGCTCTGCAGGACAGAGACCATCAGATGTTAATATCCCTGATTATCACCCATAAATCCATGCAGAGAGAACCTTATATACACAAGCCTCCCATCAATTTGGCACTGTGACCTCACTTCCACTTTGGAGCTTACAGAAGCATCTCTATGGATTCAGAGATTCTTGGAGAAGGAGCCTGGAGAGGGGTATGAACAACTATCCCTTTAGCCCACTGGAGTTGTCCCAGAAAAGACAATACAGCCCCAAGCTGCTGCCCCTCTCTAGAGATCCTGGGGGCAGCTATGGGTAAGGGGATCCAAAAGCACGTGGAAACCTTGCTGAGGGTTAGATTTGGGGGGGGAAGGTGAGGGGAAGGGAGAGGACTTCCATGAAGATGGCTCTGGCTTATCATGAACCATTGGGCACCAGCTAGGTTTAGGGGCAGAGAGATGACGACAACAACAGACCATCCCCTTTCTCCACACACAAAATGGAACTGCGTGCATGTGGGGCCGAGGGAAAGAGAATAATCTCAGAGGGAATTTTAGATGACACTGTCCATCCCCAGAAGTCCTCCCTAGGTTCTTCTGGTTAAGGAGATGATCTGGCTAACACCTATTAAAGTACTAGCACAATTGGGTGAGAAAAAAAGAATGTGCAACAGCAAAGGACAATTTTAGAGTCCATAAGATCTTCCCTCAACAGCATTGTGTTTAGTAACTACAAACTACTTTGCTTACAATTTCCTTTCTTCTTAGCCAATGGCACAAAGTTACTGGAAAATTGGTAGACACTGTTCATTAGGTATTTCCCTGGTGCAGAGGAACCTCTGGGTGGAATAAAGTTAGAACAACCTGCCCTAGTCCACCCTACTTTTCACATGGGCATGTCAGGGCTGCCAGAACAAACCCGTGGGAGTCATGACAGCCAGCTGAGTGTGCTCCAACTTGCACTGGAGGCTAAAGCAGTCCCTGGAAGGTCCCATGACTAGGTGTGGATAGATAAAATGTATATAGAGGCACCATTACCTAAGTTTAAAGGTCAATGAAGACCAAATATTTGAAAGTTACACGTCACTCATTCAGCTATCAAGTCCAGAGTTGAAGATTCCTTGTTTGTACGCCTCATTTGGTGCATGAGAGCACATCAGTAGCTGTCGGGAACAAAAATTCTTAGTGCAGACCTGTCAGGTAATTAAATTGGGACCTAATTTTAAATAATAGTCTTAGAATATGCAATTTAAGTAAATTACAAGTACGGAGTTATGGATCTGACATTTTGCTGACATACAGTCTGCAGGGAGGGATAGCTCAGTGGTTTGAGCATTGGCCTGCTAAACCCAAAGTTGTGAGTTCAATCCTTGAGGAGGCCACTTAGGGATCTGGGGCAAAAATTGGTCCTGCTAGTGAAGGCAGGGGGCTGGACTCGACCTTTCAAGGTCCCTTCCAGTTCTAGGAGATATACCAATCTCCAATTATTACCTTTACCTTGTTTATTTATACAGTAAGCTCTTCAAGGCAGGGACCAGTTTATTTGTTTTGACAGCACCCAGAACAATGGAGGGCCCTGATACTGACTGAGCTTTTGGGTGCTTAAAACGAATATTAAATAATAATAATCATGGGTATGAATTTAGGCCATTTTTTCCAAAGTAGAAGCCTAAATGTAGGCTCCTAAGTCCATATGTCGGATAGTAAATAGGTAGCTTGATTCTCCAAAATGCTGAATGCCCACTGACTTCAATAGGAGCTACTGGGTTGAACACTTTGGAAACTTTTGTGGACCTTACCTTTAGGCCCTATTTTGGAAAATCATGGCCATGGGTATCAATACTTTGATTGCTGACAAGAACATATACAGTATTCATTTAAATGGAAATGGTACACATTGATGACCAGCAACAACAAAAAAAAAAATTAGTTTTTTAGTTGGTTACAGTTATTAGATCATATGATATCCCTCAAATGTCTCCATATGTAAAGCATAAATTTCCCATGGAGAGATGAAGAAGAGACCAGAAAATTCTAAAACAACGGAGGATGAATCAAGAAATGGTCACAGAAGTCTCTTTCATGGGCAACTGTAATGTGATTCTTAATTGTATTTTGGCAGCTACATACTACTGGGATAAACAGAGTAGATATGCTATATTCTTTGGCACCAAGTATCTGCATCTATTTACTAAATAATAAATGAAAAATCAAGCTACATTATGAACAATAAAAAAACCTGAACAATGAATGGCAGTTAGTTGCTTTTAGGACTACCTACCCGCTGACAAGCTTTTAAAATAATCATTGGGAACATAAAATTGAGCAGCTTTCTTGACAAAGATTATACAAAGCACTTAACATCAACCTCCATCAAAATTCCATTCTGTGTTTCCTGTAAATTCTATTTTCTAAAGACACAGTTCCCTTTACTAAAAACCCACGAACAGTTCAACTTCTAATAGATTAGTTGGATTTTGTGCTTAAGTGCTGAGTGTAAGAAAGATCTGAAACTGTGCTACTGACTTCAAGCACAGACAATACAAGTGAGACTTTCCTTCTGGACATATGCCAAGCTCATCCAGAAGCTTCAATCATATTGCAGCTTATCATATATTGGTAATGAGTCTGGTCCAAACGACAAACTGGATCTTTCAAGTCTAATGGAATCCATCACCCTGATATAACCGACCTTTTGTTATTTTACTGTATTTAACCAATTTCAAATCAATCATAACTTTTAAAAAAATGTCTGAGATATAAGATGTGAATGTAGTCAAACATTCCAATAATCATTTCGCCTTGTGACTGTTCTACAAGAGGTTCAAAACAGCTAATATTAGCCTATAAGTGCTACAAAGTGCATATATTAAAAAATCCCAACAATTTATGTTCTGTACACAATTAATGCTGAATATAGTACAGAGAAAATCAATTCTGCAAATCAGGAAATACTGTAATATAAGCATCTTCTTTCAGTCAATGAAGGTTAGAAGGGGGCTGAGCAACGGAAAAATACTGACTGAAAGAGATCAATACTAATTATATATTTATAACAGCTATACTAGCCTTTAAACAATACTTCCTCAAAAGAAAACATTTCAGATTTTATCCTATATCCATCAATATAAAATCTTAATTAAAGAAAAGTTTTTAAATATAAAATAAAGTTGCACTGCCCCAAAAACTGACATTTCACTACAGAAAACAGGATATTGGGTTGGGTCAATTTTTCAGCATAAGATGCCAAAAAGCTGCAATTTCATGCTACCTTTTAAACAAAGAAACAGCTATTGTGATGGCTCTAGGCAACAGTACAGATCAAGAATTCACACAATCCAAATTATGAATGTAAATTAACAACTCTTGGCCTGATCATGATTTAGAGCTCTTTGGGGGAAAGTAGGACCACAGCTGGTAAAGAAGCACATGGCCTCTGCATGGGTGGCCCTTATACATCCCTGGAACCTTTATGGATGGGATCCAGAGCCAAGGTTTTATCCTGTACATGTAGAAGGATTTCCTGCAAAATTTCTGGGATTTTTTCCCCCCCAAGTTGAGGGAAGAATGAGCAAGATATCAAAAAGTAATGAAGTGTCCTTAAATTGGGAAACTTGAACTGTGAAGATCATTTATTTATTTAGGAATTACAGCATAAGTAAAATGGAGAAAAATTTAGGGAGAATGAGCTGTAAGAGAAAAATCCTTGTGGGGGCATTACCAGAGAGGTATGTTGGAAACTAATTTGTTATAGTGTGTGTATATCCTAGATTTAAAAACATGCATATATTTATCACAGGACACCAAACAGACCAATTGCTAGACCGGGCTATTTCAGGGAAGAACAAGCCACTCTGCTTCTTTACTTGCAGTGTTGCTACAGAGAGAGAACTGCAGTAATATGCGAAATGAACACAAACAAGAAAAAATAAAATTTTAAACCACTGATTTTTTTTTGCATGAAATGTATTCAGAAAGCTTCGGACAACTCAATTCAAGAAAATTAGACTCAACAGAACATCTCTGGCCAACCTCATGCACAACAGAATGGGCTGGGAGAAAAATTTAAAATTTGAGCTTTTGTCATACAATGTATACAATCCAAGCGTTCAAAAAACGGTTTCCATTATATAACTGATTCCCACAATACAAAGCTAACCCTCACAAAAATTATCTGTAGACACCATGACAGGAGCATATAATTTTTCCATTCCATGTTACCCATTCCTTGCTGTAAGACCACCATTTTGGTATTTTCTGCTGCACTAAACAGCTGGCAAAAAGTAGATGATTGCAGCTTTCTGTGACTGAATACAGACCATGTTACTTCCAACATATTCTGACTCCACTAGCCTGAGGTCCTGCAATCATTTCTTCATCAAAATCTTTCTAGCTGGCACTGTATTAGAAGCTCAGTTAAAATACAAAGTGAAATTTCTACTTAAATAAACTGTATTATGTCCACACAACATGGAAAGCTACTCTTGGAACTACACCTTAATTTCTTCAGGAGCCAGAGCCCTCCAACCCACCTCTCTGGTGTGGAAATAGACTCCTGTAAGAGACACAGCAGGAGCAGCAATATCACTTTGCAGCTGAGAGCCTCCTGTCAGCTCCAAGACTTCAGCAAAGACTCAATAACTGCTGCTTTGTCCAACCATAATTATCTGAAATAATCATCATCCACACATTTGGGCACCTCACCATTCACCTTTGCTTCCAGATTTTTAAATAAATATATTAAATAATGACAGTCCTAGCACTGATCCCTGGGTAATCCATATTGAAAACAGACCATGACAGAAAGAGATTGGAAGAAGATACAAATAATCTCAGATATACTGTATATATTCTCTAAAAAGCTTTTATTATGCCTGTAGGTGTAAACAGATTTTTTTTTTAAAAAAGCACGGCTTTTCTACTATTTCTATTTTCTATTATTCTATTATTCTACCAAAAGTTTCATTACGGTGCAGCTATTGCAGTCTCTATTTTATGTTTCCAAAAGTATCACTGTGCCTCATCTTATTGTTGTTAAAAATAATACACGCTCTTTATTAACAAAAAATAGTTTAACTGTTCAAATGCCTAGTTTAGGGATCGTTTTTTGGCAATGATCTACCCGTTTGTTACATTTGAAAAATAATCTATGTAGAGACTAAGAATAAGCAAACATCTCTACTAAGAAAGCAAGCTGTATAAATAAAGAACAAAATCTGTGATCATTTTCATATGCTGCCAAGCTCTGGATGAATATTTCCAAAGAGCTGGCGCCTCTCTTTTGGGTAGCGGTGGGTGGAGTATTACAAGATTTCTCTCTCTCTCTCAAACTGGAATCTGGTCTTTATTAAAGCTATTTCAACTATAGTACTACAGTCTGAAATTTTCTAATTTTATACAGACATTGTTGCAATCCATAGGAGAACTAACTGATGAGATGTTAAAAAGTCTAGTGGTTCCCAGATTTGCTGATCATGCCATCCTAAACAGTATAAAAGAAGTTTAAAGATTTCCAAATTTTTAATATTAATTAAAAGTGTAGTTTACTCTCAAAAGAAACCAATACTGATATTGGTGAGGTTCCACCCTTATTGTAATTCAACAGCTACAGATTTAAAAGTGCTCAGTTTCCAAGATGTCAATTCTAAGATGTTTCTTTTGTCAGCACTGTGAAAACTCAATGAATAAGATGTTTGAAGGCCAAATTATGCTCTTAGTTACACCTCTGAACTCATCCACCATTAGACTTCACTGGGGCTGTACAAGCTTAACAGTAGAATCTCAGTTTTCATTAAAAACAGTAACTTTCTAGCCCCTTATGGTTGCAGAGAAAAGGTTGAAATTGTGAGCCCTAAAGACTCCAGCACCTGAAGGCAAACAAAAAGTACCCAACATTTATTTTATTTTAAATCTCATGACTTAAGCCTATATCATTTAGGGGTGGGGGCGATTATGCATTTTTAAACCTTTGGGGATGGCAAGAATGCATGGCAGTGATTCCTAGAGTAGAGGAAGTGAAGGCACTCTCTCGTAACTAACCAAGTAAATTGCCTGAGGCCTTTCAAACCAGCTTTTCCTTAGAGACTAGCTCAGCACAGCTCTTCTACATGCCTTCCACTCTTAGCTTACTGACTTCACCAGTCTCCGTAGGCCTGTTCCCCAGCTTGACTTACTTTCTGAACCAGCCCTTCTTCTTGGTCTCACTCCCCAGATCTTCCCTTTTCACTTAGCAAGGAGACAGAGCTCTGCATGACCATGAAGACAAGAGGAGATGAGATACCAGGAAAGAAATCTACTAAAGCTTGAGAGAGAACTAGTCATGCTGCCATTACGGGGAGCTGAATGGGCAGGGAGTAGGAAGTAAAAACCCTGCATGGCAAAGGAATTCAAATAAACCGTCACCACCTTGATTCCCCCTTCTTATTCTTTTTGTTGCCTGCAACAGCTTCTCTAGCTCCCCAACACTTCCCTTATCAACATTAGCAGTCCTCCCTCAGGCTTCCCCTTCCTGGCCTCACTGAGCTCCTGCTTTCCCTTCAAGCTCCTTTGTTTCCTCAGGCTCCCTGAGTTCCTGCTCTCTTCTCACTGAGAAGAGAAGGAGCTAGAGCCAAGAGACAGGACAGAGCTGGCCAGAGGAGCAAACCCAATGAGAAAGGATGAAGATGGGGCTAGGGAGCAGGCCCAAGGAGAGGGGAAGGTCAGAGTGGAATACGGCCAGGCCAGCAGGGGAAAATAGTTAGCAGGGTCTGAATCAGTTCATTGGCATTGCTATCCATAAAGAAAAGGACTGCCAGGCTACAGGAGCAGCAGCCAGCATTTCCAGGCCTCTCCAGTGTCTGTGGAAGAGGCAGAAGGTGGCAGACGCTCACTACCACTCCTAAAATGCCCTCTTCAGAGCTGCTAGCATTTATTTAAGGATTTGAAAGTGAGCCTGTATGTCATGAGTAGGGTCCATTTTGGTCAATTTCATGGTCAAAGGATTTTAAAAACTGTAAATGTCATGATTTCAGATATTTAAATCTGAAATTTCACGGTGTTGTAACTGTAGGGGTCCTGACTCAACTCTGAAGGCAGCAGTGCAGAAGTAAGGATGGCGTGGTATGGCATTGCATTCAGATCTGGCCCAGCAGACGCCACTCTCCAGCAATCCAGGTCTGAAGGCAGCGCAGAAGTATGGGTGGCAATACTGCAACATCCCTACAATAACCTTGCAAATCCATCCCCCACCCCCCCGACCTTCTTTTTGTCGGCATCCCCAGTTTGAGAAATGCTGGTCTCCCCTGTGAAATTTGTATAGGATAGGGTAAAAGTACATAAAAAGACCAGATTTCACGGTCCATGACCCATTTTTTATTACCATGAATTTGGTAGGGCCCTAGTCATGAGTCTGCAACCAGTAATTGGGCCACCTACAGGGAAAATGGTAACACCAACTTATATGTACGCAAATAAAAACCATGTTGTTTTCCATGTGCCTTTTCAAGTTTTAATAACTTAAGTAGGAGATTAAACCATGCTTTACACTATTTTCTTAACAGCAAAATTAAAACAAATAGGAATCCCCGATAATTATACATACAGACAAGTTATAGGAAATAATCTAGATTTTTGGTAAAGTACTAACCAGTTACTGACAGCAGCTGTGAAACCCTCACCTCCATTTCCTCCCGATGAGACCTGTCTCTGTCCTCGAATTCACGAGTTCTTCTCCGAGCTTCTTCAAAGGCTTGCTGTGCCAATGCATCCTCCTGCTACCAAACCAGAAGACATAAAATTACGAGGCTACATACGTTTCTCCCAAGTTATGTTCTATTTAACTCCGAGCATTGTTTAAGGACACCAAGGTTGACCACAGGGAGTAGGGGAGAAAAATCTGACCTCTAGAATCTATTACTAATGATGACACAGAAGTCAGAAAGGACAGAACTTGAACTTCAGACTGAAGAATGAATGTGCAGGTTTAGCAGTTAGACAAGATATCCATTCACATGGAAACTGAGCAAATGGGATATGAAATCATCTATGAAATCTGGAGCTATGCAATGCCACTTTTAAAAGTCACTTTGCAGATCAGAACTGCGTTTTAAAGAATTAAAAATATTGTTTCAAAGTGGAGTCTGACTAAATTTCTTAAACCAAGAAGTTAAAGGAAACCTCAAAGCTTATATTACACAGAGGCAATATTTTTCATTCTTGATCTTGAAAAATTAAGTAGTTTTGTAAGGTAGATGACAGAACTAAACAAACTAATGATAACTGTAAATGAGATGATCAGGTTCTTTACATTCAATTTTTATGCTCTAAAACAAACATAATTTAACAGATTAGCAGTAAAACTCTTCATCACTTTGCATCTATAGCAACATCTGACCAAAAATTAATATTTACATCCCTTAGTATATAATTTTAAATACAAAATTGTATAAGGTGTAAAGAGCTAGAAAATACTCCTCCCCCAGTTCTTGTGCACACACACATAAATTGGTATCAGTGGACTTTCATATTTTCATGGGAGGGGGGAACTCCAAAAACAAAAAAACCCACCAGATTTTAGTACATCTTTACAACAAAAAGGATGGACAGTAATCTTAATTTAATTGTTTTTTAAAATCTATTCAATATTTTCTATTAAAAATGGTAACATTTTGGATTTAAGTTTTATGTTGTCTAAGCCAATATTAACACAATAATAAATCTGCATATACCCTTTACTTAAAGGGATATGTTTAGTCAGTTTAGAAGAATTTGTGCAAATTTAAAATAAAAAGGTGAGTTCCTGTTTCTCCCACTGATGCTTCTAAGGATCAGCAAGAGAGGAGTTGACCATACAGGTCAACAGTGAAACAGAAAAAAAAAAAAGAAAAAAAGAAAAAAAAAAAAAGAAGAAATAATCTCTTTTCACCATTAACTTTTTTCAGTCACAGTAATTATAGATTGCACTAGTAACTGTCATGTGTTATTTTCAAGTCGGTCTCTCTCTCTCTTTAAAAAACAGAAATGTTAACCTTGATTTATAGAGGACAAAAATGTTCCACTCCCAAGAACTCAGTTCAGTTTTTATATACCAAGGGATTAAGTGCATTAACTTTAAAATTTAAGATAACATGTCTCTAGCCTAAGAGAATGTCAAATTGCTTTTCTTGCCTGCAGCACTATCCTACACCCTAAAGCTACTTTGTGAAATGATGCAAAAAAGAGTGTCTCTTGTGGCCTAACACAGTTTAATACAAGCATCTGTCAATGAATATATCTTCATAGATCAGTCTCCAGAAAGATATATCAAAGGACAATGTTTACAGCTGCCATTAAGATACCATTTTGACAGTAACTTCTATTTTTAAATGACAACTTTGTCTCCTTTTGGCGATTTTTATATTGGTGTAACATATCAATTATAGTGGGACAGTGGAAGGGAAAATAGAGTTCATTTCATTTAATTGAGAAGGACAGAACTAGAAGAGGTAGTCTAGCTGATTACTGATGACTAAAGAAAAGCTCTCATTTTTTAAATTTAGGCAACCCATGCAGAATTTCATAATTACCTACTTTACCAAAATTTTTAACGAAAATGGATTTTTTAAAATAAGAGATCAGCAGTATTTTAAACTAAGCAAAACGAAGTGGAAAAACAAGTTTTCAAGATAGCCTAAAAATTAAAAAAATGCGTGTGTGTGTGTGTGTGTGTGTGCGCGCGCGCGCGCGTGTGTGTGTACACACTGATGAAGAGAAGCACTCCCCCAACCCCCAAGAGTATCTTTGATCTGGAGAACAGCCCAAAAATGTTGTCATTTAGTTTCCAATAACAATTTGGTAACCATTTAGATACTGGAAATGTAGATACAAGTCTTTTAAGCATTTGTCTGGATGGAAGGCTGGAAAATACCATAATTCTAAGAAGTTAAGTAAATGACAGTTCTGAAAGGCTCCATGGGAACAAAAATAATTAAATAACTATTCCATCTTCTCAGGCAGGAACACTGTTTCAGGTTGGAAGTCAAGGTTTCAAAAGGTGGCAAGGGATCACAAAAAGTTAGCTTAAAGCTTTGAAGCCATAGAAGGATTTTGTTAAATAAGCAACTAGAAGATGAATCAGAATAGTTTCTCTAAGTTCTAGCTTCAGCCAGAATATTAAAAAACAAACAAACAAATAAACCTGGAATAAAACCCAAATTAAGACTTCAGAGGAGGGAGAGACACAATCTGCTGATATCCAGACTAGCCATGTATGTTGATGGCTGAAAGGCTGGCTCACCAACGCCTGGGAAAAAAATGTGAGGTTGTCATTTTCTTAAATAAAAAATTCTGCTTTCAGGCTATTGCAGCCCATTATGAAGTAAATTAAATGAACATTCATCAAGAACTTTTATAGACAGTGGATTTGGGGTGACACCTGAAAAAAGTTGACAGTTTCAGCCTGGAGAATTGTACAGTACAAAAAAAATATACCAAAATTATTTAACTCAAGACCTTGTTTTTACAAGGAAGATAATGTATCTAGTAACAAAATACTGACAAAGTATCAATGAGAAAAGCATGCAAAACATTTCTGAGGTGTCTCAATATGAGCATAGGAAGTAGTAGAGGCTGTTGTGAATAAACACAGTTCTGCTTTAGAAGGCATTGCAGCTACTTGGTCAGAAAAGATAGGAGTGAAATAATCTAGATCTACATAGCAAATATCAAGAGCTAGAAGGAAAGGATCTAGTTTAGTGCTAATATATCAAAGCACACAAGCACTGAAGCACAGACAGATGTGGGATAGAAACAGCAAAAATCTATGGATTAAAAGATGGGAATTTTGGCCCCCATTCAGCAAAGTACTCAAGCAAGAGTAACTTTAAATACAAGAGTAGGTCCGCTGAATTTAATAGGACATTATGCATGTTAAATTTACACATGTGCCTGAACACCTAGCTGAATGGGGCCTTAAATAAGGGTAGTGTGCTATAGGCTGCTTAATAGTAAATGAGAAGATTGGTACATTACATATCAAACAGCAAAATCATTAAAATAAGTCATTATAATTTTAATTTTTAAAATTAATTACCAAGTTATCTTTTGAAAAAAGCATATATGAAATTCATTGTCAAAAGACTGACTTAGTAGTAGATAGTTTCTTATTCCAGAAAGGTGGAAGAAAAGATCAATTTAGTCTGAATCCAATATTAACTAAAATAGTGATGAAATCAGAAAATGGGAGAAATTACATTTTTTATAAGGTAAGCTTTCAAAAAATGGAGGCTATGTAAATTACAAAATTGTTTATATAGTAGCTGTGTGTGTAATATGCACAGAGACCACTTAGTCCTCTGAAATTAATCAGTTCTGGGGTGGAATATACCAGCCAGTCATCCTCCATTAACATTACGCAAGAGTTTCAGAAGTGGAATTAAATTATCGTTTAACCAATTATAGTTTAACCAATTTAAAATTACAAAGGAAAAAGAAATACAGAGTGTTAAAGAAATAGCCCAGTGGCTTACAATACTTATACACGTTTAAATACAAGAAAATTAGAATGCGTCTTTTGAGGGGTTGCTAAAACAGAAAGAATTATATTGCTCAAATGGCACACTTTCAGTAATGGGTAATTTTCTTTTAAAAAAAGCAATGTAACCTCTTCTTTAAATGGAAAATGCAACACAACATAACCACGTACTCGTTAATACTAAGATACGCAAGAGAAGAAACTGAAAAGGAAGATTACTCACCTGTAATTTTGAGTTTGCACAGGTATATACCTATGCAGATCCACACTCTTGGTGTGATGCTTCCACCTCAGCACCCTGAGCTCAGAAACTTCAAGAAAGCACTGACATTTGAGGCTGCATGTACATTCCCTCATGGATTTAAATGTTCAGTGCGAGGATATATTCCAAGACAAAAACATTTGTTAAAATGGCGTTAAGGCTGAGAGTATGTATTAGTAGCTTAAGGGTGAAAACGAAGTGGTATAAACTCAGGAAATTCAGAGTTAAGACTAGGCTTAAAAGAAATTCAAATTTGTTAGGGTATGGAAACAGGCAACTAAGGAACCCGAACAGCCTTAGCTCTGGCCTGCAGTGGTATGCAATAATAGATAGTGGTTCTAGATTATATTAACCTGATTTTTAAAAGATACAGTTTTTTCATAGTTTTCCTTTCATGGTATCACTACAGGTCGGGGGATAAGTTTGATTGGGCACCTTAATTGCGCATTTCCATATCTTATTTGGATTTCTTTAAATCATAAAAGGCTAGAAATCCTTCTCCCGCTCTATGAAAACTTAGGCTGTGGCTACACTTAGCACTTCAAAGCGCTGCCGCGGCAGTGCTTTGAAGCGCTAAGTGTAGCCAAAGTGCCAGCTTTCCGTACTCCACCTCCCTGTGGGGAATAACGTACAGCGCTGGGAGCTGTGCTCCCAGCGCTGGGGCTTTGACCACACTGGCGCTTTGCAGCGCTGGAAAGGGTGTGTTTTCACACCCTGCTGCAGCGCTGCAAATTTGTAAGTGTAGCCAAGCCCTCAGCCTTTATACAAGTTGTTGGCATCAGTACCCCCTTCGTCCACCCAGGAATGCTTACTCACCACAGGCAGTATTAGTTAAATTACCTGGACAAAATAAACTGATAGAGTTAAAGGATGCTCCCAACATCACGCCTACAGCAGAGGGTAGATAAGGAATCATGGACCTAACACCAAGAGCTCAGATCAGTGTGCTCAGAATGCACACTACCCCAAAGTTCATTGCTTTCTAGAAATGTCTGTGATCATGGTGCCAAGAGCATGCAAAACACCAAGAGTTTGGTGATCTGCAATGGAAATTCTCCCTGGAGTACCATCAAACTGCTCATCATGGAATTAAAACAAAGAATTCAAAGCAAAATGAAACCGTGCTAGCTATGAAGTGAAACAAATACGTGGTTCTACACAGAAAAAATTTCCACTTCTGCTTCTAAATTTTTGTTTGTTTTAAGATTTGAAGAATGATGGTGCCAGCACTGATGTTCTTAATTGTAGATTGTGTGCCTATCACAACCTCCAGTATTTGGGGAAAGATTGGAGCACCTTATGTAACATGCTGTGGCAGTGTCTATAACTTAAGTTAGTCTAATCGGGCACTCTAACAGCTTTCCAAGGAAAGCACATTCAAATCAATTTTGAAGAAGTCTCATGCGTTATATGACAAAGTGTCATCCCAGTATGAGAGACCATATGACTCAAACAATAAATATTCTCAACAGAACTAGCAGATTCATTTTCAGAACAACTATGAGGTGAAATGAGGTGAAATCTGAGGCATAGAGATATTTAGTAGTGCTCATACATTATAAAGGCTTGCTTCTGAACTAGTAGTATAGTGGATTTGTTCCAATATAACCACAGCCCCTTCTGGAATAACTGACAAATTGTTTTGAAACAATATTATTTCCTGAATCATTCAAATTCTTATCAATCATCCATGTAAGGGTAGACATGACATCTTTTTACTCCTGAGAAATGCCATGTCACCAATGATAGGCATTTCATATAGACACATAGTGCTGTGGACATTCCAAAGGGAAGGTCCCACTAGTGACAGTGCTTCCGTCTGACCCAGAAATATATGTATTCACAATGGCATGGCCTCTCTGAAATGTGGAAATTTGCATCTCTCAAGTTGAGAGCCCTGAGGACACAAAGGGATTAGAGCATTAATATCACCATATGGAACTTTAAATGAATTGCTGAGTTTAAGACTCCATTCCGGTATAAGACTTAAGCCTCCTCTTCCCTTTTGGAATAAAGGAATAGAATCCCTGACTTTCATACTGCTGTGGAACCCAACTGCCTGAAGTAATTCCAAAAAAAAGAAAATATCCCCAAAAGG
This sequence comes from Mauremys reevesii, assembly GCF_016161935.1. Taxonomy (NCBI): domain Eukaryota; kingdom Metazoa; phylum Chordata; order Testudines; family Geoemydidae; genus Mauremys; species Mauremys reevesii. The sequence continues at coordinate 11,086,368 of NC_052638.1, read as the reverse complement.
GAACAGGAAAGGCAAAGGTGAAAGGTTTGTCAAATGTGTCTTGAGGTTCTCTGCAGTAGTGTCAAAGAAGACAGCTTCCAAGCTACTGCAGAATCCAACCCCACTTCCCTTTTCTAATCTCACAGATCATTCCATGCATGAGCAAGGAGCTTGTAGCCATAATGGTCACTGTTTTAAAGATGATTCTTGCCTTGTATTCAGAGGGGCACGTATCCCAATGATGGGGATCTGTAAAAGTAACTCTTGGAGAAAAATAGGTTTATGGTCTTCCAATTTACAGAAAGTGCCCATCTGAAACGATGCACCAATTCTACTGAAACAAAATCTAAGCAAGAAATATGAAATCACACTGAACCAGGAAGAGTGCTAATAAGAAATAAAAATATTAACTGGAAAACAACTATCTAAAGTAGAAGCTTGAGAAAGTAGTAAATATAATTTTGCAGCAACATCTTGCAAAAGAGTCAATGCTATTCTCTGATTTATATATAAGAAGTCACATAAAGCTATGGAGGTAATACTGCCATTCAAAATGGCCTTGTTTCAACCACATCTGGAACAGGGGGTAGTTATGGGCCCCAAAATTTAGGAAAGCTATAGGAATGAGTAGGAAATATACAAAGAAGGGCAGCAAAAATACTAAAATGATGGACAAAACATGTAAATAGATTAAGGAGATGCAATTATATAGTCGTAAAGATGAGAAACTCAGAGAGAAAAAGACCTTCAAGTTAAAAATAGCAATATAGAAAATGAAACATTAGGCAAAGGAGCAATGGCCTCAAGTTAATGAAGTACTGTTTAGGCTAAAAATTAAGAAAAAAGTTGTAAATAGAATGAGTAAATGGAGTAATCAAGGCACCATCACTTCACATCTAAAACAACAGATTAGAGAGAGATTTGCTGGGATACCTGATCCCCTACAAGGAACAAAATATATGCGTAACATATCTGCTCAATCTTTCTGCTTTATATTGCATCCTTTCCCCTCATCTGCTACCTCCCTCTTTATTCAGAAGCTCTTTGGGTAGGGACCATGTCTTCATTTATCTCTGATGTATCTACCACAATTTTGGCACTATAAAAATAAATACTGAGTAGTTCCACAAAATGCAGGTTAATAATGGATGATCTAAATGATCTTTATTGGTATTATTTATCATTGTATACCTTTGAATTCTTTTTCTTTTGAAGCAAAGGTAGACTCAGTCTATTGCAGTCATCATGGCAGCCCACATAAGACAGCTGTGACAAACTGCAGCATCAGCTTTCTGATACAAGCAGAGGAATTAAATTCTGAATTTATGTTTTTTAAGCACATGGTTCTGTCCTGGAACCAAGTCTTTAGTAAGTAATCTTGCAGAGATGCAATCAAATTTTTATGTACAATTTGTATTTTAAAGAGTCATCTCCCCATCTAATGAAACCACAGATTGTAAATGTTTGCTGCACTCTTGTAGGCTTCAGAAAGACTTATTCACTTTACTCTAGTAACTGTCAGATTTCTCAGAAGAGGTCATACCTATACAAAGCAGTCAGCCACTATAAAGAAGATAAAGAAATGCAAAGTAATAAGACAAAACTGTTCAGTGGGGAAGGAGGGAGGACAGTAATCAATTGGAATGGGCTTTTTTTGTTTTGTTTGTTTTTAGGTGAATGGCATTAGTCATTGAAAACTTTCGTAAGTTTCAAACAGAATCTGCACTATTTGGTGTCACTACTAGTTTGCCAATCCTTTCCTGCAGAGTGGAGAATTATTAGTTTTCCAGTACTCAAATTTGTGCTGTGTGCCTCTCAGCATGTGTAAATGGCCCACGATCTATGCCTGAAATAACTCTCAATCTCATTTAATAATGGATTTAACCACAGCTACACATTTTTAAGTAAATGGATTCCCACACTAGAAGTTTTCTGTGAAATTTTTACACATAAGTGAAGGCAAAAGAGACAAATGAAAGGGTGTAATTACTTTGATGACTAATTAAATCTGAAGCCTCTTAACTGCATGTATTCTCTCTCCTGAAAGAAAATACATTTGTTTAAAAAGTAGTAGTAGTTACACTTATTACAGATTCAGTACATGGGTAGCCCAGAAGGTTTGAGACTGCCTTACCTGTGCTCTCTCTTCATCAAATTCCAGGCAGCCCATACCATCCAGTCTCTGCAGATCTATCCAGCCTTTCCAGATAACACAGACACCATTCAAAATCATAGGTGCCTTTAAGTACACCTGAAATATAGGCAGACACATGCATCTGACACATGCTTTTGTATATACAAATGGTTACTGTATTTATTTTTTAACTATAACTATTACTCTGATACAAAGCAATGCTACATACAAAACATGTTTGAACCAGTTGGTAACTTGACATTCCCCTTAACTGTTTTTTCCACCAACTACATTTTAATCAAAAGTCTGTAAATACTATAATTAATAATCTGGATATTGTATTTTGCCTACTATACATACTGGAATTTATTTATTTTCCCAGTTTATAAACCAGTATGCACCAGAGTTTGGTGAAAATTCCGTTTCTGCTTAAAGTCACTTGTGTTTCTTGTCAGACTTCTTATGTTCATTTGTTTTATAATGTTATGTTATTTTATATATATAGTGGCACACTATCAGCAATGTCAGATTTATCACAAATTTGTTTTGGAGTGTTAGACAAATGTTAGACAAAATGCTTTTCTACACTCAGAGGGAGTTTTATTTTGCTTTTGCCACAAATTTATTTTGCTTAATACTAGAAGAATAAACACCAATTTCTCTTCCTTCTCAAGCCTAAAATAAACAAATGAAGACTAAAAAAAAAAGTTGGAGCTTAATGTAATACACTATCCAAACCACAAAGACTTTGTGTGGCATGTCTTAATGTACAGAAGACTGAGGAAGCCTATTTTCTTATGTTATTTTCTAATATTTGTAAAAGGTAAATTGAAAAATGACAGGGGATTAAATATTTCTACCGAATCACACTTGGCATGGTACAATTTCTCCTATTACTGTGTAAGGTAATTGCTACTAAGAACCTACAGTCTACATAGAAGTACATAATACTGTGATTTAAAGCTGAAGTATTTCCCCCTCCAAAGAACAGAGATGAATCTCCTCACAGGAAATTTAAAAAGAAATGGATATTGTGTTAAAGGGGTTTGACAGCTTGCATTTGCTGACTTTTTAAAATGTCAAACAGAGCAGTGTGGCATAACTCATGAAAACGTTAAGCAGCTTTCAGTAGTTACTATGTAATACTGTCCTGCTCTGTAGACATACCGTACCCGGAGTAAAAGTTTATCCGCTTTCCTTCTGCCACATTTAAACTAGGGTGGATAGCTGTTTTATCCATCCTCCATCAACTCCAATTTCAGCAGAAGCATACGGACCTCTTCGGGACTTGCAATTCTCCTTGACTACAAAACACCATATAGAGCAAGTGGGAGGCATGAGGCTAAGTATTCATCCCCTTGTCACACCTCAGCCAACTGGGGCCAATGGGACTGGAGAAGTCAACATCCATCCAGGCACACAGTGGGGAGGAACTGAGGTGATGAGGCTGCTCTGTTCCCTATATTGTCTTGCCCTCAGTACAGAGTGATGCTGAGGGGAGGAGTGGCATGGGAGTGCTCTAGCTGACATTGCTAGAGGAAGGTTTTACTATAAGGCACCACAAGGTGGCATGGTACCCACAGGTGGGAATACGCATAGCTCGAAGGAAAACCTATATTCCAGAACAGTTTATTTCACAAAAGCTTATTCTAAGAAAGGCATGAGTTACCCTGATACAACTCAGTCAGGAGGTGAACTCTGACACCTAACAACAACATAAATACAATCTCTTAACTATTTCAGTGTTGATCATTTTAGGCGAAACATCTAAACTAATGTACTTCCACCTTTTCATGTATAAATATCTTCTGTCTGTGTGTTCCATTCTAGGCATCCGAAGAAGTGAGCTGTAGCCCACGAAAGCTTATGCTGAAATAAATGTGTTAGTCTCTAAGGTGCCACAAGTACTCCTGTTCTTTTTGCGGATACAGACTAACACGGCTGCTACTCTGAAACCCGTAAATTAATGTACTTATTCCATATTCCTTAACTGTCTCCCACACTTTCCTAATTACCAAGAGTATCAACTGTCCCTGACCCAGCTAGCAAAATCTCCTGTTTCTCCTGACAACTTCAACAACAGTTATGCAATCAATATGCAAGCTGCAGCATAGTGAAAACTCTGACAGCACAAAGTAAATTGAATTGAATATCAAAAAAAGGCTTAGTGTATGGACTGTTTACTCATTTTGGTTAAATTATCAATTAAAAAATTCCATTTTGGGATTTACCTTAGCTGCTGCACCAAAGTGGTAGGTAAACCAGGGGGGCCTGCAAGAGAATTTAGGTCCATCTTGGCACCGATCCTCATTTTTATTTAATAGAATCATAGAAGATTAGGGTTGGAAGAGACCTCAGGAGGTCATCTAGTCCAACCCCCTGCTCAACACCAACTAAATCATCAATTTATTGAGCAATACTGTGTTTGGTGGTATATCGTATCCCAAAATAAAGGACACTTCCTGTCCAGATGCATTTGGGATTCTAACTCCCCCTGCCCCAGTTCCTCATTTCACAGTTAATAATATATGGGGATATACCTATCTTATTGAGCTGGAAGGGACCCTGGGTCACTGAGTCCAGCCCCCTGCCTTCACTAGCAAGACCCAGTACTGATTTTTGCCCCAGATCCCTAAGTGGCCCCCTCAAGGATTGAACTCACAACCCTGGGTTTAGCAGGCCAATGCTCAAACCACTGAGCTATTCCCCCTGAGGAAGGAAATCCACAGAAAGGGTAGAGGCACACACTCTGGGAGGTACAGGGAAAAACTCAAACTTTCCCTACTTCTGGAAGATTGATATGAAGTCTTTGTTTACATATGAGACTGACTAGGGATGGGAGAGTGAGATTAACAAACCAGATGACTGACCAGAGGTTCTACTCTCCATCCAAAGAAAAATCAATGCATTTGTGAACTCAAGGCTTGGTTACTGGAACTCAACATACCTCAGTATGAAATAACACAGCCTGAAAAGGCTTGAACTAGCACAAAATGCAGCAGCTCATCAGCTTAAAAACAAAGGTTGCAGTAAACACATCCTGCACTGGCTCTCCACCGAGTACAAGAGGTCAGTTCAAGGTCTGTCCTTTTAGTCAAACCTAGCTACCTGAGACGTTGCCTCCCTCCGTGACAATGTCATCCCACAAGTGCTGCATTCCACCTAAATAACTGAATTGATGACCAAGAGAGGAGCTTTTTGAGTGCAGGAGACTGAGCTGGACCTTGAATCTAGACTATGTAACTTGCTCCAAGAACTAAAACAGGCTACTAACTTCAACACATTTTAAAATACAACTTCGCTTTCCCTCAGCAAGATCTACACACACACGTACAGAGTGCCAAACAAACATTATTTCTCCTACACACTGGGATAGGAAAAAAAGATCTTGTTTCAGGTTTTAAATATAGTAAATCAGATATATGTAACGGGGACCAAAGTACCTAGAGAGAGAGAGAACAAAGCAGCAGTTGTAAACAGCCCATTCAATGAGCACAGAGACAAAGGAAGTAAGAGAGACAGTTGAAGAGACTGGTAATATCAAAAGTTAGCTTTCTGAGGCTTTGTCTACACTGCCACTTTACAGCACTGAAACATTCTCACTCAGGGGTGTGAAAAAACAGCCCCTGAGCAATGCAAGTTTCAGCGTTGTAAAGCAACAGTGTAGACAGTGCACCATCAATGGGAGCTGCGCTCCCAGAGCTGGTAGCTACTCCCCTCGTGGGGGTGGGTTTTCTTACACTGCTGGGAGAGCTCTCCCCGAGCTGGTGCTGTGACTACACAGCCACGTTAAAGCGCTGCCATACCCTGAGAGACAGGCAGAGTCACGAGTCAGCTTTTTTGAGAATAGGAACTAGAAGGAAATGAGAGGTTAAGAGGATATCAATTATGCCTATTTTAGGCTCATTAAAATATAAAATTATTTTAAACAAAAGCACCACAAAGCTAACAAGCTTTTCCAACTCCCAAAAGGCCCCTCTTTCACCAAACCTCCCAATCCCTCCAATTAACTGCACTGATCAACCACAAAAAGCTTGGGTTGGGAGTTGTATAGCACTTCCTGAAAGTCACCAAATCTGGTCTTAGACAGACAAAGGAAGTGACTTTCAACGCCAAGGAGCCCAGTCTGATAACACCTTGCTTGCCAGCCCCCTCCCATTGACTCTAGGAGCTGTTTGTGCAGAGTACCTCTGTTGATTCCCTGTGTGATACCATGGAGTTGCAAACAGACAACCAAGCAGCCAGGATGCAAACCACTTAGGGCTTTACAAGTCAAAACCAAACACCTTAAATTTCATCTGGTAACCAGAGAAGCTTAAGAAGCTCTGGGATTCCATTTTTTAACCCTCAGTTGTACTGCTTTCAGCAAGCATACATCACAACAACTCAGGAGTGAAATCTAATTGTAATGTGAAAGGGGGGATTTTTGAATGATCTACAACTATGCTAGAAAGACAAGATGGGTAAAGTAAAATATCTTTCATTGGACCAACTTCTTTTGCTGAGAGAAAAAAGCTTTCCAGTTACACATAGCCCTTCCTCTGGTCTGGGATAAGTATTCAGTGTCACAACTAAATACAAGGTAGAACAGAGAGTTTAGCTTAAGTAGTTAGCACATATTCTAAGGGTCAATTATAAGGTGAAGTTGGTCCAATAAAAGATATTACCCTCACTCACCTTGTCTCTCTAAGGCCATGGCTACACTTGCAAATTTGCAGCGCTGCAGCAGGGTGTGAAAACACACCCTCTCCAGCGCTGCAAATTGCGGCGCTGCAAAGCGCCAGTGTGGTCAAAGCCCCAGAGCTGGGAGCGCGGCTCCCAGCGCTGTACGTTATTCCCCACAGGGAGGTGGAGTACGGACAGCGCTGGGAGAGCTCTCTCCCAGCGCTGGCGCTTTGACTACACTTAGCGCTTCAAAGCGCTGTCGTGGCAGCGCTTTGAAGTGCAAGTGTAGCCATAGCCTAAGATCGTGGGACCAACACAGCTACACCACCACTGCATATAAGTACACTGACAATTTTCAAATTACTTGTATAAAAAACAAAACCTGTTTTTAAAAAAAATCTTATTGGAAGCTGTATTTATTTATGTCGCCCTCTTTCTCCCTACATCAAAACACATTTTTCCCATCAAAACATCCAGGCAAGCATATTGGTGAAATTTCCTTTATTTTAGAGAAAAACAAAGGTTTGTTTCTCTCTCCCCTCTTTCTGGAAGAAGGGAAACAGCTTGCCATTGTAGCCTAAACCGTTTAACCACATATTTCCTTCTTTTTAGATATAACTCTGCTGGTTCCCTTCAATTTCCAAACTCTGACAAATAGTAATAAATTCCTGTTGCAGAGCTGTTATCGCCAACACATCTCAAAATCCAAAGGCATAGCATCTTTTAAAATCTGATATTAGCACTCCAAAGTCATTTATTCAGAAGTTGCTAGAAGGCAGTCAAAGACTACAGTAATTCTAGTAAAACCCCAAGATTCTCCTTTCATATTACAAAATTATTTTTACAGTTTATGATTAAAATTAGGCTGAGAAATGTAGCTGTTAACAACAATACCATCAAAACTTAAGGGAGAATCTATTTTCAAGCTAAAACGGCTTACCAAAATTTTGCCATTTTTCCCCCTAATGTGGCTTGTCATTATATCTGAAATTCATTCTGGTTTGTGAAGCTCAGATATTATCGCTATGAGCACAGAAAAGATCATAAGGCAATACAGTTCATATTCAGTTCAGTGTTTGGATAATGTAAAGAAAACCATCACATGGGACCATACAATGAAAGATGAAATTAAGAAGAAATATTAAATAGCTGCCTCATCCATAGAGCAGCCTGTCTTGTGTACTGAATGAAGCAGGGGTCCTGTGGAGAAGATAGAAGCTGATCATGTAACTAAACACTGTATAGCTATGCATACACACAAAGCAGAATTCAAGTTGCATAGGCAACCATAAACCTGCTACTGTATTTTCTAACTTCTGAAAAATTACAAAAGCAAGCAGTCATATGTAATTTCTCATGTTTTTTTCAAAAAGAACATAAAACTCAATCTCTATTATGTATACCTGTAACAACCTTCCTCTCGTGCATCTGCAGCAGATTTTGAACCCTAAATGTTCAGCACTGCAGCAGCAGCAGTCCCCTGACATGTCAGCTAAAAGATAAGGCAGATTAGCAAGCAGCACGCGAAGGCTAATATCCTTTGGGGACTATTTATTAGAGGATGCTGCCTAACAATCTGAAACTGTGGATTACATATGCAGTAGCACAGCCAAGAATAAATATTTGGCAGACTCCTTCTAAGATAGAGTAGGGCTAACTGGATGAGACTTGGGTCTACCATGTTAGAGATCTGGGTTCTATTACCAGCTTGTGTAACTTGTGAGGCCTTTCTCAATAATAAGGATTGTGAAGGGCACAGAATTAATTTAATTTAATAGAAGAACCACGTGCAAAACCCATCATCTTCTGGCTCCCAGCACAGTGCATCTTCATCTATGCCAAAACATATTTTGATGGGAAAAACCACTTCTCTGTACCTATCCAGAATTCCTGCTCCTTATGTGGACTGCTGAAACAAGGAACCAGGGTGGTATTATGCATAGCATTAATGGAATCTTGAGAGTTTCTGGCAGTAAGCCAAAAACGAGCAGTGCCACATGAAACAAAAATGTGCAATGGAAATTTCAGCAACTTGTAATGCAGACAACACTGAACAGAACTTCACGAGGCCAGCAAAAGGTACTTTATTATCCCCTATTACTATCCCTCTGCTACATTTCAAAGTCCTGCTGTAAGACATAAGAACAGCCATACTGGGTCAGACCAAAAGTCCATCTAGCCCAGTATCCTGTCTTCCAACAGTGGCCAATACCAGTTACCCCAGAGGGAATGGACAGAAGAGGTAATCATCAAGTGATCTATCTCTAGTCGCCCATTCCGAGCTTCTGGCAAAAAGAGGCTAGGGACACCATCCCTGCCCATCCTGGCTAATAGCCATTGATTGACCTATCCTCCATGAACTTATCTTGTTCTTTTTTGAACCCTGTTGGCCTTCACAACATCCTCTGGCAAAGAGTTCCACAGGCTGACTGTGCAGTGTGTGAAGAAATACTTCCTTTTGTTTGTTTTAAAGCTGCTGCCTATTAATTTCATTTGGTGACCCCTAGTTCGTGTGTTATGAGAAGGAGTAAATAACACTTCCTTATTTACTTTCTCCACAACAGTCATAATTTTATAGACCTCTATCATATCCCCCCTTAGTCATCTCTTTTCCAAGCTGAAAAGTCCCAGTTTTATTAATCACTTCTCATATGGAAGCCGTTCCATCCCCCTCATCATTTTTGTTGCCCTTTTCTGAACCTTTTCCGATTCTAATGTATCTTTTTTGAGATAGGGTGACCAGAACTGCACACAGTATTCAAGATGTGGGCATACCATGGATTTATATAAAGGCAATATGATATTTTCCATCTTATTATCTATCCCTTTCCCTTTCTTAATGATTTTTGACTGCCACTGCACATTAAGTGGATGTTTTCAGAGAACTATCCACAATGGCTCCATGATCTCTTTCTTGAGTGGTAACAGCTAATTTAGACTCCATAATTTTGTGTGTATAGTTGGGATTACGTTTTCCAATGTGCATTACCTTGCATTTATCAACATTGAATTTTTATCTGCCATTTTGTTGTCCAGACAACCAGTTTTGAGAGATACTTTTGTAGCTCTATGAAGTCTGCTTAGGACTTAACTATCTGGAGTAGTTTTGTATCATCTGCAAATGTTGCCACCTCACTGTTTACCCCTTTTTCCAGATAATTTATGAATATGTTGACTAGGACTCAGCCAGTACAGACCCCTGGGAGACCACCATTATTTATCGCTCTCCATTCTGAAAACTGACCATTTATTCCTACCCTTTGTTTTCTATCTTTTAACCGGTTACCAGTCCATGAGAGGACCTTCCCTCTTATCCCATGACAGCTTACTTAGCTTAAGAGCCTTTGGTGAGGGACCTTGTCAAAGGCTTTTTGAAAAACTAAGTACACAATATCCAATGGATCCCCCTTGTCCAAATGCTTGTTGACCCCCTCAAAGAATTCTAGTAGATTGGTGAGGTATGATTTTCCCTTACAAAAACCATGTTGACTCTTCCCCAACAAATTATGTTCATCTATGTGTCTGACAATTTTGTTCTATACTATGGTTTCAACCAGTTTGCCCAGTACTGAAGTCAGGCTTACCAGCCTGTAATTGCCAGGATCACCTCTGGAGCCCTTTTAAAAAATTGGTGCCACATTAGCTATCCTCCAGTCATTTAGTACAAAAGCTGATTTAAATGATAGGTTACAAACTACAGTTAGTAGTTCTGCAATTTCACATTTGAGTTCCTTCGAAACTCTTGGGTGAATACCATCTGGTCCTGGTGACTTATTGTTTAGTTTATCAATTTGTTCCAAAACCTCCTCTAATGACACCTCAATCTGGGACAGTTTCTCAGATTTGTCACCTAAAAAGAATGGCTCAGGTTTGGAAATTTCCCCTCACATCCTCAACTGTGAAGATTGAGGCAAAGAATTCACTTTGTTTCCCCACAATGGCCTTATCGCCTTTGAGTGCTCCTTTAGCATCTTGATCGTCCAGTGGCCCCACTGGCTGTTTATCCGGCTTCCTGCTTTTGATGTACTTAAAAAATATTTTGCTATTACTTTTTGAGTCTTTGGCTAACTGTTCTTCAAATTTTTTTTTGGCCTTCCTAATTATATTTTCACATTTCAGTTACCAGAGTTTATGCTCCTTTCTATTTTCCTCACTAGGATTTAACTTTCACTTTTTAAAGGATGCCTTTTTGTCTCTCATAGCTTCTTTTACTTTGTTGTTTAACCATGGTGGCACTTTTTTGGTTCTCTTACTGTGTTTTAATTTGGGGTATACATTTAAGTTGAGCCTTTATTATGGGGTCTTTAAAAAGTTTCCATGTAGCTTGCAGGAATTTCACTTTGGGCACTGTACCTTTTAACTTCTGTTTAACTAACTTCCTCATTTTTGTGTAGTCCCCCTTTCTGAAATTAAATGCTACAGTGTTGGGCTGCTGTGGTGTTTTTCCCCAGGGATGTTACATTTAATTATACTATGGTCACTATTACCAAGTGGCCCAGATATATTCACATCTCGGACCAGATCCTGTGCTCCACCTAGGACTAAACCAAGAATTGCCTTTCCTCTTGTGGGTTCCAGGACTAGCAGCTCCACGAAGCAGTCATTTAAGGTGTCAAGAAACTATCTCTGCATTCTATCCTGAGGTGACATGTACAATATGGGGATACTTGAAATCATCCATTCTTACTGAGTTTTTTTATTTTTATAGCCTCTCTAATCTCCCTGAGCATTTCACAGTCACTATCACCATCCTGGTCAGTAATATATACCTACTGCTATATTTTTATTATGAGAGCATGGAATTACTATCCATAGAGATGCTATGGTACAGTTCATTTAAGATTTTTACTTCATTTGATTCTATGCTTTGACAAGTTTTTAAAATGCTTATATACAAATGCTAGAAGGTGAACTAGAGTACCTCGTATTAAATGAGGATATTGATATAATAGGAATCACAGAAACTTGGTGGAATGAGAATAATCAATGGGACACAGTAGTGCCAGCCCCTCACCAGCACAACCTGTTCTGTCCTTCCAATTTATTTTGTACCCTGGTACTACTGTGTCCCATTGATTATTCTCATTCCACCAAGTTTCTGTGATTCCTATTATATCAATATCCTCATTTAATACGAGGTACTCTAGTTCACCTTCTAGCATTTGTATATAAGCATTTTAAAAACTTGTCACTTTTTAGCTGTCTGCCATTACATGATATAATTGAATGGGACTATTTCATTTGACTGTTTCTCATCAGATCCTACCTGTATTTTGTCATCTTCATTCTCTCCTCTTTACTAGGACATAGAGAATCTCCATTAATAGATCCTCTCCCAAGGAATATCTCTGTTCAAACCACATGCTCCTCTGCACGGGCTGGCTTTCCTTCATTTAAAAACTGCTCTATGACCTTTTTAATCTTAAGTGCCAGCAATCTGGTTCCATTTTGGTTTAGGTGGAGCCCATCCTTCCTGTATAGGTTTCCCATTTCCCAGAAGTTTCCCCAGGTCCTAATAAATCTAAAGCCCTCCTCCCTACACCGTCATCTCATCCATACATTGAGATCCTGCAGTTTTGCTTTTCTAACTGGCCCTGTGTGTGGAACTGGAAGCATTTCAGAAAAGGTGACCATGGAGGTCCTGGACTTCAATCTCTTACCCAGTAGCCTACATTTGGCCTCCAGGACTTCTCTCCTATCCTTTCCTATGTCCTTGGTACCTACATGTACCACGACCACCAGGCTCCTCCCCAGCACTATACACAAGTCTATCTATGTGTCTCAAGAGATCCTCAAGCAAGTCACCATGTGGTTCTCCCAGTCATTGCAAACCCAACTATATATGTTTCTAATGATTGTCTCCCCCATAACTATTACCCATCTCTTCTTAATAATTGGAGTTCTCAGTGCAAGATGATACTATTACATCATTTGGAAGAAGGTTCCCAACTATGGGATCATTTTCCTCTGCTCCAGTTGGATGTTCTCCTTCCCTGAGACTTTCATCCTCCTCAACAGCACAGAGGCTGTCAGAGCACAGGTGGGACCCTGTGTCCCGGAAAGTCTCATCTATGTACCTCTCTGTCTCCCTTAGCTCCTCCAGTTCAGCCACTCTGGTCTCCAAAGCCCGTACATGGTCTGTGAGGGCCAGAAGCTCCTTGCACCGAACGCACACATATGCCATCTGCCCATAGGGCAGGTAATCACACATGCTGCATTGGGTGCAATAAACTGAATAGCCCTTACTCTGTTGCTGAACTTCTGCATGTATTCGCTTTTTTACTCCTGCAGATCGGTGCTTTGTTGAGGCTTTGATCCCACAAACACACTACAGACAACAAACTTACCCCAAGGGTCACATAATTGCTCCTCCTTCACCTGGCGATCTCCCTCACAAAACTCCCTCCTTAGCTGCTCCTGGCCGCTAGCTCCTTTAGTCGCTTAGGAACAGGCTTTTTAAAGCCTGGTCTTCCTGAGTAGCCCCGCCCCCAGGTTAAGGGTTGATGGGTGCTGAAGGGCTTAGGGATCAAAGCCTTGTTAAGAAGCTCTCAGCCTTTCCTAACAGGCTGCTAAGCTCAGCACACGGTCCCCCCAAACAAACAGACTATACGGTATATTTCAGTCAAGGAGCAAGCACACCACAAACACAAAAAACACACAGTGTGTTAAAAAAACTGCACTTTAAAAAATATTAAGCAACCTAAATATAAGTGTTACTATTACTCCCCTCAATTTACACTGTAAAGTGTTTTTCCTCAAAATTAGGGCACATGCATTCCGCTGCCCTATCATGACCAACTCCCCCTCTGAAAGGGCTAGGGACTGATTTTAAAAGATTCAGTACAGTGCATATATTTAAGAACTAAAATATGACAGTCCCATTACATTTACTAACTAGACAAGAGGAGAGTTCTCAATTGTTTTGAAAGAGATAAAGGGTCAATTTATTTGTATTCAAGACACTAAACCTAGTTCTCAGTTTCCCATTCTATTTAAGTCCTCTGGTAAATCCTTATCACACAATACCAGGGTGATTTACTGATGTGATTCAGATGTTATCTGTACACTTCATCCACACATCCTGCAGTTACAAAAAGAAGTGTTCCCTCTCCCTAAAGCAACTGAGCCATTTCCTCCCCCACAGACTGCACACAGTTCTCACCACCCACTGACTAATGAATCAGCACATTAAACAGCAGCCACAGGCACCACTGTGACAAACTCAGTCCCCCAGGAAATAACAGTCCCCAGTGAAACAGTATGCCCCCTTCTCTTTTGTTTTCTATCATATTCCAGCACACTGGACCAAGATGCATTCTTTTAAAAGACACTCAGCTCTGACTCATTGCCCCAGTCTCGTCACATGCATCTCTTCATTCATAAGTGTTATGTCAACTGCCTGTTTGCTGGCTGATCACAATAATTAAATTCCAACGTTGATCCCACCTGTCTCTGAATCATACCCAACACGGGCTATTTAAAACAGCAGTCTCTCCAATGGTTTAGTTTACTAAACATTGTCTCCTGTGTAAGAAATATTTATAAAATATTTGCTCCCAGTGAGAGAAATTTCATAAGGTTAAGTCCAACTTTTTATCATCTCATCTACTCAAAACCTGGTTGATGTACCGGGCCCACTAGTTAAAAGGTACAAACTCTGTTCAAGAGAAGCAAGTAAAATATTCAGTTAGGAAGTTATGTATCCATCTTTAGCTTTCAATTACCTTAGTAAACCTAAATGTTTTTATACATGTTTACTTCTATTATCAACTTCTATTAAAGTCCCCAAATATAACATGAGTCACAAAGCTTCTTACTTTACAAGTTGGAGAATATACTCTAGAGGCCACTTATGAAGTAAAAACATGTTAACACTTTGTATGATAGCATTTATGGCACTAAATGAGGGGATTGGAACTTTCTCCCCCAATATTTTCAGAGTTTTAAGATGAATGTATGTAAATTAGGAATTTTTGTAAACCTGTTAATTTTTATTTTAAAAAGTAGTACTTGCATATCATTACAAATAAATCCTGATAAAACAGGATGGGCTACAACAATAATTGTGACATGCAGACTAATCAGTAAAGCTTAAAACAAGTTTATAGCTTAAGAGCAGTCAATGTAAAACTCCTGCTTCAGATAATACTTTTACATATTGACCATTCACACAAATCAGCTCAAAGAAACTAAGGAAAAAAATCATCATCAAGTTACAGGTGACACACAACTAATCAGAATGTCTGTTAGTTTCATTATGCACTCTGTGCCAACTAGTTTTCTCCAATAAGGAAACAGTACATTAAGGTTATATTAGCAATCACTAAAAGATGCAGGCTTTTACATTGTTGCTATGATCAGCACACTAAGATCTAGTTCTCATTGACTCATTTCAAATGGATGATATAAATCTTCAACAAATTTTTAAACACATATAAACCAGTAAGGGGCACAGCATTTTTTAATCTTAGAGCCAAACACAGTTTATTACTTTTCCAAAATAGTATTAAGTAAAACAAATAAATTTTAATTAATGAAGATTTGTAGTCAATCTCTAAATTATCATTTGAAGAAGAGTAATTCTGGCTATCAATATTGCATACCATGGTGATAAGAAAACAAAAATAAAGAAACTGGATGGCACACTGGACTTGTACACAAAATGCACCAAGATCCAAATATTGATTTAGATCAAGTGTGACTATGTAATTGACTAGTAACTTATAGAATACACTCTGCTTGAGACAATGCTACTAGTTCTTCACTATCATTATACCAAGTGAACTCTCAAATTGTTAAATTATGTCAATGTGCAAGGTATTTTTTTTAAATCTTATTTTATTTGGCATTCCTAGACAAAAGGCTGAAATTAATCTCTCTGACCTCAGATTCTTAGATGTATATATATTAGCTGGTGCCATTTATGCAAGTGAGCGTCATATACAAATATTCTAAATTCTGGGTTGCTTACCTAGATCTTTCTAAACAGAAGTGTTACATCATGGGTACTCTGAACATAGATTATATTAACAAATTCATTCTTTTGAAAGTTGTTTGTTTAAAAGAAAAAAATAATATAGTTTAATCTCATAATCACCTAGAGAAAATTCTTAAAACAAAACTCATCTTTTTGAAAGCTAAATTTAGCCAAATTAGTTACTTAAATTTGGTCTTAAAAACAAATCTCATGAAGATGAAAAGGAAGATACTCAATGCCTGACAAACTAGGCCCCATCTCCAATTGGTATAACTTTTTTCCCCCCACTAAATAAATGTCACCATGCTTTGTAGACAAAACAGTAATAATTTTACCATGGGTATTTTCCCTTTTCATTGAGCCACAGTAAACCAATGAGTCTTTTGTTTTTTCCTTATTTAAACATCTTCCATGATCTCGTAGTACAGTGCCTCCCCATTGGTTAAATCTGATTCTACCATTCTCCCCTTTGCATTATGTCACCTACACCTCATATCCAAAACACAATATTAATTTTGTAAATCACATTCCACAATCGTTAGAAAGCTAGAGTTCAAAATCAAAGCTTATATTTACTATACGCCATTAGCCTTGGGCAACTAAGGAAACCCTGAAGAAACATGGAAATGAACATTATGGCACATTAGCTCTTAACATTTACATGCTGGACTGTCTACTAGAAATTATTCTAGCATTTTATATAAAATGAGAAATTATATATTGTTTTTAAAAACAGCATTTCATAATTCAATATTTCAGGGCTAGAAAAATCAGATCTTTTGAGTTTTGCTGAATAAAAAAGGGATAAAATACTCTTTAAGCAACTGAATTGCAAACTTTCCAGAAGCTCTTATGAATTGCTAATAAACTCTAGGGCAGTTTTGCTAAAATTTGGGATGGCAAAGTATTAAGAATATTTGAGCCTAGTGTTAAATATTTAATCTGTAAATTATTTAGACAGATCTTTATATCTAAGCAAGTCATAGTGCTATTTAACATTTATAAACTCCGGAGACTTTTCCCTCTCCCACCCATAGAGCAAAGGATTCTGATTTTGTACCTTGGAACTTGTTACAGCTAAATTAAGAAACACATGGTTTCCAGGAATGATACACGGTGAATCAACTTCACCCTCCACATTCTCAGAAAAGTCTGTCATTTAGTTTTAACTTCAGCAGTGAGTCTATCACCTGCCTTATTCAACACTCAAGAACAAGGAGGGAGAACAGTGCTAATTATTTTCAGT
Organism: Mauremys reevesii; assembly: GCF_016161935.1. NCBI lineage: Eukaryota > Metazoa > Chordata > Testudines > Geoemydidae > Mauremys > Mauremys reevesii. The sequence goes on along the minus strand of NC_052638.1, from coordinate 11,069,367 downwards.
AGTTTTAGGCGTGCAATGGGAGTATTTTCGCACACAAATGAATAGATTCATAGCCATCCATTTAAATGTACAAATACTGAACTACTTTTGATAATAAGGCTCAAAATGCTAACTCTTCAGAACATTCTGCTGCTAAAATGAATATTGAAAAATGCTGCAATAATTTCTATCCAAGAATGACAACACTATAGTAGCATTCCCTCAATATCGCCACTCAATATAAAAATATGGATTCAGATTCAAAGTAACTAAGTCTTATAAAGGTGATATTTATTCCAAATCCTAGAGCATTTCCCAAAAGCATGTTCCATAGCAAAAGCTGATGGATTGTCATTAAGCAACTTAGCAACATTTAAATGGTGCCTGCTTTAATTACAAACAAAAAAATCATTTTTCCAGGATATTATTTTTAAAAAGTATTTACGTATCTCAATATTAATGGAGTGCCATTCATTTGTCCTAACACAAAAGAATATTTATTTGTCAACTCCAGCTAGAAAAACACTTGTTTCAAAATTCAGAACTGTGACAGACAACTTTCCATATTGCCAAAACAAGTCACTGATAAATTTGAGTTTTGAGACTATAACAGGATTCAGAAAAGAACTAGATGAGTTTATGGAGCACAGGTCCACTAATGGCTATTAGCCAGGATGGGCAGGATGGTGTCCCTAGCCTCTGTTTGCCAGAAGCTGGGAAAGGGCAACTGGGGATGGATCACTTGAGGATTACCTCTTCTGTCCATTCCCTCTGGGGCACCTGGCATTGGCCACTGTCGGAAGACAGGATACTGGGTTAGATGGACCTTTGGTCTGACCCATTATGGTTGCTCTTGTGTTCTTATGAGTTTGGGTTTCTGAGACGTAAACAAACAGAAAAACACTTTTCCTGCTACAGCAAATAGCATAGAATTTTCTAATGTAGCTTTTAGAAAAGTGAGAGTCATAGTACTATTAGTGCAATTTTATCTTTTGCTACTACAGTGACTATGTTAACATGATACCTTTTCCAGGACTGTTAAATGTTTGGTTACAATAAACAAGCTAATTAGCTGTTTCTCTGAAGAGAACTGCTAACAATAACAGAAAAGACATGATTAATAAAAGTTTCCAGTATTACAGGTTTTATTCCTTGATTAAAAATAGTCAGTGCTGCGTTCAGAAGTCAGTGGAGAAAAAATTAAATTTTAATTGTACTGAAACTGTATTCTTAAATGAGAGATAGTTACTTCCCCATAATTATTTTCTGAAGTGATACAACGTGATACAGTAGCATTCTGGAATACAGGTACCAACATGCAAACCTGGAGGTAATTCCCATATTCAAGAATTCTGAACTGTTGGACTGAGCATGGGGCACACATTATACTTGACCAAACCCTGCAAACAAAAGCTAAAGTAAAACAAAAAGGCTTTACAACCTCAACAAGTAGGCCCACACTCCCCAAAAGTACAGTAAAACAAAAACACACCACCACCTCCAAAACACAACAAAATACAGATTGCCACTGAGACAGCAAGGATTAAAATGCCTGGATACATTCAGATGAGCAGAGATGCTTTGGGGTTATCCAAAATAAATCTTTTGAGGGTCAACTGTTACATTACAATGGCTAGACTCTATAAGGAAAAGGCTTTTAAACTTAAACCTTATCCTCTCTACTACGCAAAAGGTAGGTTTTGAAAGCCTGCAATTCTTTAATTTTAACTAGGCACAATACATATGTTTTTAAAAGAATAATGCTGTCATTTCGACACAATATTAAAAAGACAAATGCTTCTGTGCTTCTATTAAAACTAGGCTTGGCAGAATTTGATTTGTATTTTTTATAATTTCAATGGATATACAGAAGTTTATTTTATCTACCATATATACTCGTTCGTAAGCCAAATATTTTTGGTAAAAAAGTGACACAAAGAGGTGGGGGTCAGCTTATAAATGGGTCTACACCAAAATTTGCTGATTTTAAAAACTCTATGGAATCATTGAATTGAATATCTAATACAGGGATTGGCAACCTTTGGCACGTGGCCCGCCAGGGTAAAAAGCCTGGCGTGCCGGGCCAGTTTGTTTAACTGCCGCGTCCGCAGGTTCAGCAGATCGCGGCTCCCACTGGCCGCGGTTCGCCGCTCCAGGCCAATGGGGGTGGCAGGAAACAGCGGCCAGCAAATCCCTCAGGCCGCGCTGCTTCCCGCCTGAAATATAGGGTCAACTTATGAAAGGGTCATACAGTTTTTGCTATTTTTACATTTTTACATGCTATTTTAGCATTTAAGGGGGCGGGGGGTCGGCTTATAAACGAATGGGCTAATGAATGAGTATATACGGTATTTAAATTTTTCACAGGAAACTATGGGGGGTGTCAATGACGGATATTGAGATTCAAAAACTTAAAAGCTTTAACACCACTAAAACGCAAACTATCAACTTCACAAGTCAAAGTGAATATCCTTAAATCAAACTGTAATAAGCTCTCAGACCATATTTTTCTTATGTTGCCTATCTGTAAATTCTGATCATCAGTGGAAATATTTTTGTTGGTTTCTGAGTGTACAGTGAAATCAGAATTTATGGATAAAAATCTAGTATTTCCAAGTCTAACTATAACACTGCATACATTTCACTAACAAATCATACTCACACAACTAAAATTGTGCTGTTTTCTCCCATATTTAGATACATTATATGCTTTCCAGATGGAAAATCACAAAAAATTGGTGAGGAAATTTATTTTCACTATTCTAAAATGGTATGAGAATACAGAATTACAAATAAAAACTACAAAAAGGGCTTCCTCTAATCTAAATGTAGACAATACAAAATTTACAAATAAATTGCAGCACTCCCCTTAAAGCACTTATACATGGCAAGGCCACCATGCTTGCCAAGTGGAATTCTGCCACACATCTGGGCAGCAGATTAGTGAGGAATAATCAGTGCTCTGCCCTACTCTGGAATAAGGTAGTACTCGAGAACAACAGTGCTTTGACTACTAGGAATAAAATTGACTAGGATGGCATTACGGTAGATAGCATTTTCTCTCAAGAAGTGGGGGGATGGGAAAGAGAAGGCAAGCAGCTCGGAAACACAGCAGAAAGATAACAAAGGGATAAACAAGAGACGAAGAATAACTGATGCAAGTGAAACAGGAGTTATCCCAAAACTGGTGCAGCATGGTTTTTTCCACCAAGAACACGGAGCACCAAGGTTCAAAGGCGAGCTATTACATATTGTTAGTCTGTTAGACTACCATTTCTGAATTGGTGAAGTGAACTCAGAAGCGCGTAGCAAGGGAGCACCCATTAGAAAGCACCCAATATTTGAAAGAAAAGAAAAGCAGCAACTATGGATGCTAGTAGGATCGAATAGGGGCAAGGAAAGGGTCAAAAACAAGCAACTCACTTCCTCTGCCCCTTTAACAATCATCCAATCCCTCAGCAACTCTTCAACCCCCCTTCTTCTTCCCATGTACAACTCGGCTCTGGAGGGCATGAAGCGATACTATATAGACCATGCAACCAGTTCCACCAAAACCAGGTTCACTTAGGAAAGCAGAAGGGAAGAGGATAGAACCCCTTACCTATCCATCCCTACAGAACAGCACAGAAAAACTGATGGCTGGAAAAGCAAGTTCAACTTTTTAGATTGCATGCGTTAGTTATTTTTCTCTCTCAATCCATTCATTTTGGTGTATTTAAATTTTACTACGTTCAGTTTGAGAAACTTGCAATTAATTTTTCACAAAGCAGGTCATGGGACTTTTTTTTTTTTTTAGCTTTTGTAGTTTGCAGATCAAAAAAGGTTGAGAGCCACTGTAATAAATGCCATGAAACAATTATTTTGTTCACCCTTTTAAACTAAAATGGTCATTTTATATAACACTTCTTCATGCCTCCCTGGAAATGTGCTTCAAACTTTTTTTTTGGGGGGGGGGGGGCAAGGAGCGGGGTGTGGGCTTCAGCCTTCATATACATTCAAATCCTTGGCTTTTCTGCTGAGACTGCCCAACAAGAGTGCCAATTAGTAACAATTCTGGTGATTGTGTCATTTGTAAAACTGCCCTAGGAAACGTGAGAGAAACTAAAATTTGTTTCACATAGGCCACAGAAACAAATCAATGTAAATGTTATAGTTTATGATGAAGAGAGAGACACAAACAGTTAAAAATTACCTGTTTTGCTTAGAATTCCAAATCTTATATATTGTTGAATACATGGTTAAATAAGGAACTTTCTGAAGGAAATTAAGCACATATTGAACACAGAATCTAATGTATGAATATTTATTCAATAAATGGTATGGTATTAAGACAAATTAATGCAAGTTATTCAATTTTTGTCTTTTGTACTTTTTGTAGCTATTTAGCTTTCATCACCCAATAACATTTTACAGCATCTTGCTTATTCTGCAAAGACGACAATCAGCTTCTAATGAGGAACATTCCCAACAATGGCTGGGAATTTTCTTTAGTGAATCAACAAAAGTAGTTATTTTTCACAAAACTGTCTTAGACACCAAGCTTTTTATACCTCAAATTCCTGAAAAATTTACTCTAGTCAAAATAATAAATTAGATTCATTTCAGTTTTGTATAGACAAGAGATGGACTGAGGAGAATTTCCCAACAGTTAGATACCATTAACAAATTTTTGGGGTGGATTGATTTCTTAAACTCCTATGCAGCACTTACCACTTCCTGACCGCCCCACCAACCATCCAATTCTTGACATTAAAATAAACTGACACGAGCTACACTACCCCAAAAAACAGTTTAAACTAAATGCACTTAATTGGGTCTTGATTTCCAGACAAGTTGAAGAAAGACAGAGAATGGAACAAAACGTTTATCCAGATTCTTCCATAAAGGAAGAAACGGACCTGCCTGTACATGATCTGTTGTATCTTCTGATACCTGTATCTTTAAGTTCAGCCAAAGCAAATGGAAATGCTAGTTTTCTTGTCCACTCTTATCTTCTCTACAAGCCTGGATCTTGGGGAAGCAGAGGAAATGTATGGATTTTCTACTTAGCCCAAACATCTGAAAATATAACCACCAGTAAGCAGGAGATATGATAATCCTTACATTGGCAAACACCTGTGGTTGGCATAATAACCCTCAGTACAAGAAAAGTTATTATGTTCCTATTTATCAGGCACAAAGTTTGTTGTGGTAAGATAATAAGCCAACCTGCTTGACTTTTTAGCTGAATATCTACTATGCATTGAATTGCTTATAACATGCAAGAGATCTTCATTTACTAAGGGCTGGGCTACACTGGGGGGGTGGGGTGGAACAGTCATCAGCATAACTACATCTCCCAGGAGTGTAAAACAATCCACACCCAATAGATGTAGCTATGCTGACCTAAACTCCACCGTAGACAGCGCTAGGTTGATTGAAGAATTCTTCCATCAACCTAGCTACCGTCTCTCGGGGAAGTGGATCAACTACAGTCCCACCCTGTCGCTGTAGTGTGTCTCTATACTGAAGATCTACAGTGCTACAGCTACAAGCATAGACAAAGCATTAGAGTTCTTTCCTTTAAAACGGTATATCCTCATCAGAGGTAATCCTTTTACTCTCCACATCAGTGGCATCCCTTTGCTACCAGCTTTGCTAATATTCAGTAGCTTTTACCATCAAAGGACACAAAGAGGAAGATTTTTGAAGCAGCCGAACAGTTAGACCTCCAGTTTCCACTGACAATCACTAGAAATTGAGTGCCTAAGTCTCCTAGGCTCCTTTAAAAATCCCCACCAAAATAAATGAACATATACCAATTAAAGCGTATCTGGTAAATCAGTCCAGTTCTAAGGCCCAATAATTATCCCACCGACTAGTGCAGGGGTAGGCAACCTATGGTACGCGAGATGATTTTCAGTGGCACTCACACGGCCCGGGTCCTGGCCACTGGTCCGGAGGGCTCTAATTTTAATTTAATTTTAAATGAAGCTTCTTAAACATTTTAAAAAACGTATTTGCTTTACATACAACAATAATTTAGTTATATATTATGGACTTATAGAAAGAGACCTTCTAAAAACGTTAAAATCTATCACTGGCATGCGAAACCTTAAATCAGAGTGAATAAATGAAGGTTCGGCACACCGCTTCTGAAAGGTTGCTGACCCCTGTACTACTGTATTCCAATACTCAATCTGGATGATAAAATAACTTAAGATGCTGTGACGTTATTGATATAAATGGGGACCATATAGAACATGGGTTGCAATCAAGGTCCTGTAGTGGCACCAAATCCTAAGTAAAGGGGGTCATATAAGGTGTCTAAGACCAGGTTCTGGGTTGCTGGTTATGATTATGCTGTCTGTATGTCTGAGTATCATTTTGTAGTTAAAGTTATAAGTATTGGCTCTGTAATGTCTATATTTTGTATTATGCTCTGCCTCTGGGAAGTGTCCCAGACAAAGCTGATGTTAGCCCGGCATAGCTGGCTTGATGGCCCATTAAAGGGCCATCAGCTACACAATTGACCCAAGGAGAGAAGGCAGACACGCCTTGTGACTCAGCAAAGTATGCAGGGACTGGCCCATGTGACTCCAGGCTCCATATTATTTTTGCTGTAAGTTTCCACCGTGAGGACAAAGGGATTCTTACACCTGGAAAAGTCTATATAAGGCTAATGCCTCATCTCCATCTTGTCTTCAATCCTGCTTCTGACCTCTGGAGGGACTTTGCCACAAACTGAAGCTCTACACCAGGGACTGAGGACCCATCCCAGTGGGGGATGTTCCAGAGACTTAATCTAAACCTGCAGTTTACTCCAGCACTGCTGCAAGCCTGAACTAAGAACTTTGCCATTACTGTATGTAATTGATTCCATTTAACCAATTCTACCTCTCATCTCTACCTTTTTCCCTTTGTAAATAAACCTTTAGATTTTAGATTCTAAAGGATTGGCAACAGCGTGATTTGTGGGTAAGATCTGATGTGTATATTGACCTGGGTCTGGGGCTTGGTCCTTTGGGATCGAGAGAACCTTTTTCTTTTATTGGGGTGTTGGTTTTCATAACCATTTATCCCCAGGACGAGTGCACTGGTGGTGATACTGGGAGACTGGAGTGTCTAAGGAAATTGCTTGTGTGACTTGTGGTTAGCCAGTGGGGTGAGACCAAAGTCCCTTTTGTCTGGCTGGTTTGGTTTGCCTTAGAGGTGGAAAAACCCCAGCCTGGGGCTGTAACTGCCCTGTTTGAGCAGTTGGTCCTGATTTGGCACTCTCAGTTGGGTCCCGCCAGAATCGCTCCGTCACAGATGCATTCCAATAATTTACAGAAAAATCATTTTAAGTTACCAAGGTTTTTAGTAGTAAGTGTCTAGATAACTCATAGGTTTGTACAATTCTTTTTAAAAGGTGGAGGTATTCTTTTAACTGAATTTCACAAAAAGAGCTAGACTCAGTCAAATCTTTAATGAGATGAAGCTTTTACTTCTCTCCTACATTGAAAAAAAATATGAAACACACACAACTCTGTCTAGTAAACAGAGGCCGAAGTGTGAACAAAGGAGAATCACAAAAAACCCAAAGATTGGATTTTCCCCCAAATCTATGCTGCAAGCACTTCAGGAACTATAGCAATCCATGCAACACTCATAAATCTTATAGCTGGCTCCCCACTATGAACGTTAACTCATACAATTATTCTATTTTCATTCTCACTTGGCAAATATTAGGAAGCTAGAAGCTGGTATTAGGAAATTTCAAGTCTTGCCTTTACAGCGTAGATGGCCGAGTTTAGACCACTAGAAAAAGATGAAACATATAAAATGCTATTGAATAAAGTGGTGATTCTACAACATGTAACAAAAGCTCGAGTTAAGGCAAAAGCAGTTTTACAAATTGCAGACAAAGTACTACAGGGACCTAAAAAAGGGTTGCTAGGAATGATATGAATCTCAGTAAGCATGGAGATGCTAAAAAAGTTGCTAACCTGAAGTTTTTGTTCTGAAAGTGTGTCAGTCTGCAATGACAACATTACTGCATTTATGCCTTATGCATAACTCTATAAAGACAAACTGCTGTCCTTGCACTGCTTCAGCTACTTAACAGCAACCCTACTGACCAACAGCTGCATCACAAAAAAGAAAAAAAAAAAAGAAAAAAATCTCTGGCTGCACCATTCCCTGATTCCCTTCTGGGCTGTGGGAGCTCCAGGGAAAGCAGGATAGGAGATTGACAAGTTCTGTCCAAGTCAATGGGAACTGAGTATCAAAGGATAGTTACCCCATACCACAAGTATCCAGAGCAGACCAAGAAAGAGAAAAAGGAGAAGCAATGAACATAAGAACATAAGAAAGGCCGTACCGGGTCAGACCAAAGGTCCATCTAGCCCAGTATCTGTCTACCGACAGTGGCCAATGCCAGGTGCCCCTGAGGGAGTGAACCTAACAGGCAATGATCAAGTGATCTCTCTCCTGCCATCCATCTCCATCCTCTGACGAACAGAGGCTAGGGACACCATTCTTACCCATCCTGGCTAATAGCCATTTATGGACTTAGCCACCATGAATTTATCCAAAACGAAACCAAGAATAAACCGGTTACTGCTCCCTGATTGTCTGCCACAGCCTTGGTACAGGTTAAAATAGTCTGGAGGAGGGAGTGGCAGTCCTTGAGTAGCAAAAAAGTATTAATTGTGAGCCCCTAACCTTTCTGAAATAATACTTTGGGCCCTCATGCTGGAGATTAGATATCATTGGATTAAATGGACTTGTCCAAATGTCACATAGGAAGTCTACAGTGCTGGGAACTGAACCTGGATTTCCTGAATTCTAGGTCAGTGGATCAATAAAATCATCCTATCAGAAAAATCTTTTATGAACGGGATTGTGCTCAAAGGGCCCAAGTGCCTTAAGCATACAAACCTTCTAAGCAAGCTCCAGATGTAAAGCGGGATGGACATGTAGTTACTACAGATCTGAATTGAAGGACTTTGAAAGCCCATTCTTAATCACAGTTCCTCCCTGGACTTCCAGCTAAGTAGAGCATATTAGATGTTCTGTGCGCTACTCAAAGGCAGTGATAATGTTATGACCACACAGACCTAAAGGTCTCCTTGTGAGGAGGCACACCATGGTAAGATGGCCCTTGGAGAATCCTACTGATTACCATCTGTTCTTTCACAAATGGGGTCAAACAGGGACAGTATTGTTGTAACACTCTGCTCAGGGCACCCAGAACTGCAAACCACTATGTTACCTCGTTCTGCTTCAACAAGGGAGAGCTTTACTGGCATTTAGACTGTACATCAGCTCCCTGTCACATTAAGTCTGCCCACCTCACTAAAAGTTCCAAGACACTGACATTCTTATCCTTGCCTTGCAGGTAACACTCAGTTCCAGAGTTCCCCAGAGATGCTTCTCTGCAGCGTCCAGTGACTCTCACTGGATACTCAAAGAATTATCAAGCCTGCTGCCTCCAAAGAGACAGTGCACACACCAACTGCTGGCTCGCTGAGGACCCATTCTTTATCTTAATATCTAGCACTAAGATGCTTTTGTAATAAGACAGGAATAAGTTTATTTATAAAGAACAGATTTAAGTAATACCAAGCAAGAATTGAATAAAGAAAAAGGTTACAAACAAAACAAAAAATAACACTTCTAGTACCTAAAACTTAATTCTATCAAGCTATGTCTCTGCCCAACACAGTTTCTCACCTTAAGTTACTAGCATCTCCAGCCTTTAGGAAAAAGGATCCAAGGTTCACAGAACCAGAGAGTGCCGTCCCCTTTGTCCCCTAAGTGATGGATAACTAAAATGTCTTTTTGCTCCCCTTATATTTCCCAGAGTCCATTGCCTTTGTCTCAGGAGCCAAGAAGACCTCAGGGATGTCAAACTCTGGTATGTTCCCCAGTGTGCTCACCATGTTGCTTCTCCCACTATTTGTTAGCTTGACTGCTTTGTTTACCTTTTTTGTAAATGGTCTTTCATGGTCTATGGCTTACAAAAAACTTAACCCAGATGGGCAAATCGACATTCCTTTTTCTAGAGCAGACTTGTTTGCCAAGTCTGCCCCCACAACATATTTTAGGAACATATTTCCAGCGCGCGCGCACACACACACCTATTTACACACCATCGGTATATACATCATGCAATGATATTCATGACCAGTGTGTCACCAGTTTTTATATAACTTACTCAATACAATAATATTGTATACCATCAGTTGATTCAATTACCCTCATACAAACTGTTGAAAAGACACAATAGGACAAAGTCTAGAGAAGGAATTTCTTAACACTATGTGACTGGCTCTTGGAAGAGCTAAAGCACATAAGAGGAGGCTATTCTACTTAGTCTTAAGTAATACAGAGGAGTTAGTTGTTCTACTACTGTTAATTCTTGAATTACATCCTAAGAGCTAATGTTAAAAAGAAACCCTGATGCCATGATACCAAACTTTTTAAAAGATTTCAAAAAAATAAAGAGGCTAGTAAAGAAGGCCCTAAGGTCAAATGAAGTAAAACCCTTAAATGAATGGAGGCTCAGTGGTTTGAGCATTGGCCTGCTAAACCCAGGGTTGTGAGTTCAATCCTTGAGGAGGCCACTTAGGGATCTGGGGCAAAAATTGGTCCTGCTAGTGAAGGCAGGGGGCTGGACTCGATGACCTTTCGAGGTCCCTTCCAGTTCTAGGAGATTGGTATATCTCCAATTATTACCTTAATTACCTATTACTTAAGGAAACACTAATAGTACCTCAGAAGGCACCTAACAAAAAAAGGGAACCCGGAAGACAAGCAATAAACAATATAGTTAATTAACAAGGCTTGAGAGGATATTCAAACAAAAAATTCTGAAAGAACTGTAACTCTAGGGAAGTCAAACAAATATAAGTTACAGCAGGCTATATGTAAGAGGGAAATTAAGAGGATAAAAATTGATTTAAGAGGAAATAGGTATAAAAACAAATTATTTAAATATACAAGAAGCAGGAAACCTGAAAAAAATTGAGGAGTCCACTAGATTACCAAAGGTTAACGAGCAGTTAAGGAAGATAAGGACATGTCTGAGAAACTAACTCATTTTTTGAATCAGTTTACCACAAAGGATGTCAGGGAAATACCTACTACAGACCTGACCTTTTTTGGCAATAAAGATGAGGTACTATAAGAGACTGAGGTGTCAGAAAAAGAGATGCTGGAACAGACTGATAATTTAAAAAGAAACAAGTCACCAGGCCTAGATGATACACCTCCAAGAGTTTTGAAGGAGCTCATGCATGAAGCAGCTGAGCTGCTAGCAAAAATATGAAACCCCATTTAAAAAGCCACCATACCAAAGGATTGGAGGATAGAAAAATATTCTAAATCTATTTTAAAAAGGTGCAATGGGTGATCTGGTGAATTACAGATCAGTAAGCTTTACATCAGTAAATTGGTTGGAAAAGTAATTAAAAAATGACTGAGTCTAACCAGCTTGATTTCAGCAAAGAAAAGTCTGTCAATAAAGTAGTGGATAAAGCAGAACTGGTTAACAATTTATTTATACTTTCAGCAGGACCTTGAGAAAGTCCCTCACAAGAAGCTGAAGAAACTAAGTTATGCATGAAAAACTGGGTAAGACAGAAAACAAAATAGGAATAAATGGTCAATTTACATCTTGGCAAAAGGTTAACAGCAGGGTGCCTCAATGCACCATACTCCACCCAGTGTTTAATATATTTATTAATGATCTCAACCGTGGCATAATTTGAAGAAGAGTGATAAATGTCAGAAGGACTTAAACTAGGTGAATGGCAGACAATGGCAATACTAATTAATGCAAAACGGAAGAAGAGATTTCAATTACTCAAACACTTTACAAGGGTCTAAAGTTACTATATGAACTCAAGAAAAGACACAGGCATCTTGGAGGCTGGCTGTGTGGAGGACCTCTGATCATGTGCAGCTGTCGTCAAAAAAAAACACAACAAGATGTTTAACTGCATAAGGAATGAAATGGAGATTAATATGGGGGAAAATATAAAGTTTTATGACTCAATGGCACAGCTTCCTCTGGAATATTGTGTGCAGTACTTGGTTGCCATACATCAAATACAGTGTTGTAAAATTAGAATAGGTTCAGAGAAGCATGACAAAAATGATTAGGGACAGAAAAACCTCACATGGATGGAGATGTGAGAGAGTAACTTTACAATAATAAAAGCATTTAAAATAATATCAGGGGCTTCTATTTTCTCTTTTACATAATAGAAAAACAAAAGGGATACTCAATGAAATTAAAAGGTAACATTCAAATTTGATAAAAGGAAATACTTCCTCACAATACAGACCACACTGCCATAGCATGTTGTTGATGTAAAAAACAATGCAATATTCAGAGACAGATTCAACTTACATAGATGATAAAAATATCCAGAGTTACAATAGTTAATGCTAGCAAAGGGAATCTGAAAAGAAATAAAACCTTGTTTAAACCAATCTCTAACTCATAGGGATGAGGATGAGACATTCATGTGGGCAGATTACCCTACATCTGCCTACTGTTGGGCTTCTTGAACCTTCCTGTGAAACATATGGTGATGGCCACTGTCAGACAGGACCCTGGACTAGGTGGGCCACAAGTCTGATCCACTGTGTAACTCCTACACTTCCTTTGAGCTTTTTATTTTTAGAAGATCGTTGAAAGATTTTGTTTTATGATCTTTAGGCTCTAGAGGCCAATTTTCTAGAACGTATATATCCTTGTAGGTACAAAATAACTCAAATTGCACATATCTGTCTGCGAAGATCTATCCCCCAGAGTCCCAATAACTATTAAGGAATGTGTTATCCTCAAAAAGGCCTCGTATGTCAGACTCCTATTCTGTGGATAAAGAACAGGATGCTAATTCATTTTCCCTGGACAACAAACTGGACTCAACTATGGAATTTTTTTTAAAGCTCCCTTAGAAAAGTGTTTATCTGGAGAATAAAATTACATGATTAAGAACAAAAACTGTTTATAGTCGGCAGTAATGCACTTACAAATCCTGAATAAACTATTTCTGGGACATTAGTTGGTTAACCAAACACTCTGAAACAGTAAAGAATTCTAGAATAAAAAGATTCCAGTATTTGTAAGTTTAACTTTATCTACATTCAGGATCTCAGAGTTATGCCTAGAATAATAATTAAATGACAGCTCCCTCAATAGCCTATATTTTATTCATATAATTAAAAACATGCCTTGCTGGCACAGCTCCAGTGATGAACAAACACACATTATGCCAATGCCTCAAGAGTTAAAGCTTACAAAAAACTGTTGCATGGAGCTACAGAAATCACATGTCTGAGTATAGAGACAGCTGAATATGTGCAAAAAAAAATCATAAAACTCCTTACAAAGTTATATAAAGAATAAATGAGACAACTAAACTACAATACTATAATGCCATTATGTGCTTTCTGTTGATGATAGAACACTTCTACCCTGTTTGCTTCTCTTCTCAACATGCTATGGGAGCAACTTCACTTTAAACCAAGTTCTGTATAGTACAAGCTTGATATCACACCCATGAATTCATGATTTGTCCCAAGTACAGTACAATACCATTCATCTTTTATTGGATGATCTTCTACTTCTAAATGGCCCTAAATGAAAAAATACAGAAGGAGACTTACATTTAGCCAAATATTCTGAAAGTTTACTATAAACTAACATGTAAAAAGCAAGTAGCATACAGTGATAAGATCAATTCTATTTGGCTTTGCAGTAGTATATACTAAATTCCTGCAAATCTGGTGGCTAAGTTTGCAGACAGTACAAAATTATTCAAGATTGTAACTTTTTGCAGTCAGCTTTGGAGTTAACTAAGGGATCTCACTAAACTGGGTGACTGGGCAACAAAATAGCAAATAAAATTCAGTGTTGATAAATGGAAAGTAATGCACTTGGAAAACATAATCCAAACAATACACACAAAATTAGCTGTTACCACTCAAGAAAGATCTTGGAGACATTGTGCATAGCTTCTGAAAACATCTATTCAATGTGCAGCAGCAGTCCAAAAAAACCAAACGCTAACAAAGTTAGGAGCGATTAGGAAAGGCATAGATAAGGCAATAAATATAATGCCACTATATACAGTCATGGTATGCCTATACCCGAAATACTGTGCGCAGTTCTGGTCACCCGATCTCAAAAAAGATACATTAGAATTGGAAAAAATACAGTGAAGAGCAACAAACATGATTAGGGGTATGGAACAGTTTCCATATGAGGAGAGATTAAAAGACTGGGATTGTTCTTAGAAAAAGATGACTGAGGGGAGGGATATCATAGAGATCTATAATACCATGAATGGTGTGGAGCAAGTGAATAAGGAAGTGTTATTTACCCTTACACAATACAAGAACCAGGGGTCACACAATTAAATTAATAGGATGCAGGTTTAAAACAAACCATAAGAAAGTACTTCCTCATATGATGTACAGTCAACCTGCTGGGAATGTTGTGAAGGCCAGAAGTATAACCGAGTTAAAAAAAATTAGATAAGATCACGGCAAATAGGTCCATCAATAGCTATTAGCCAAGATGTTCAGTCACAAACCTATGCTCAGGGTCTCCCTAAATCTCTGACTGCTGGAAGCTGGGACTGGACAACAGAGGATGGCTCACTTGATGAATTAACCTGTTCTGTGCATCACCTCTGAAGCATTTGGCACCGGCAACTGAGCTAGATGTACCACTGGTCTGACCTAGAATGGCCATTCTTAAGTTCTTAATTCACCCCTTTAAAAATTCATTCCAAGGAAACAAAGTTAAAAAAAAAATCAATCATGGAAGTAAATAAAATTGTTTATTTTTAGAATAGGCAAATACAGACTTCAGTTTGCTATGTCACAAGAAAAAATTCCTCATTCAATTATGAGCCAGAATCAATATTTTTCAGTAAGAGCCAAACTCAATTCAGCAGCCTTCCCGCTGCTCCCTGCCCAAAATGTGGTGTTGTTTTTTTTAAATCTTTTGCAGGCTTCCACAGTACAGCAGAATAGGTTTACAAAACACAAACATGATACAACTATCAACTTGAACTCCAGTTAATTTCAAAATACGAGTTAAAAGAAACTTCAGGTACTACATTTGACCCTGAGTAAGTCCTTTGAGAATTTGCAATCAGATTTTCCTATTTATACTGACATGGGAAAACTCAATAGGCCATTATGTAAAACTTTATGAAATATTTCCTTGTCTTTCAGTTGTTTTTAACGTTAGTAGTTACGTGAAACAAAAGAAGATTGAAAACAGATAGTGTGAGTTTTAAGTTGAGCAAGTCCCTTTAAGAACCTTTATAAAAAAAAGAGTGTTATTAGAAAACAATACTACAGAAAAATTACCCAGCCCCGGGGGGGAGTCCAAGAGTATATACACTGTCTGACCCAAAGCCCATGGTCAATGGAAAAGTCTCACTAACCACAATGGCTTTGGATCAGGCCCATATAGCCTACATAGTACAGAGAAACATATCCATTAAGCATTCTTCTTAAGTATTTTTCCTATCCAGTGAAACCATACATTAACCAAAACAAAAAAAACAGTAAGTTTATCACAGTGACCTCTCACACGCGTTTTCTGAGATGAAAGATATAACCTAA
This sequence comes from Mauremys reevesii, assembly GCF_016161935.1. Taxonomy (NCBI): domain Eukaryota; kingdom Metazoa; phylum Chordata; order Testudines; family Geoemydidae; genus Mauremys; species Mauremys reevesii. The sequence goes on along the minus strand of NC_052638.1, from coordinate 11,053,770 downwards.
ACACTAATAAAGTGCTACTGTGCCATTAAGGAATTTTGTCAGGGGGCAGGGATAGCTCAGTGGTTTGAGCATTGGCCTGTTAAGGATTGAATTCACAACCCTGGGTTTGAGGGGACTATTTAGGGATCTGGGGCAAAAATCTGTCTGGGGATTGGCCCTGCTTTGAGCAGGGGGTTGGAGGACTAGATGACCTCCTGAGGTCCCTTCCAACCCTAGTATTCTATGATCAACCATTTCAGAACAGCAGAACAGGCAAAGTCAGCAATGTATTTAAAGTAGTATTTATTCTTTATAATTTGCGATGGTAAAAGTCAAGCAAAAAATGTCCAGTGGACGAACAAGAGCAAATTCCTACACTTCATATCAATTGCCAACCTGAGCCCTGCCAAGGGAATGTGCTCAGTGAGACTAATGAAAATTTCTCTAAGATTACAAACCTTAACTAGCAAGTTATTTTAATGAAGTCCCAAAGGTGTGTCTACTGTATATTAAAAGCTAACAAATTTCAGTTGTGCCTAAACATTTTATTATGAAGAAGTGGGCTTCTGCCCTCCAAAATAAATGAAAGTTAATAGAAGGAAAGAACCAAGTATTACCTCACATACCTTTCCCCAAGAAATATAAAAAGTGTTTTAAAGTAAGTTACAATTAAAATTTATTTTTAACAATCCTTAGAGAAATTTAGCAGATTTCATCTTAATAATTTTCATCGGTATTTTTATAACTAACTCTACTACACATTGAACTGTGGAACATTAAGAATTTCAAATAATACACACAGTTTATATTAAAAGCCCACTGACACTGCACATAAAAAAATCTTTGAATTGCAACAATTTCCTTCTTACCTTGCCTGCCTCTCTTTCAAAGTCGACATATTCCCGGGTAGGTGTCTGTCGCTGCTCCCCCTGCCAGCTGGCCGGAAAAAACTGGAGAGACAGATTGGTTCCTGTGGCCACAAAAGCCTTTTAGAAAAATCAATACAAACAGGATCAGGGAGCAAGACATTACATAAATTATGCAGGCAGTCATTTATTTTTACATCAGTTTATGTCTTAAGCCAAGCAGCATAGAGAATACTTAAAGTCAAAAACATGCACTCATCATTTTTCTTAAGTATTAAGTTACAAACATCTGATTCCATTTTGACAACATTTGCCATTGGCTGCTTCGGATATAAAATACAACATGGAATCAATACTTTCTTTCAAATCAGTTTTTGCTGACATTAGAATCTGTTATTTCAGAATTCTGTCAAGAAATCCCATACCAACAACTCAGTACCAAAACCTACTAAAAAAGTGCTTACATGTTGTAAAAAGTAGTATTTTTCCCAGTTAGAAGAACTTTCAGAAGAAAGTGAACTGCAGAGACTTGTTACTGTGAGCACAGATTTTGAACAAAAAAATCCTATCTGTTTTTCACAGATATATAAATCCGGGAGGCATATTACCTGAGATCTAAAGACAAAAATGCAAGGAAAATATTTATTTACCCTTATTTTGCATGCTGACAGACAGGTGAGCGAACGCACCATCAATTTACCCCTCCATATACCGCATAATGTTATACTGTCAAGTTGTGAAATCTTGTTGCCACCATAGCTAGTGCGTGAGTGGGCAAACACTTCAGCGAAATCCAGATTAGTAGATGTTCCATGTATGAGAAATCTGTTGTATTCTTTCTCAAAAACTCTTGAAGGGACATTGACTTAACCTTATCAGAAATGAGAACCCTTGTATTCAAGTAAACCATGACCTTCAACTTCAACTGAAAATAAAGTTTCATTTTCATTCATAAGAAGTTTAGACTTATGCATATCACACAGGGGCGGCTCTAGCTTTTTTGCTGCCCCAAGCATGGCAGTCAGGCAGCCTTCGGCGGCTTGCCTGCGGGAGGTCCCCAGTTCCGCGGATTCGGCGGCTTGCCTGCGGGAGAGCTGCGGTACTGGCGGACCTCCTGCAGGTAAGCCGGCGAATCTGCGGGACCGGGGACCTCCCGCAGGCAAGCTGCCGAAGGCTGCCTGACTGCCACCCTCGCAGGGACCGGCAGGGCGCCCCCCGCGGCTTGCCACCCAGGCATGCGCTTGGAGTGCTGGTGCCTGGAGCCGCCACTGATATCACAGCAATTTAAACAGGGAAAGAGAGCTCCAACTTGCACAGCTGGGAGGGAGAAAACAATGTGGGTAGAAGTAGAATTCTGATTCACCGTTTCAGTTATGATATAGTACAGTGTTTAAATATGCACACACGGATACACACTTATACCAGAACATACTGTTAAAATATAGTTATATCAAATAGAATGTCTTACAATCAAATTTCTGGACTGGCTACCATTATTCACTTAAATTTAAAAGAATACTAAACCAGAAAACAGTTTATTCATAAAAAGTACATAAAAATATAGCTCAAAATAATCTGAATTTAGAGAGATGATTTACTGAGAGGAGCATAAAATGGATGTTTCCTCTAAGCAACGCAGAATTCAGCAACTTAGCGGTAATAAAAAAAAATCACTCTACTACACTATCACTTAAAATATAGTTCGCTCTGCGTCATTTTGTATAAGTCATTGTAGAAGAACAGTGTCATAGGACCAATATCTCTCACTTTGAAAATGAAACCTGCTTTGCCCTGACATTTTTGTAACAGAAGGAGACTAATATCCCGTGATTAGGTTTCATCTATTGACTTTCTCTTACAAGCAGTTTTTGAGCATTCCCATTAAGCCAACACAGACAGTCATTAAAATTGATGACAGCAGTCATTAGTATCAAAGTGATATTGTACAAATATATTAATCTGTTTAGAATACAAAACATACAAAGAAAAACATTTTAAATAGTATAAACGTGCAGTAAAAAGCTAGACAGAAGTGTAACTTAAGGATACACTCCAACAGCTTCAGGTAACATGTAAACCGTAAGAACTGAACTAGAGCAATTGTCATCAGAACTCTGGTGGAGATTCTTTGTATTACATTATTTTCCCAATTCGTAGTTTTTTGTTTGCTCATATGTAAATACAATATTTTGAAAAACAATTTTCTAGATTTAAAAACACTGTTCTGAATCAACAATGCAGTAACACCAACACCAAGCAGCTTTACTACCATCCTCTCAGCATTTTTAGCCTTTAAAAACTAAGGCTGTTATTAAAAACAAACATGCACACGCTAATACAAAACTCTGAAAGGGCTGACCAGCTGAATTTTGCAGCTTTCCAGACTGCACAAGTTTCTGATGGCCCATGGATGCTAGCTCTGCAGTAGTATATTCTATTTGGGGAAAAGTCACCCTAGCGTGAAGCACCAAGAGAAGAAATCCTTACATGTATCCAGGAAATCATAGAAAAGCTTGAAGGCGGGGAAAATAATAAAAAAGACGACTGAAAATATGAATGCATGCCAACTCCCACTGGAACTGTGCAGCCTTAGCCTGTATCTGGCCTATAGGCTATCTAAAAATACTGAGACTTATGTGAATTATCAGAAACATTGTGTTCCTCTCCCCAACCAATTACATTAGATCAATAGTTCACGTACAAAATCCAATAGCCCATCTAATGTATCATGTAAACGTGGCTGTTATTGCCATGTTTCCCCAACCATCTGTCTGTCTCTCTCACACACACTCACACACAATTGTGTGAAGGCTGGGGATGCCTCTCCTATTCTCCCTATCACCAGTAGGCATGTCTGACTACTATCGGTATGTACGTAAAAAAATCAGTGATGTATTGACCATCCATCATCATTAGTGTTTTGAAGGGAGCTAGCAAGTAGTCTACAGTCCCACAAACCCTGTTTCTGGCTTTCTGGTTGAGCTCTAGAAAGGAGAGAGAAGTGTCTGTCAATCCAGGGCTTTTCAAGTTATTCCCATGTCGATTAGATGTCAGCCATGGAAGGAACTCCTGTCTTCCATCCTCATCAGGATGTCATTCCCATGAGTCTGACTGCCATAAATAACAGAGCGAGTGGAAACCTGATGGTCGTGTAACATCTAAACCGATACTATGCAGTCACAACAAAGAGGAGGAACAGACCACCACATCAGCACACTGATACCAAGGTTATAGAGTGACTTCAAAAATTACAGACTTTCTGCAGGTCAGGCAGCCAGTGGTTGTTTTAGGTTGGATATGGCGCTTTAAAGCTCCATGTTTTTGTCAGTGTTCAACATTTTAAAAAAAAATTTCCATTTGAACTTAAAAGATTTACCATAAAAGATTTATAGGTGATTATAAAATATGTATACGCAAGAGACCAAGACTATTTAAATCTACCCAGAAAATATGCTTAACACAGGGTTTGGGGGGTTTAAAGTTTCAAAAGTAGTTTTATGGATCAATAGACTGTAAAGGTTATTGGTTACATTTATTTTTCTTTTCCAAAGGGCTTTTCATTACCTAATAGACTAGAAGAACTTGTTTAGAACCATTCAGGTTAACTGAGTATTTATGTACAGTAAGTGTCAGGGGAGTTATTTTACATGCACAACCACCACTTTTCGAAGATTACTGTGGCTGTAAGCAGGCTTTCTCCTCAACGTACGCAAAACAATATACCACTGATAATTTAAGACTACATCTCAGTAATGACTTTTTTTATTTTAAAAAATTGTTCATGACATAATCACTTTGGTCTGAAGTTAGAGAACTGTGACCTTTGTATGACGCATTTATGTCCCAACTCCATCTTTATATTACTCTGAGACTACTTCTGGACACAATGCCATCACAAGGCACAAACCTCCCTGTGTAGAGATGAGAATAAATTCTTTATCTGTAGCAAATCATCTACATAACTTTTTTTTACTGAATTAACTGGTTAGTTTTTAAAACTTTGATCTTACAGTACCCTCATTTTCTAAATGGATGCGTAACAAGCAATCAGTCTTACTGGACCAAACCAGATGTCTTAGGTCAAGAAAAAAAGAAGCTATTTCCTATTATAACAACAGACTGAAAAACTGTGTGTAACAGGCATCACCAGAGATTTTAAGGGGCAGAGTTGTGGCAGGGAGAGATGGCAGGCATAGAAATGAGACGGTGAAGAGACAGTAATTTCCCATTTTACAAAAATAACTCTTAACAAACCGTATTAGCTGTAACTAATTATAAACTTAGATCTGAAGTTTTCAGTGAAGTGCTCAGTTACAGATGTATACTGTGCATTGCCACCGGTCCAGGAACCTTAAAAGGTTAAAAATTTATGTTTTTCTCCATCCATAATTGTTTTCAACAGTAAACTTTTAAAAATATTAAAAATAATAATAATGCTCAATGACAATAATTTAAACAAGCCCAAGAGATTTGCTATGCAGGGGTCTGAATAATATCTACTTTTTTGTACAGATTCTCTATAAACCTTGCTCACTTACAATACACATTATAAAACATCCCCCTCTAGCTGTATTAGACAACTGTTGAAAACGGATGATAACTAGAATAATAGGAATCTGCTATATTAGAATACTCTTCTATTCACAAATTAAAGTAAATACAGTAACTTATTTTAATAATTTGTGTAAAGGTGTATTCCACCATGTACACTGTGCCTAAAAAAGTCCCTAGTTTTACTATGTAGTAATGTAGGTTTATGATAAGTAGATGGAAGTGTTTTATTAAGCCGAAATAAAAAAAAAAAAAGGTAAATCCTCCTATCACGTGAAATAAACCCTTAGTGAAGGGGAAAACTCTGCCACCATTTTCATTGTTTTAAATAAAATAAAACAAAACAAAAAAATCGGTGACTTTTCAATATGAATGTTTTAAGGAACTGTACAAATAACCACATCACTAACAAGCATGCTACAAGATACAGATCTTATTCGAGAAACATCAAGCAGAATTTTTTTGACTACATGGAGCCATATTAATCTTCTGTTTTACTTCATGGATCAGAGTGGTCTACTAGTACCATCACTAAGAAAAAAAATCAAATATTTAAAATTTTAAAGTTTAGTTTGAAACGTGCCTGATTTGGTTCAGAAAAGATTATTTACTCTACTTCAAAAAGCTTTCGGTGACTGCATTTTTTCCCCCATTTTAAATTTCACTATATCAAGGTTATTTACTAATTCATTTTAACCAAATGATAGGCTAGAATTCAGAATAATTTTATATTAGTCTTATTTATTCCTGGAAGTCACTACTTCCTAGACAAAGGAATTTAAAGTTGAAATAAGTAGCTTATAATTTCAACATATGCAACGGTGAAGGAAGAACTGCCAATATACTCTCACAGATCATTTTGTTGGCTATAAAATACTTTTTCACATACATAACACTACTTTTAAATCCTAATGTACAAGATACATATGTTTTTATTCCTCTAGTAATAGCAGAATTAGCTATTACTATTAGGCAAAAGAAGTTTTCTAAAATTAACTTTTATAGAAGCAAATACTGTTATATGGAGAATATTAAATGTTAATGAACATTTATCTTCCCTTTCTTTTCTAGAGCACAGATATAACTAAAGCTTTCCATAACTGGGTGCTTCACTTTAGAAGCACAACCACCGTATGTTCCAATGCAAGGCCCACTCCCTAGGGGGGCAGATAAGTAAATAATTGTTTAATCAACATTCAAGGTATTTATATTAAGGTACTTGTTTACAAAGTATCCCTTGATTTATTTAAAAATAAGTCATAGAATACGTATTATGAATCCTACATACTGAAACTGATAGTTTTTACAAAACATTTCTACAAAACATCCCTCAAACAGCATCCACTCTGCCCCACCCATCCATGAGAGTTTTAAATCAATGCCTTTAAGTGTTCCTCTTCCTTAGAGGTTTCAGAGTGGTAGCCGTGTTAGTCTGTATAAGCAAAAACAACGAGGTGTCCTTATGGCACCTTAAAGGCTAACAAACATTTGGGTGTAAGCTTTCGTAGGCTAAAGGTCTAAAACCCACTTCACCAGATGCATGGAGTGAAAAATAAAGTAAGCAGTATATATGTTCATGTGCTGTAATATATATACTGCTTACTGTATTTTTCACTCCATGCATCTGATAAAGTGGGTTTTAGCCCATGAAAGCTTATGCCCAAATAAATGTGTTAGTCTCTAAGGTGCCACAAAGACTCCTTGTTGTTTTTCCTCTTCCTCAAAGTATTTTAAAAGGTTACTATACGTTTTAGTTAAGCTGCTGGACAGAAAGACACATTTATTTCTTTAAAGAAGTGGCTGGATGGTTTAACTTCGGCTGCTTGGGTTTTAGTTTCCCTTTTTTATTCCCTATGCAGTGAAAACATGGTTGCCCAAACACTTTTGCTGGTAGCAACACCAGTTATTTAGACCGTGAAGTTTTATGCAGCCTAGAGAGGTGGGGGAGTTCAGGGTTTTTGCTAAGTTTTGCGATTAAGTGCCTGGCCGCGACCCCAGCGGGCAGTTTGCTGAACCCAGCTCTCGCCCCCTGTGCGCGCTGGAGCGGGGCAGACGAGGAGGAAGTCGCTCCTGCCGCTGAAGCGTTCAGCATCCGCAGCTTTGTTTGGCAAGCGGCAGCCGCTAGGCAGCGAGCTGGGTGCCCGGGCTCCGCACAGTTCCGGGTTGTTCTCGCGCGTGACGGGTCGGTGCCGCGCCGCGCCGCGGGGGGCCCCGCCAGGCGAGCGGCCCAGGTGGGTTTCGGGGTGGGTGGGGGTGGGGTGGATGCTGGAGGCGCAGCACTTACGATCTCGGAGCGGCCGTCCCGGCAGGCGTTCTGGAACCGGGCCTGCCGCTCCTCGTGGGGTCTGTCCCTGAAGCCGGTGTATTTAATCTGCGAGGAACAGGAGGCAAATCAGAGGCGGAATCCCGCCCGCCCGGGCGCGAGAGATAAGGGGCGATACGGCACCGCAGGCGGGCGGGCGCTGCCCGGCGGGACAGGGCTCGGGCGCCGCTGCGGTGGGGAGGTGCGGGCGCTGCCCGGCGGGACGGGGCTCGGGGAGCGCCAGGGGTCCCCTCACCTCGCACTCGCGGCTCAGCTTCCTGAAGAACTCCTCGTTCTCGAACTTGCTCCGCTGGTCGGGGACAACCCGCGGCATGGTGGGGCCGCCGCCGCCGCCGCCTCCCCGCGGAGTCCCGCGCCCCGGCGGCTCGCCCCGCTGCCCCTTTGTTCGGCCCCCTCCCCCGGCCGCGCCGCCGCCGCCTCGCGCCCAGTGCAGCAGCAGCAGCAACCGCCAGAGCTCGCGCCGCTGCCGCCGCCGCGCGTCTCGAGCCCCCTCCCCCCCGACTTCCTCCCCGGCTCGTAAACTCCGGCCAAACAGCCGCACCATTCACAACTCCGGGGCTGATGCTGCCGCGCATGCGCGGCGCGAGCCGGGGGCTCGAGCTGCCGCCCCTCCCTGGCAGGCGCTGGGCGGGCGTGAGTCACCGCCCCCGCGTGGACCTCGGCAGCGGGGCGGCCGCCCCTCGCTCAGCCCGTCTCGCCGGCTTCCGGCTGAGCCCCCGCAGGGCGGGCGAGACCGCCCCCCGCCTCCGGGCCCCGACACGCTCCTGGCCGTGGAACCCCGCGGGGATCGGTCACGCGCCGCTACCCCGCGGGACACGGCGCCTCGGGGCTGGGCAGCGCTCTGGGCGGGCTTGGCTGCCCCACGCCAGCCCCCGCGGGGGCTCCGGGAGTTCAGACAGGCTCAGGTGCTGGGAGGGGGGAGGTGTTAATTACCCCCCCCCTTTGTTTGTTGTGTCCCGCCCAGGCAAGAGCAGCGCGTCTGCCTGCTGCCAGATCTGGTCCCGCTCCCCGGAGGAAAGGCGCTTCGGTGACTTGTAACAGCAACGGATTAAAACAAAGCAGCGAGAGTGATTGTTAGATTGATGGTCGGGCCCTCATGTAATCAAAGGGTGCCTGAGAATGTACCTCAGAGCTCCCTAACTTTTCTGCTAGTGGAATATTTTGAAGGCGCACTAAGATTTTCCTGTGACTAAGAGGAGGATGCTATCTTTGCCGTTACTGATGGGGTGGGATCCACACCGGTACTTGGTACTTAGGTGCTTAAACCCCACTTTTCCCTGCCCCTTGATCCACAGAACTCCTGCTGAATCCTGGGGGTGCCTAAACGCGCAGCCTAAGTTTCTGCCTCTGGGCACATGCTCTGCCGCCTCCTTCTAGGCATCGGGAGACCAATCTCCCACCTAAGGGCAGGTCTACACTACAGCCTGGAGGGACACTGAGATCCATCCACCAGCGGTCGATTTAGCAGGTCTGGCGAAGACCCGCCAAATCGACAGCAGATCGCTCTTTGGTCGATCCCTGAACTCTATCCCTGACCAGAAGAGTAAGGTAAGTCGACTGGAGATTTTCTCCCATTGACCCCCCACAATGTAGACCCCACAGGAACTCAACCTAAGGTACGTCGACTCCAGCTACGTTATTCACGTAGCTGGAGTTGCATAGCGTAGGTTGACTTACCGCAGTAGTGTAGACACAGCCTGAGCCCCAGAGCAATTCACAAATCAGGGAAAGATAGCTATTTGGTCACCTAAATCACATGTAGGGCCTAATCCACTAGGCAGCCTCTGTACACACCTACTTGATCAGGTCCCATTCAAAATCCTGACACAGGAGGAGATGTCACCATCCACTTTATAACTTTATCCCCATTGTTAGAGCACTCACTTGGGTTGTGGAAAAATCAGGCTCAATCCCCCCCTTTGGCCCAATGACTGTTCCACTGTAAATGCTTAAGTAGTTATTAGGCCACAGTGCAACAGCTGAGATTTGAGGGTGCCCTACATCATAGCGTATTCTCCTGATAGCATTTGAACAGGGGTCTCCCAAATTTCTTCCCCCACCCCTGCAGAGAAGGGGAGATTGAACCTGGGTCTCCCATATCCTAGGAAAGTGCTTTAACCGGTGGGCTTAAGGTTAGAAGATTGGCAGTGGCATCCTCAGCCCATTTTGTGGAGCACCTAACTCAGTCCTACAAGAAATCGCTTAAGCTCCCAAGCCACCTGACTCCAGGAAGTAGGATCCCATTTGTGGATCGCTAAACAGAACTAGGCACCCCCCCTGCAGCCCCAAAACGTAGGTACCTATCTCTGAGAGAGGGGCAGGGCTCAGCCCACACCCTTCTCCTCAGCATCTCCCATTGGTTAGCTTAGGCAGCTCCCCACCTAGCATGCTGGTGGATTGCACTCTGAGGTGCCTGTCTCTCCCCATTCATTATATAGAGTGCCTAGGTCCCTAACATGGCTTTGTGATTCACAATGTTGCTCCTGTGATTTCTAGGTGAGATGATGCTCAGCGTTGCAATGCGTAAGTCCCTTTGTGGATCCCATCCACAGTATCTTACATAAATGTAAGAATATGTAGACATTCCTGATAGGTACATTTACCAACCAATATTTGACCGTTTCTATTTCAGCAGCCTTTCTATTAAAGTTATAGCTAGGCTTGTCAGAACTCAATTTTTATTTTTTTTATAATATTGATGAATAATATTGATGCTTGTTTAAGCAGTTTTTCCCATTTTTATCTATTTACATTTTCACTGTTGTGGGAGTGGGGGTGTCAGACCATAATTATTCAACAACAGTGGACAGCAAGATTTGTAAAGTTAAAGCTTTATAACCATTAAAACACAAATTGTGAACTTGGTGGCAAAATATATAAAGTAAATATCCTTAATCAAACTCTAGTAAGTCCTAGGTGACATTTTTCTTTCTTTGCCTGTTTGTAAATTTCAATTATTATCAATGGAAATATTTGTCAGTTTGTGTGTGCCTGGTGAAATTAACATTTGCTGACATTTACCAATAAAAGTTTAATCCTTCCAAGCCTAGTTAAAGCATATTAAAAATATAGATCCCTTGGTAAGGAAATGAGGTTTTATAGTCTCCTAGTAACATGTTCTTAACTTTACATATGCTCATGCAAATTGAGAGAGCAAAGTTAAGCCTGGATGGGAGTCATGATTTACATGCAGTCCTTGTAAATTAAGGAGGATCAGATGATATGAACAAAGTGGCTGTATCCTTTAATTGTTTATTTCTAGACTTTCCTACTTTAGGATTTTATTATTGTTGGCTTTTTTTGGTGGGGGAGTTGCAGTAGAAGAATTATTCTATGGAAAGTTTAATCCATTTTCCACTTCTACATACTTTCAACTTTACTAATAATCTTTTTATTAATTTCTTATTTTTAGTATTAATGTACCTTTTGCCATTACAGTTTTCTCTGTCTATCCTGTTTAAAGGTTATATGACAACAAAATAATTGGACCAACTTTTATTGGTGGAAGGGACAAGCTTTTGAGCTTCACAGAGCTCTTCCTCAGGTCTGGAGAAGGTAATCAGTGTGTCCAAGCTAAATACAAGGTATGCCCTGTAAATACCTTTTATCTTGGACACTCTGGTTACCTTCTCCAGACATGAAGAAGATTATTGGTCCAATAAAAGGTATTACCTCACCCACTTTCTCTCATATCCTGGGACCAACACAGCTACAACAGTGCAAACAACAAAATCATTGACAAATATTTATTATTTCTTCTAGTTATGGTCAAAGTGAAGAGAAACTATATTTTGATTGACATAATAAAATAATGATAATAAATAGTTATACTCAAATGTGTACTTCTTAAAGTAAGTGAACTTCTAAGGCAGGCAAAACATATTTAAAGAACCAAAGAAAAAGGTTATATACATGTCTCCCAGCAGGATCAACAGCATCTGCTAACAGTGTGGCCTCACAAGAGAACTGCCAGTTTTTTACAGTAGCGATCCAGCTGCTTCCTGATTGTCAGTAATCCTTCACCACTATTACTTCCCCCAATTTACGTCCCTCTCCCAAACTTAACATTGCCTCCAAATAAAGTTTCCAAAAATATGTGCCAGGTCAAAACAAATTTGATACTGGCTGTGAAACCCTTAAATAAGAAATGAGACTTTATACAAATTAACAATTTGTTGATTTCACCTTGGCATATATTTTTTCCACATTTTATTTGGAGGCAAAGTTAAGTTTGGCTGATTTCTTCCCCACCACCCTTTACATGTCACTTGTCTTCTTTAAGTTTTCATCTTCTCTTCTCTGCAATGTTTTTGTTTAAATAAAATCAGGCAATAATATTAGTGGACTGCTCGCAAGAGAACAAAACACTGCCTCCTCTTTGTTGCCTCCATTACTCTTAACACAGAAACAGGGCAGGAAAGTCCCCTGACAGCTAACTACTGGTTGTGAAACACTGGCACAAAATAACATGCATTACTCCATGCATTTTTTTTTCTTTGTCTTTAAGCTGAGCTGATATTTTAAAATTCACTTCTACTCTGAGAAATGACACCTTCTTACTCAACAGGTCTGGTTCCTCTTTATAAGACTCTTAACAGTGATAAAGCCATGTTTTTCTGTTTTTTACTTTTGGTAGGGTGACCAGATGTCCTGTTTTTAAAGGGACGGTCCCGTTTTTTGGGACTTTCTCTTATATAGGCACCTATTACCCCCCACCCCCATCCTGTTTTTTCACAGTTGCTATGTGATCACCCTAACTTTTGGGCACTGCAGAACTATCACAGCAAAGAATGAGCTGGATTTAGTTTCTTCTTGTGCATAACCAACACAATTGCTTACTAAGTTCCTCTCAGTGACACCTATGCAAATCTTTTGAAGACCCTGAGGTTGCACAGGTGTCACCAAGGGTCTAATTTGGACTGCAGATTCTTTCACAAGATAAGAATGTAGCCTGCCTGTTAGCTCTGTAATGGAGTGTGCATTCAGAAAGTAGAAATAATTGAGCATCAATAAACATGTTGCTTTTACAGTCGCTTTTTAGAGCAGAACTGCTTTTCAGAGTAACTTTTATACATTTTTAAGGCATATGAATAACTTGAAGTAGGATGGTGCTTTAATATTTACAGAGAGGTTATTTCTGAGCAAGGGAATTTTATTCAAATTAGAGGTTGTGTATATGCTGTGGTTACTAAGTTCTCTTCCACAAAGAACGCCTTCATTCCTTAGGTTGCAGTTACTGATGAGCATTATTTGAAGTGCAAAGTACAGGTGCTGTGTCCCTTTTTTATCCTGATTTCACGTATTGTGCAAATTAATCAGCAAGATGTCTGTACGCTAAACCATTGATGTGTGGCATTTGGAGCATAATCAAATACTGCTGGTATGTATATACAAGCCAATCACAGTTCAATTAATATAACAGACTATTTGAAAGGTATAATTATGAGCACTAAGTGTGAAATTCAGTCCATTCACATAAAGCCCTAGTGTTCAGGTTCTCTCCTGTACCCCTAGCCAGGCTGGATTTCCATACATGTACAGCTGGTGCTCCATCTGTAGCCCCTTCGCACCAGTTGGGTAGGGAATTGTAGATCCAGTGACCCCATAAAAACCTCTTCCTTTGACTTCCCCCACCAAACCATTCCAGCCCACTTCCAAAGTGATCTTCTTTTCCAGACCAGCATCAGCTAAATCCATCGTGTGGTCCAAAGACCCCCTACGTAACTCTGATGGGGGTCTCAAGTGGTACAAAGGGCCTTGGTCTAGTCTTCTGTACCAGGGTGAATTTCAGTCTGCTAGAATATACATATCTAATGAATCAAAGCAACTGCTTTGTAAAGAAAAAGTGATTTTTATTTAAAAATATATGTGCACCATATCTCTCACTGAATCAGAGCCTGCATAATCTGTTACAGCTAAATGGGAGGTAGTGTTTCCTAGTGGACAGAGCATTGGAATGGGATGCAGGAGACCTGGGTTCTACTTTGCCATTGGCCTGCTGTATGACTGTGGGCAAGTTATTTCCTTCCCTGTGCATCAGTTTTTCTTTCTGTAAACTGGCTATAATGATACCGACTTCCTTTGTGTAAAAGTGAGGTGGTGTTATTATTTTAATAAACTTCTCTGACATTCTTTTACCAGCAATTATATGGTTAAAAAAAGATAAGGACATGTAGAGGCATAAAAAGCTACATTTAGATATCCAGTAGCATTAAGTTTGTGATGTCACAAAGAGGAACCCTGATTAGTGAACAAGGCAATACCATAGGCAAACAACCCATCATAAAAACAAGGAGTCCGGTGGCACCTTAAAGACTAACAGATTTATTTGGGCATAAGCTTTTGTGGGTAAAAAACCCACTTCTTCAGATGCATGGAGTATTCTTCAGATACCAGACTCCTCGTTGTTTTTGTGGATACAGAGTAACACGGCTACCCCTCTGATACTTTGAACCCATCATAATAAGTTGGAAGTCAGTTCAGATTCTTTCAATTAGTAAAGGGAATGCAGACATTTTTCTAGAAACCAGCATGGAATGCAGACTTCAGAACATCAGAACCAATTATTCATCTGATGATGCAATGTGTATTGAATTATACAATTAAAGAATTAAACAGATTTTCCCAGAGGGCTACTTGACTTTTTCATACCTATTCATTATTAAAAACATGGATGAGTAAACTGATACCAATTTGCATGATTCTACACCATTTATGTACAGTTAGACAATGGGACCATGGGAGCTGCCTATTGAAAAAGCTTTTCCTTTTAAAGATTGTGGCATAAACTGAGAAAAGGAAGAACATCCAGACTCTTGTTTCTAAAACTCACGAGAATAGCATTTTAACTGGGCAAAAGGCATAATTCACGCATGCCTGCACACATAAAAAAATCAGCGTTTAGAAAAATTGTAATAAACTTGTCATTGCTACCATTATTTTTATTGTTATTTTCTTTGAAGGGGGATGCTCTGGTACAGATAATCACTAAGAATCTATTCATGTACTCAGGAAAAGAGAAATATTAACTGCTTAACATATTAATATTCATATTACATCTAACGTACAAAGCATAAAAGTGCCATACAAATTAGAGACTGGGACCCACAGAGCTTACAGTCTAAACTGCGTCAGGACTTTTTTTTAAATAAAGACTTTTAAGAGTGAGAAAAATGGGCCAGATCCTCAGTCCCAATATAGCCCTTTATGGTGTCCGGACAGGGCAGAGGGGCTGTAAAGCTGCCCTAACCCGGCACTCACCCAGCATGGAGGAATCTGTGGGTGGCATAAAGCTGGCATAACCAGAAGGACTGCCTGGAGTGTGGTCAGAGTGGGGCACCAGCAGACAGCAGTCCCCAGCTGATGTTACAGTCCCTGGAGTCTATTACCAGCCAGAACCAGTTAGAACTGGGAATGGGACTGGAAATAACGACTCCTGGCCAGTCTCGGAATGAGGGTGTGGGCCCTGCACCAAGCCGTTTGGCTGGACCTGAGGATTAAGGACATTCACTCCATTCCCTGAAACGACAATGGGTGTAAAATAGGATTAACTCCACTCCATGTCAGTCCCTTGAGTTATAGTGGTGTCAAGCGAGAGACTCAAATCCAATGTATGTAATCAAATAGCCCATCATTGCAGTCCTCTTGAGAAAATATCATCCTGAATACAGCAAAGCTTAGAAACAGGAGCTATTCTATCTTAGCCCTACTTGAATTGACAGTTTTGAGGTATTTCAAAAGTCATCAGTGAGGGGGAGAAACCATAGATCCTGTCTTGCCAGGAAAAGGGTGGTCAGTGGGCTGCCATAAATTTAGACAACTGGACAGGTTCCAGGACAGCAGAAGGTCCACATTTCATCAGGGCTGGGTAGTCTGCCAGCTACATAGGCCCTGCTGCAGGCAAGTCAGCTCTCTCTAAATATGCTTGGGAGAAGCTAAATATAGTTTCTGCAATTTCAAGTCTCAGCCTTTAGATTCCTATACTAGCTAGATTTAAATGTAACAACACTTCCATTTAGTTATTTTTTATTTGTGGTTATCTTATATCTCTTCCTCTGGGTTGTTAATATCAGTGTATCATTAATATAACTCTAAAAATATTCTGTGCTTTGACTTTGTTGATCCAAACTAAACTTGTGGCTAACATCTGAGAGGGGGAGAGAGAAAGAGGTTATGTGTATAAATCACATGTATCAGGTCCTAAAATCACTCATCTCTGCTCCTGCATGACCAGAAGAGAACATTTTCAAATCCAAGATGTGCGAGCCAAAAATTTGGAGATTCCAGCTACTATCAGAGTGCTAATTTGAAATGGCTGGGGAGAGTGAAAGTTGCAGCGGAAACTGACAAATAGGGCCTGATTCTGATCTCTCATGTTTAAATTCATGAAACAGCACTGGTTTCAATGTTAGCCATTGTTACTCCATTTAACCCAATAAATTACTCTTAATTCACACCACTGTCAGATCAGAATCAGGCCCACAGATTATGACCTGTGCGCAGTCACTACTCTCTAGTTCTCAAATTGAGACAGGAAGCAAGGGTGTTTTCACAGTGACAGCATGTGCAAACACTCTCCTTTCTATTGTGTTTGATACTGTGATGATTGTACTAGGTGACAGCATAAGGCAAATAATTATTAAGAGGAAAAACTACAAACTTGCACATACAAAAATAAGACATTTTAGCTTTACGGTAAATTTAGTAAACAAACATTTTCAGCTTGTGTGCCTTCAAATAACTCTTAAATGATAACTTATTGGAATGAATATTAACAGCAGCCTTGCTCATACAGTCATGAAAAGCTCATCTTTTCTCATTTTCAAGAAGTGTTTATCTTCACGTGATTTATTATTTGGGGGTTGAACAAGGTATCAATCTGGAGCTTCTAGAATCTATAATACATTACAGTCACACATTGCTTGTATTCCAACATATACAAAGGAAAACAATACAGAGATTATTTTTGGTGGCATAGCATTTCTTCATTAATGTTATATTCAATACATCTGTTAACTGAAACATTACAAGTGACATCATTCTTAAAACAGGTAATGTACAGAATTATGGCTACTCTGAGTACGAGTTTTCAGATTCTGAAGAGGTTATTCATGTCAAGTCCATCTAAAATTCTCTCCTCTTAAGCTATGTTTACACAACAAGCTATGTTGGCAAAATTTATGGGGTGTGCATATTCCACCTCTGGGCACTTAGGGGTGAAATAGTCACCCACACCGATATAAGCTTTCATGTGCACAGTGCTATATCTGGGGAAGAGATTCGCGTGGTACAGCTGTGCCACTGCAGGACTGTCTGTATAGACATGGCCTTAGGGATCCAACAGTGAACAGCTATTGTATTTAAGGAGCTGGGGTAGCTGCATCATAGTTAAGGTTGAAGATAACTTCCCACTATAATCAGAATTTTTAAACTTTTCCGATGCTCAGCTTTCTCCCTGCCCCAACCCAATTCCTCCTAAAATGGTATGTGCTGGATCTCAGCATACGTGTTTTTCTGGGAAATTTGGCAAAAAAACAACAGAGTATTAAAATAGGGGGGGTTGAAATTTTACATCTTTTCAAGATACAAAGAGAGAGACAGAGATTTCCAAAGCTGACTAGAGGATATAGAAACACAACTCCGGTTAACATCTACAGGAGTTGTATGTCAAAGTCTCTGAGTTGGCTTGGGAGAGATCATCCTGCATGTATGGAAGTGAACATTTTCCTACTGCCATATAATCATCTCCGAGTCACCATCACTTCACCTGATTGAGTGTACATCCAACTTAAAAGTTACATAAAAACATAAGAACGGCTGTACCGGGTCAGACCAAAAGTCCATCTAGCCCAGTATCCTGTCTACCGACAGTGGCCAATGCCAGGTGCCCCAGAGGGAGTGAACCTAACAGGCAACCATCAAGTGATCTCTCTCCTGCCATCCATCTCCATCCTCTGACAAACAGAGGCCAGGGACACCATTCCTTACCCATCCTGGCTAATAGCCATTTATGGACTTAACCACCATGAATTTATCCAGTTCCCTTTTAAACATTGTTATAGTCCTAGCCTTCACAACCTCCTCAGGTAAAGAGTTCCACAAGTTGACTGTGCGCTGCGTGAAGAAGAACTTCCTTTTATTTGTTTTAAACCTGCTGCCTATTAATTTCATTTGGTGACCCCTAGTTCTTGTTTTATGGGAATAAGTAAATAGCTTTTCTTTATCCACTTTTTCCACATCACTCATGATTTTATATACCTCTATCATATCCCCCCTTAGTCTCCTCTTTTCCAAGCTGAAAAGTCCTAGCCTCTTTAATCTTTCCTCATATGGGACCCTCTCCAAACCCCTAATCATTTTAGTTGCCCTTTTCTGAACCTTTTCTAGTGCCAGTATAGCTTTTTTGAGATGAGACCACATCCGTATGGAGTATTCGAGATGTGGGTGTACCATCGATTTATATAAGGGCAATAATATATTTTCAGTCTTATTCTCTATCCCCTTTTTAATGATTCCTAACATCCTGTTTGCTTTTTTGGCCGCCTCTGCACACTGCGTGGACATCTTCAGAGAACTATCCACGATGACTCCAAGATCTTTTTCCTGACTCATTGTAGCTAAATTATCCCCCATCATATTGTAAGTTGCCCCACAAAAATCAGCGAAAAATTTAAATAAAAAATTAATAGATTATAAAATCCAATTTTTACCTTGGAGTCCACATAACACTAACATATAATTATCTTATGCAATAAAAAACTGTTCCACAGCATAGTTATTAAAAATAAAATCTTGCAGTGTCTACATACACTTTCATAGTCCACACAGTCAACTTGCTTCATAACACCAATCGATTTACTATTATTTATTATTTGTATTATGGTAGTTATAGGAGGCCTCAAGTGAGACCAACACTCCATTGTGCTGGAAGCTGAATTAACACATAGGAAGAGACAGTCCCCTGCCCCAAAAAGTTTATAATCTAATTACACATTCAGGGCTTATACAGGAAGTCTGTGGCAAAGTCAGGAACTGAACTCAGATATCTTGAATCCAAGTCCACAGCTATTTATAAAAGATATTCTTCATCAATGCATTATACTGCAAGCAAACTCACAGAACTCTGACCCCAGGGACTATATACCTTTAGCAATCTTTACTGCACATTCTACAAATGGTATGTAAATTAATGCTGTTGCTGGAATAGAGATTCTTTATCTAGTTGCACCTGACTTACATCAGTACTGAGAAAGTAAAGACAAGCTCATTCCTTGGGTGTGTATCTGCCTTTCTGCCCTCCCTCCCCTTATTTTAATAGAGTGCTGTAGTTTTGTTCTCACTGATTTTATCCTTTGAGAATTTGGAAGTGATTTCAAAGACGTGGGGAGTGGTAGTAACTTTATTCTCAGATTTTTTTCTCTGCTGCTGCAGTTGTTTGTCTTTACTGAATGTAAATTACTACGGTCCCAAACCTGGAACCGGATCCAAGTGGTCAGAGCTTTGCACGAGCACACAGTTCCCATTAACTTCAGTGTGGCTCTGGGAGAGCACAAGAGTCCATCCATGCAGATCTGATTGCAAGATCAAGGGCTAACTGTGTACTCCTTGCTTATGTCCAAAGGCAGATTCCCCAGGACACCTTACCATAATATTTTTTCTTCCCTTAGTATTATAACCTCTAATCTGCATGTTTGTATGTTGCTCCCCCCTTCAGGGTTATGTTTCCTAAAGGAAGGGAGGAAGAATAGAAAAATTCACATCAATGAGCATTACCACAGCAAGGGATAAATGATGACAGGAGCAGGGATTTACCCCCCCGCCCTTCACCTCTCAGTTGCCTTGCTGGTCTATTTTGGCCATTCAGCTTTTGGGAAAGTCCAATTATGCTAGAAATTGACGCTCTAAATAAACTGGGGGAAACTTCAAAAGTTTCACAAGAAAGACTTCTAGTGGCTATTCAAACCCTACAGTCTAAATTTGATTCATGTGAATCAAAGTCGGATCTGGTTTCATCAGAGAGTCTAGCTCTCGAACAAAGAACCTCGACTGCTGAGAAAAAGCATGTGAAAGTTCTGCGAGGAAAGAGGAATGCAGCTCAGATGCAAAATGAGACCCTCTTCTTAATACACTACTAAAAGGTATCACTTCTCTACACAGAAATACTGAGTTTTATAGATATTATAGTCTTCTACAAACAAATACTGGACCTCAATGCTAGTAGAATCACACCTGAATCTGTCTCATGAGATGTAACTCGATGTGTCTTGCCATCAAAAATTCATGCATTGGAGAAAAAAGAACAGTTTTATCATTTCCCTCATAAAGATAGTTAAGGTACATACATACGTATAGTATTGGAGTCCTAACACCAGGTGGCAGAACTTTCAGCAGGTTTTCTTCTGTAACCTGCTGATAGCTGTATTGCTCAGTACAGTTTATTCTCCCATAGGCCATAGATACCTGAAAAGTTTAGTATCCTAGGGAAGTCAATTCCCAATGAATGTATGAAGATGAGAGATATCTGTTTCTTCCCCACTAGAAACATCCCTGTCTATTTCAATCTATGAATTATTTGCAATCCATCAGGCACAAAGCTACTACTGGCTACCCCTGTTGACTACATCAAGATAAAACTAGGGCCCTTCATTTTTGTTTTTATTTTATTTAATTTGTCCTGGGAATTTATCGGTGTTTATTACTACAACAACAAAAACAGGTGAAAATCAGTGCAAAAATATTAATAATTTTTCTGGGTAAATATCACGGTTTATTCTGGTGGACGGAAGGACAGTGGGGAAAAGTATTCAGTAGATGAATGCTTTGATGAACGGAATTCACTGTGGCCCGCTGCAGAACTAAAACACAGCTCAAAACACAATGCCACCTCTGAGTTTAAGAAAATAACATCTCTAGTCCCCAAATAAAACTTTTCATTTCAATAAACAGTTTACTGTTGTAGACTTACAAATGTTTATAGGCTAATAGTTCTATTTAATAATTGGGCCACACCATTTGCAACGCATACATTCAACTTCATCCTTTTCTCCTGTTTTTTTTTTAAACTTTCAAATACTTCCATGTGTTCTGAAATATGTTCTGATACCGATTTTCGTTTTCTTCTCATGTTAGTGTGTCAGATCTTTAAACCGTTATCTGCTAGCAGTTTGAAATGTGCATGTGGTGGGCATGAGATTCACAAATACGTTCAGAGGCGCATGCATTTCAGAGTTTGCATGCGTGCCTGTTTTTTTTTAATTGTGTGTCTCTTCTAGACTAATACAGAGCCTTACTTCACCAGGCAGCTTTGTATATACACCTAGAGAAATGTGTTATCGTAATACATGTATCTCATGCAATGCATTGTATTTTCCTAATAAAACAAGTTATTTTGTATATATTTGAATGATACAAAAGTAGGGTGAAAATAGGAAAAAACCCGAATAATACTTTTTTGGTAAAACCCGGGATTTTTTTTCAGTAAAAATCGGTTGAAACTGACAATGAAGGGGCTTAGATATAATTAACACAGGATGACTCAGCCTCTTCTTTTGATCAGTGCTGAAACTTCAGATTACCACACCAAGCTACACAAATAATGTAAGTGCTAATCATACTATCCTGTGAGCCCATTTATCCATCTAAGTACAGCATTAGTAACAACAACATCCTTACAGAATATCTACTAAGAGGCGGGTAGCTCCCTGGGGTACACCACCCAGCAACTCATCCCTTTCACATGCCCACCAGCTGATTCACGTAACTTTTCAAGTAAATGGCTCTGTCTGTTTTTCTTTCTTTTTCTTTCCTTTCCTTTAATGCTTCTGTTGGTTTCCTTTTATCCCCTCTATCTCTTTGTTACCTCACTTCCCGGCCATTCGCTGACATTTCACCCGGCTTTATAATAGCACTTCTTCCCCTCTCCACTTTCACTCTCCAGGCCTCCCAAATGTCACTGATCCCAGCTGAAATATCACTCACAGCCAGGGCTGCAGGAAATGAGCAAGGTTCTTCCGACAGCTCCTGCTCCTGCTTGTGGTTACTAGAGGCTGCTGCTATGTCCTTCTCTCCCTATCTTCACTCAATAGGCCTCTCAGGGTACTTCTACACTGCAGTTGGGATGGGATGTGGAGGCATACCTGAGTTGGCTCTGATCAAGCTACCTCTCTAAAAATAGCAGTGTAACCATCCAAGGCTCCTGGGCAGGACTGTATTCAGGTGGGTAGCCCATGCCAGGGCTTGTGTCACTGCAGCTACACTGCTATTTTTAGCAAGCTAGCTCAAGCAAAGCTAGGCCTGGTCTACACTACAAACGTAGGTCAATAGAAGCCACGGTAAGTCGATCTAATAATGTATGTGTCTACACTACCAAGTCCCTTATGCTGACCTAAGTCGCCCGTAAAGTCAACTTCCATATTCCACTTCTGTGAGAGGCGAAGCACTTCATTCAACATCCATGGGTTGACATGGGGGTAATGTAGACACTATGTTGTGTAATTCAAATGAATTGGCCTCCAGGAGGTGTTCCACAGTGCTCCACTGTGACCACTCTGGAGAGCACTTTCAACTTCACTGAATGGCAGCCAGGCACACAGGAAACAGCCCCTCCCCTGTAAAAGCCCTGGGAACTTTTGAATTTTCATTTCCTGTTTGATCGGCATGGAGAGTTCACCAGCACAGCTGATCATGGAGACTCAAGGCTGCAAACACGCTCCAGCATGGAGTACACAGGAGGTGGTGGATCTTATCGCTGTGTGGGGAGAAGAGTCTGTGGAGGCAGAGCTCTGATCCAGCAGAAGAAGCGTGACATCTATGCCAAGATCTCACAATGCATGGGGGAGAAGGGCCACACCAGGGACACGCATCCGTCCCACATAAAAATAAAAGAGCTTTGGCAAGTGTACCAGCAGACCAGGGCGGTGAACAGTTGTTCTGGTTCTGCCCCACAGACATGCCACTTTTACAATGAGCTGCATGCGTTTATATATGTATAGCTACCCACAGTGCACTGCTCTGTGCATCGATGCAAGCACTGCTAGGGAGAATGCACTCCGCTGACACAATGAGCGTGGTGTGGACACGCAAGATCGACTTGATTAGTTTGGAGGCTCGATGTCGACTTACATAAAGTTGACTTAACTTTGTAGTGTAGACATGGTCCTCGTTTTGGTAGGCCTACATGTGCTGTAAATGTGCCACCCAGTTGCTGTGCAGACGTACCCTCAATGTAACACGGTGGAATTGAATGTAGGCAGGTGGAGAAAAATGTCAGAACCAACTACTTCATACTCTCTCAAGCACCTTCCTTGTGGCCCTGAGCACTGGGAATGCATCCCATATCTGGGAAGGTCTGATGAGGAGGCAACATGCATGCACGAGTGGGAACCACTACACTGGAGTGAGAGATATGTTATGGGAAGAACCAGGAGATGGACTGGGGAGCATGGGGCTAGGAAGGCAGGAGAGTGGAAGGTGAGCAGGACAAGAGAGGCAGGTGAAGGAAAGGGTGGATGAGACTAGATCATTGTGGGGGAAAGGGCCAGTGGAAATGGAAGCTAGACTATGAAGAATTGTCATCAGGGAGTGACACTGGTGACGGGAAAAGGAGATAAGGGAGAGACTGGGACATAAAGAAACATAAAATAAAATAAAGGGAAGGTTGCAGGCAGTAATTCCTGCGGCTAGTTCACACAGCGGGAATCAGGAAATCTGGATTATATTCCCATCTGTGTAACGGTCTCACTGTGTGACCGTGGGCAAGTCATGCCAGTACATTGTGCCTCAGTTTCCCCCTCTGTAAAATTGAGATAATATATTCCTCCCACATATGTAGGTGAAAAGTGCTGTACGATTCTTGAATGAAAGGTGTAGCCAAGATTTTAAGCCGCTTATATTTACTATTAGAATGGGGCACAAGCTGAAATAGGAAAAGCTCACTCGCGTCCATGAAAATGCCACTCAAAAGCTCGGTTTTATTTGTGCTATTTGTAGATACCTAACCAGGTATTGAGTGGATAAAGGACAAAAAAGGATCATGACACATTCATATGTACCCCGTTATGCACCCATTTCTGAGCCATACAGTCACACAAGCAGCCATGTGCAATATTTAGATCCCATTTGACAATGTTATATGCCTCTAATTTCTTGTGCTGTTGCCAGTACATGGACTTTCATATGTAATTTCTTGGAAACATTATACGGTGTTTTGAAAATCAAACCCACACATTTAAGTCTGAAACTGTCTGTAATTCACCCCGGGGCATATTATTTAACTATATCTGGGATTTTCTTTTTTGTCCATGGAAAGTGTATTGTTAATATTTGATAAGTAACAAAACACAGAGTGAGCCCTGAACTAATAAACATGTGATGCAGAATTTGAGACATAGTTAAATCAAGAGGTGTACAGTATCTTTTGGATGGAAATATCTGGGTCTCCAAAATACCATTCCTCTGAACTGCCTTTGAACTTGAGAAGTGCTGCGAGCTATACAGGATACAAAGCTGATTATGCCTTTTCTCTGTAATAAAACATATGTACTCAGGGAACATATGAGTCTTCAGAAAGTTAGTTTACAGGAGATCAAAATTCAGCACTTCCATCTTCTCTAGCACTTCCAGAAAAGTAGCCCAGCTTCATTTTCTCCAATAGGAGTATACTTCTTTGCATTTTCATATCACTTGTTGTTCAAGGATCTCAAAGCATTTTACAGACATTAATGAAACCTCACAACATCTTGTAAAGTCAAAATCGTCTGAGTTTTACAGTTGGGTAGACTGAGGTGCAGCAAGGTTGTGCATTGCCCAGGTCGCAAAACGAGTCAGCAGTAACTAGAACCCAGAACTTTTGACTCCCAGGCCTGTGTTATAACAACAAAACCACTCTTCCCTATCTTTGCCCACAGATAGGACACTTTATCCTACTGCGTCACGACAGTGGGCTGGAATTATGAGATAGCATTAAATCCTATTCTATCCTGTTCAGTTCCTTTTCCCCTCAAGTCAAGTATCCTTTCAGGAACTCTCAAACTGTCCTAGACAACTTCCTCCTCTTAACTTCCTGTATTTTTCCTTTAAACCCTTTATCAGTCTCTCATCAGTTTCTTAACAGATTGAGCTTTTGCTATAACATATATTCTTCCGCCGCATTTCTGCTCTCAGTGCAATTATGCCGTGACTCTCAGTAACAGTACATCCCTTCTTAGGGTTTCTTTCTTTAGCTGACTTACACAGCTAAGCTACAGAGCTACCTATGGAACTACTGAGAAAGTAAAGTGTTGGATTCACTGTTCACAAAAACCTGTGGCTACGCCCCAGCATTATTGTCTTCAGTTCATTTACATTCGTGGGGACCCACCAGCCTTACCTCAGAGTGTGGTCTCAGATTGTTCCCATCAGGTTCTTGCTGGCATATTGTTTGGTGTGGGCAACTGTATGAGGAAAAACTATCATCAATATATGTCGTGGTTCCTTCCCCACTCTGAACTCTAGGGTACAGATGTAGGGACCTGCATGAGAACCTCTAAGCTTAATTACCAGCTTAGATCTGGTTTTACTGCCACCACCCAAATCCTTTAAGAGTTATTTGGAAAACTCTGTCTACCTTCCCCCCAGACTATCTCCCTCCCAGTAGCCTTGAGAGACTTCTCCACCAAGTTCCTGGTGGACACAGATCCAAACCCCTGGATCTTAAAACAAGGAGAAATTAATCATTCCCCCGCCTCTCCCCCACCAATTCCTGGTGAAGCAGATCCAACCCCCTTGGATCTTAAAATAAGGAAAAATCAATCAGGTTCTTACAAAGAAGGCTTTTAATTAAAGAAAGAAAGGTAAAAATCATCTCTGTAAAATCAGGATGGAAAATAACTTTACAGGGTAATCAGATTCATAGAGCCCAGAGAAACCCCCTCTAGCCTTAGGTTCAAAGTTACAGCAAACAGAGGTAAATCCTCTTAGCCAAAAGGAACATTTACAAGTTGAGAAAACAAAGATAAAACTAACACACTTTGCCTGGCTGTTACTTACAACTTTGAAATATGAGAGACTGGTTCAGAAAGATTTGGAGAGCCTGGATTGAAGTCTGGTCCCTCTTAGTCCCAAGAGCGAACAACCTCATAACAAAGAGCACAAACAAAAGCCTTCCCCCGCACCAAGATTTGAAAGTATCTTGTCCCCTTATTGGTCCTTGGGTCAGGTGTCAGTCAGGTTTACTGAGCTTCTTAACCCTTTGCAGGTAAAAGGATTTTGGTGTCTCTGGCCAGGAGGGATTTCATAGTATTGTACACAGGAGGGCTGTTCCCTTCCCTTTCTAGTTATGACAATATAAAACAAGCAAAGTGTCTGATAAGGGGTAGAGACTATTTTAAGTCCGAGTGGTTGTTGTACTGAAAGATGTCTGCAACCAGATGATGTTTCTAGCCTGTTTTGAACAGAATACACACACGCTACCTATATAGGTCAAATATAACTTCTTCAGGGGGAATAGCTTTATTGCTAACTTCAACATCAACAAAATATAAGCGTCAGCCTAAATTTTCTCCCCAGGCATGGTTATTCTTAGGAGTTTTTCCTGCAAGACCGCCTCTGTCCCAGCCCCTAGGGAGTGGCTTGGCAGGCAGAACTTTTAAAGTTACCCCAACTTGTAAGGACAGAAATAGTAGTTCAGAACTAGTAGTTGTGTTTAAATTGTCAGTATTATATTCTAAAGGGCTTATCTGGAGCTACCACTGTATCCTGAGTTGTATGTATTGCACTGGAGAAATACGGCCTCAGTTCAGGAAAGCTTCTGTATTCAGGAAGGGTCTTTAAGCATGTATTTAAGTCCTATTGACTTCCGTGGGGTTTAAGCACACACTTTAGTACTGTCCTGAATCAGGGCCTATAAGACTGATTTTAAAAATAAACAAACACCAAAAAGCCCCTGAGTATAAATAAAAGAATGGCTATAACATATTAGAAAGCTGCTTAATGCAGCAAAGGAGTACATCAGCTAACAGATCTTGTAGAGGTGATGTCTTGTAATAATAGGGGTAGAAACTGGTCTTTGAATTGGCATCTTTTCGTAACATATTTATATGAGTCGGAAGGTGGATTATAACGTGTAAAGTTTTCCAGCTCTCTATCGGCTTTAGAAAATATTCCTGGAAGCATGTGGTGTTTGATGAACTCTTTGAAATGTTTTCCTTGGATTGGATAGTGTGTTGAATTTTGATTACGGAAATATACACTAGTAGAAGTTATGCAATGATGGATTAACAATTTCCTATCATTTTGTTAGGCTTATCATTATTTTAGCTGGAATACGTTTGTGCCAGTTAAATAATTCCACAGAGGCACTGATTTATTTGGAAATGAAAAGCATTTGAAAGTAAATTTTGAAACAAAGACCGTTTTAATCAGAAAAAGTAACTCCAGACTTTTCAAAGCAGACCAACCATTTTCCAAGCTGGGGCAACTTAAAAGTCTTTCTACTCTGTCAACACAGCTTGGGTTGAAGTGAGTGGTTTCTAAAATCAGATGCAGAACTCTTTAGGCTTCTGCAGTGCTGTTATTAGATGTAGCACTATACCACCAAGCTAGCCTGGGCTTCCTTCTTCTGCAATCATCTGTGGCTGAGTTGTCCTGATTAAGAATGTCAGAAACGATCCCTTTGTGACTTTTTATGAAATATTTAAATCTTCATTGGGGCAGGGACTGGAACCTGAGTATCCCAGGTGAGTGCTTTAACCTCTGGGATATAGAGTCATTCGCATAGAGCCTCTCTCTGGCCCAATGAACATTTAAGTATTTTATACAAAATGGAACAGCTTCTATAGGAAACACAGAGACTCACCCCAGAATACCCTGTCGCCCAGTGGTTAGAACACTCACCTGGGAGGATGGAGTCTGGGGTTCAAACAGCATATCCTGGGGGAGCCCTCTAACCACTGGGTGTAAAGAGGGCACTACCTCCTCCTCCTGTAGCTGTGTTTTGTGCAGGGCCTGATCCAGTAGGCAAGGTGGGGAAACGCCTAGTTTGAGGGTCCCTCTAGGGCTCAGGCATTGAGCAGCTTAGCAGCATCCAAATTAGATGAAGGTTTCTAACCATTAGAGGAGTGAAGTTCTGGAACAGCCTTCCAAGGGGAGTAGTGGGGGCAAAAGACATATCTGGCTTCAAGACTAAGCTTGATAACTTTATAGAGGGGATGGTATGATGGGATAGCTTAATTTTGGCAATTGATCTTTGATTATCAGCAGGTAAGTATGCCCAGTGGTCTGTGATGGGATGTAAGATGGGGTGGGATCTGAGTTACTACAGAGAATTCTTTCCTGGGTGCTGGCTGGTGAGTCTTGCCCACATGCTCAGGGTTTAACTGATCGCCATATTTGGGGTCGGGAAGGAATTTTCCTCCAGGGCAGATTGGCAGAGGCCCTGGAGGTTTTTCGCCTTCCTCGGCAGCATGGGGCACGGGTCACTTGCTGCAGGATTTTCTGCAGCTTGAGGTCTTCAAACCACAATTTGAGGACTTCAATAACTCAGACATAGGTTAGGGGTTTGTTACAGAAGTGGATGGGTGAGATTGTATGGCCTGCATTGTGCAGGAGGTCAGACTAGATGATCATATTGGTCCCTTCTGACCTTAGTCTATGAGTCTATGAGGTGGCACCCACCAGCAGAAATGTAGGTACCTCAGAGATTTTACTGGTGGAAACGTCAGCATCTAGAGAATTTAGGTGCTCTGGGGCTAAATGCCGGTTGAGTTGCAGTTGCTTTGAGGATCTAAATTTTCGATTTAGGCATCCAAAGTGGCAGTTAAGCATCTAATCCCTTTGTGGATCATGTGCATATGATGTAAGAACAGACTGGACTAGACATTGCATGTATGAAATATTGCCAGATTCATTAACAAGTACAACTGTCAACTTTCTAAACATCTCGTCTACCCGTTCTAAAACCTGCTGAGATACTCTATTCTTCTTAAGCTTATTGCAAACTTAGATTAATGGCATATCGTCTTGTTCCTTATCCACCTGCTACTGGAAAACAACATAGTAATTCATGGAGACATAAATTTCAGAGAGAAGAGATTGTTGGATTCTATAGATTTAAAGAGAGATTTGAGTAATGTGCAGTAATTATAGCCTCTGTGGGCAGCAAATGTTGTAGTTAAGATTGCTTTCCTTTGATTAATATGCCTGTATCTTTTTTACCTATTAAATAACTCCACCTGAAGAATAAACATCCAATATGCACTGTCCAACAAATACTGCCTCGGTGTTACATATTTAATACCTTCAATAAATAAAGTCATAATTGCATTCACTAGCTTATTATGAATGGTTGTTTAAAATAATAAACAACCAAAGACAATTATTCAAATCGATATTAAAATAGCATTTCAAATAAATAAAAATAACTAGTAGAGAACCCAATGAGTGGGTCTAGACACTGTTGGCAGATGAATATAGAAGCTTTCACTTGTGGGTCACTGGTTCAAATTTGACCAAGATGAGTAATGACTCAGAGTAATTGATCTCAGATGGCTACTTGGTGGTTGGCATAAAATGAATGTGGTGGTTTGAGTTCATTTCCCACTGGACAGGTGTCCACGTTATAAAAATTGGTACCACTGAGGCCAAGGTCTGAGTGAAGACAAGAAAAATGAACTAGCCTCTGATTCTCAGACGTTTTCCCTTCACATCAAGGCTGGAGCATGTCGATGGGAAGGAGCTGAAAAGTTGGCCCTTAAAGAGAAACGTAGGGTATGTCTGCACTCGGAGCGATGGGTGTGAGTCCCACATGCGCACTGGCTCTCATCCTGGTGGTGCACTCAGAATAGAACATAGCCACGGCAGTGTGAGTGGTCCGATGGGCTGGCTTCCCTGAGCGTGTCCTCATCAGAGACCCTAAGCACATACTTGGAGCGGTTAGCCCATTCCGCAGCTTGTACGCCACAGCTAGGCTCTATTTTTAGCATGGTAACTGGATCAGAGCTAGTGTGAGTACATCTGCCTGAGCTGGGAATCACACCCCCAGCTCTAAGTGGAGACATACCCTGAGTAGAGGCTCTGACTATGCTGGTAACATTCTTGAAGCATCTCTCCGGCTTCTGTAACCAGCAGAGAGACAAAAGTTTGCTAACAATCTGTTTGTATGCAGGAGAATTTGATGCTTAACTGGAGAAATGCTGGTGATATTCCCTTCTAATCAGAAACTACTATTTGCATTATGGTTCTCTAATAACACATCCACAGGTCCATAGAGCACAGAAGGAAATATATGTTTGTTGCAACTCATCTACTGGCTAAACTTTGAGTGGTAATGCATTTCTTAAATGATCTCCAGGGGGGGCAGAAAGAGTCTCTAAAATACTTCTCTCCAGAGGGTCATTTATTTTGACAGAAAGGCTAACGCGTATATCATTCTGTCCTGCCTCTACCCTGAACAGACTTTCTGGATGTAATATCCCTACTTTCTGTTCTTTGCTTAAATGTTATTAGCTGCCTCCCCAACCCTCTTTGTTGCAAACAATTGTCTGGGGTCAGTCTTTGTATCTGAGGGCTATTGTTTCCACTCCTGCTTCATTATGCAGGGCCGGATCTAGGCACCAGCATTCCACAATGTGCTTGAGGCAGCACTTTTCAAGGGGCGTTGTTCCAGGTGTTGATATTTTTTTTTCCGGTTGCTTCGGCGGCGGCACTCCGGCCCACATTTTTTCGTTTTTTTTTTTTTTGCTTGAGGCAGCAAAAAACCTGGAGCTGGCCCTGTCATTACGGATGAGAAACTACAGGCCTGCTCCTACTCTCATGTTGGCTTCACACCAGGGTAGCTCAGTTGGCTTTGGCAGATTTACTCCTGATTTATGTCATTTGCAGTGACAGGAGAATCAGGCTCTCTCTGAAACAGGGACAGCCTAAAAACCAGGATCCTAGATCCTGTTGTGCTTTGCAACTGGACCCCAGCACAGAGAAGCAATCAATTGAGTTCGCTATCTATGCAGGAGCTTCACGCCTTTCTCTGCATGCACATTGCCACAGCTGAGAACTATCCTTGTGGGCCAAAGCCAACAGCTTTTCCAAACGGGTAGGATGTCTGCTTAACGAGTCCTGGGGGAAGTTGTTCTTGGAATACATTAGATATTCCAGCAAGGAAATCTATAACTAGTGAAAGCTGATGAGATCAAGTGTTTACCTCATTCTCTGCTGTGTGACCATGGGTAAAATCACTTGCAGCCTGATCTCAAGCCAGAAGATTCACACTCTTGGAGTGCAGACGTGCATACCTGCTTTTCATGAACATCCCAATGTATGCATGAATGTGGTTTGCCAGGCAGACAGCTACCCATGTGTGCACGCAACCGGGGATTTAATAATTTACAGTTACTGTTATGCATGCAAAGTAGGTGCACAAATGTACAGAGGCAAAGGTGATAGGGCCAGGCGCTGAAAGATCAGGCCCTAATTTTGCTGGGATGCACTATTCTCATAGACAAAATGAGCATAATATTTATCAACTTTGTACGCAGGCCGTGAGACTTCATTCATTAATGCTGGGAAACTGCACTGAGATCCTTGGGCAGAAGGTAGACGAGAAGCACAGAGTATTATTTTCTCGTCTGCTTTTAAAGGAACTCAGTCACCCAGGAATCCAAAGGAACAGTATTTTTCTCACTACCCTT
The DNA here is from genome assembly GCF_016161935.1 of Mauremys reevesii. Classification (NCBI taxonomy): domain Eukaryota; kingdom Metazoa; phylum Chordata; order Testudines; family Geoemydidae; genus Mauremys; species Mauremys reevesii. The sequence goes on along the minus strand of NC_052638.1, from coordinate 11,022,394 downwards.
ATCCGTTACAGGACATCAGCACCTGGAATCAAAAGGCCAGACGGGATCCCACTTTTCCCTGTCTGAGAAAGTCTGGCCCATGATCTTTATTTCTCCTGCATTCTGGCCTCTTTGCTCTCCTCTTCCAGTGCAAACTGAACCTAAGTCAGGCATAGCCAGCCATGGGAAAATCCTTTGGAGGCACAGAGCCAGCACAGCAGCTCCTACATTACTCCCCTCCCTGTGGGGAATGTGAAGGGCAGTGACCGGGGCTTTTCAACAACTAGCTGGCAGCCCCTGGGGGGGGCGGGCAGGGAGAGATTGGCAGCTGGCACAATTTCAGGTTGCTCTAAATTCCACTAGGGGACTGGCCTGGGGCACTGGTAGGTCTGAATCAAAAGCCATTTTTGCACTGCACCTCTGATGCTTTACTGTGTGATTCTAAGACCCACTTGAGGACCAGGGCCCATGTTTTTAACTTTATTTTCTTTGTGTGGAATAAGAACACAGGCATGGCAAAATATGTATGCAAAAACGAGATACAGGGTACTATCAATGTCAAGAAATCTGGTTTTTATTTTTTTAAGGAAGGACAGTTTTTTGGTTAAGGCGCTGAATTGGGGATCAGCACATCTGGGTACAATTCCTGACTCTGCCACAAATTTCCTGTTTGACCTTGGGCAAGACACTTAGTTTCTTTGTGCTTCAGTTCCTCCACGGTACAATAGGATAATAAATAATCCATCCTTTCTCTCATTCTGCATCTGTCTTGTCTAGTTGCCCAAGCACAAATGCCAAGTGTAGACCTGTTTTACATGAGGACAGCTTGCTTAAAATTGCTTAACATTTGTCATGCAAACTAACTAACTAAACACAGCTGATAAGCAGGGAACAAAATCTTAACTTGATGCCTGAAACCACTTGAAAGTGACTCAACTGAGATCTAAGACCCTGATCCTGCAAATGTGCCCACCCAGAAGTCAGCAGGCCTCTACATGCACAGACACAGCTGGAACACATGGGCAAGGAAGACATGCTCTTGTTAGTTATGAAAATAAGGAGAAATGCAGCCTGAGCTTTTTGCCAGCCGGGCGGTCCCTTGAGACCGACACAGGGAGTCTGCATTTTGTATAGATGCTAGTCATTTTCAGAATCTGCCCTCAAGGCATGTCAGTTTGGATACTGTTCAAACTAATGAATCTCGCTCTCTAAGTTCTTTGGGTTTATTTGCTTCCATATAGGTTTCGGTCAGTGTTAGGGTGCCGTGTTCATGAACAGATACCTTCGGTGGCCAGGCTGCATGAGTGATTCACATTTAGATATCAACCTAGTTAGCTATTTTAGTGCTTAACAAAAGTGTCCTGCTAATATGCTTCTCTGACTATTCCAAGCCACCTCTCACGTCTCCTTGGGTTCCAAAAGTCCTTGCTGCCCCCTTGCCAGCTGTGAAAACCTCCATCTTGATCCACTATCAGGACAAAAATCCAGGACGCACTCCAAACTGAAAATGCACGGACAGTGTAAGATACATTGAAATGAATATGAAAAATGTAATACAAGGATGGCTGACCCAATTTAGCTTGTATCTTAGAAATCATATGTGTTCCCCTGATCTAAACAGTTTCCTCTTACCAGAATGTTAATCACGCTCACGTAGTTCCCCACTTACCCACTATACAGAGTTAACAAAGAAGAACCAAACACACATTTGCAATGAGTCAAATAAAACACCAATCTCTGATTCTCCCAATGGGACATGAAATGTATAATGGCACAACCCCATGGATCACTTACTGAAACCCATTCCTAAGAGTAGGAGTTAAGCGTCCCAAAGTGGTTTTCCTCCCACATCTTTTCTTCCCCACTTCTTCTCCTGATAGATTCATTGTTGTGTCAGAAGCCTGTGGCTGTGGTTCTATAGTCTTGTCTGGTTCCTGTTGCCACAGATGATCAGTTGACCCGGTTGAGTCAGAACATTGTTGGAGCTGATTGAATGGGGTGACACTGATCAGTCAGGCAATCTTGTGACTCAGATCAAGGCTAGAGAGCAAACCAAAATCTGCTGGGAAGCTCAGAAGAGACATGGAGGAGTTTTCATGCTAGGGAGATTTATTGAAATATTGTTTGGATCATCTGTTTCCGAGAAGACTTTAGAAGAAATTGCAGCAATTGTGGGATTGGTACAGTATGCTACTTTTCAAAAAGTATGTTCCAAAATAGAACTCTCAAAGAACGGGGATTCTCTTTTGTGTTTCTATCTTGAGGCTATTTTAGAAAACATTTGTTTAGAGCCATGATCAGCTTCCTCTGTGATCATCTGTGAATTGCTGTTCATCTCATCTCTAGCTAATGGTGCTAAACGGTGGAATAGAGACTCTAGCGCATTGCTTACTGGCTAGGAGCCCTTTTAATTTATCCGGATGTCTTTTTTTTCCCCTTGTCTAGTTTTGTTGGAGTTGAGAGACAGTGGTCCAGGTTCAGATAAAGACAATAAGGGAGACTGTTTTTGGTTGTAGAGTCTTAAATAAATGGTATTTGTATTCTTTATTTGTTAACTTTTACATTGTAGCGATAATCAAACCAGGAAAGCTGGTATATTATATTGAACAGAATGGTGTTGCCTCCTTTCCACCCAAGTGGCTAGTCAAAGTTTGGGGCTTTCTCGGTGTTCCAGCTGGGAGTAGAAATTGGTGGTAGGCAGGTATTTCTTGGATGCAGTCTTGTTTCTTTACAAAGAATGTACACAGTCCCGTGTCTCTGAATGCAGAAGGAACAAAGAACAATAAGGAGCAGTTGCTTCCCAGCCCCCCAAAAGCATCTTAAGACAACAAAAACTCTCTAGCTTTCTCCAGGGTCACGCTGTGTTTACAGGCTCCAGCTTGGCCTCTGTTTTCTCTGCCTCCCTCTCTTCTTGTCTGTGACCTCAGTATCTGTCTGTGTGTTCTCTCAAACACCCACATCCATTGGTCACAATACCCGGGCGAACCCTCTGCCCCCAAGGCGCTAGTTTCTGGGCAAACTCTCTTAGGCTTTGTTTTGGGTTGGCCCCTCAACTGTCTCTTACAACTATCTTACATGGAGGACTCGTTCATGCATCAGCACGAGTGACGTTTTAACTCAACCCATAACAAGCTCATAGCAATGGTTGTCTATATATGCCCCTGTTCTCTAGAGAAAATTAGGAATAAGCACTTAAAATTTGATGTGATAAAATCAACAAGAATCCCATTATATTTAGATAAATCATCCCTGTGATGTATTTAAGAATTGTCCCCATTTTGCAGGCAGGGAAACTGAGGCACAGGAAGATCAGCAGAGGTGAGTATGATGAACCTGCTAAGGGTAAAGCTGTTGCTCTCTTCCTCCTGGTCGGAAGCTAGGTCACTTGGAGGGAAAGGTTCTGGGGTAACTGGAAGGCAGGGTGTCTGGGGGCTGTCTTGGCAGGGTGCTAGCTGGGACCCACCATATGCTAGAGCCTTAAAGTCTACTAATTGAAGTGCTCATAGGAACTCTGTCTGAACTCATAATACACAGAGCAAACTAGCAAACATGCAGAGGGGAGTCATGTAACACAACAGCAGAGCTGGTCGGGAATTCTTCGACAAATCATTTTCATCCAAAAAAGCCGATTTTGTTGAAACGGATTCTCTTTATGAATCCAGGTCAGGTTCAATGAATTTTCTAACTCCAAAAAAAGAAAAAAAAAAAGAAAGGTGTCAAAATGTTGAAATGTTTTGTTTTACATCTCTGGGATGAAAAATCCTAGTTTTCCTGTTCAAAGCGACTTTGAGTTTTGAAAGGAAAGTTAATTAGACTGACCAAAAGGCTTTAATAAAAAAGAGGTTGACACTGAAATCGGACATTTTGATTGACCTTAGATGGAAAAGCAGCTTGGGCATGAGAAATTTTTGAGCTATGGACTCTTCATCCCAATTTGAGACGGGGGAAAATTTCACTCTCGAAAATATTTGCAGGATGGAAAACTGCTTCGTGCCGAGCTCAACACAGCGCTTCAGACACCCCAAAGGGGCTGATGATTGTAGTATCTAATAATTATGCCCATTTTGCAGACAGGGAAATGAAGCACAGAGTGCTTAAGGGCCAAATTCTGTGAGGAGCTAAGTAGTTTCAAAAAGACGCTTAGATCCCTAAGCTCCTATTGATACAACACAAATTGAGAACGCTCAGAACCTCACAAGAGGCATTTAGAAGGCTTGGACTGCATGGGTATTTCTACATTGCAGCTGGGAGCCAGCCTGGGTCCATGAACTCATGCTGGCAGGGCTCGTGCTAGCATGCTAAAAATAGCTGCGAAGAGAAACCAAAGGTGCTTGTCAAAAGCAAACTTATAAATAATATTGTGGCTGATATTCTTTCAGTTTACAAATACACCAACTAACTCCAGCATTTCAGGGGCAAATATTCTGCAGAAGGAAAACACAAACAAGGAAGCAGATCTAAATTGTGAGCTCTCTCTTTAGCCTAAATGGAAAGAAAAAAAAATCATGACACATGAGGCTGACTGGGCCTCGCTGTTATTGGAGAACGTTGCTCTGCCCTTTGATCCAGTATTCTTCTGCTAGACTGTCTTCATTTCCCACGGTGTTGGCTGTTGAACTGTCTGCACTTTATAATTCTGCTAATGACGCTGCATACATCTGCAGTCTCATCATCAAAGCAGGGAGCCCAGTTCGGTTGCATATTTCGCTGAAGCGGCGAAGAAGAAAACCAGTGTTGGTTTGTTAGATATTCCATGGCACTCTGTGAATATGTCTGGATTTTCATGACAGCCAAAGTTCTGCTGTTACTTCTTACAGACGCCAAAGGGAGGGATCCCCAGCGTACAGTGGGTTGAGGCACTTTGCTATACCATACATGGGGCAGATCCCACTTGCCTAACTCGTGTGAGTAGTCCCATTGCAACCTGTGAGGGTAAGAGTAGCCACATTTGGCCAATGATGAATGCAGTCAGCCTGAACCAGTTCCTAACACCACTTTTTTTCTATGCCTTGCGTGTTAACGGCAGCTCCCATTGCTAACTACTGAGCAAAATGTATAGCTGACATGGTGTCCTTTTGTTCTAGCACAATAGGGTTCTGGTCCACAACTGGGGCTCCCAAGTGCCAACAGTAACACAGATCAGTAATAGTATTAGTATTAGTATTGTATTGCTAAGATACAGCTAGAAGCCTCAGCTTATCTGTGGATTATGATATATGCTTATATGCATGAGCTTGGAGAGTTGCTCACAGATAGACACACATGCTGGATGCCGTAAATGGTGGGATATTGTGCGGCTATGTCAGCCGCATAAGAGAGCTACAAGAAAACATAAAAATACATGTCGACCACTTGGAAAAGATGCACTGTTTCATTATGCTCTAAACCAGGTAGGTCTTGTGAAATTTTACAAGTGATCAAAACTATAGGAAAGTTTTTTTAAAACTTATGACCTCCCATTGAAAAGACATGGAAGATGACTCATCCCATGTCATTCAAACCAAGACCAGAGCAAATGTTTTAATTCATTTTCAAAAACAAAGATAGGGCCAGATCCTGGGCCGCAGAACTCAGTGAGGGCTTTGTGAGACCAGTGCCTGCGCACAGTGCATGTTGTCTAGATTATCATTCCATATAACCGGCATAAACTGTTTGATGTTGCTGCAGTTGGCAAAAAGCCAGCCTGATACAGGTGAACGATTGTCGTAACCATTCGCTCCAGTCAACGTGCTAGAAGTTTTGCTACTGCCAGAGGGCTTATTGTGATCTTGTGCTGCTTTAGACCAATGTAATTCCATTGACTGCACAGAAGTTCCTCCTGATTTGTACATGTGCACGTGAGAGCAGAACCAGGCCTGTAATATCGCTACTGAGAAGGTCAGTGGGTCTAAAGGAGGAGCACACGAGTGGATTTTCATTTGGTTTGCAAAAGAGAGAGATTTGGGCCAGATTACGGCTCTCAGGGAATGCATGAGTAAACCTGTCTAGTAATTGTTTGCTGAGTCCCTGCGAGCACTGTTTATGTTTTTCTCTGGTAGGTTACCTGTACCCAAAACTTTGCCAGGGCAGAGCAATGTTATAACTGCCCTAATTTCACCTGGCACAACTGAATTTATTTTTACTGCCAGTTCTGCCTCTCTCAGCATGTATTACTCAAAGAGCTGGGAGTCAGCGTGCCTTGAGAAAGCAGGCGCCTCAAAATATGGTGTATGAGCGTTATTTCTCAAAGGAAAAAAAGCTTCAATACTTCAAAAGCTTCTGAACATTTTATACCCGTAATCTAATAGAAAATTATAGGAATTACCTCAGTAATGGGTAGAGCTCGGCTCTGACAGTGCTTTTAGCCCTAAGCTTTGTAGTAAGTAGTAGGCCAAAGCCACAGAAGCACTCCTAATAGATCATTGCTTAATAAAGGAACCTAACCTATTTTCGCTATAGATTTCAGTGTAATCAGCTGCAGACCACATTCTTGGAGAGAACCTGTACGCAAGCAAAAGTGTGAATCTTTTAGTAGGGGAGCACTGTGGGCTTGAGAGGAGGCGGGAAGGTCAAAGTGTTTGGAGAGTCCAGTTCTCATTATGGTAAGGCTTAAAGATGCATTTTGACACCTGGGGGATTCTGTGGATAGCTGTGCTTGCTGGATGCAAAGACTTTGTTTATAGATACACCCCTATTCGAAAACTGGCCCACGAAATAAGCACATTGGAAAGACGGCACCATGTTACATTGGTTACTAAAGGTGCAACTCCAATCTCAGTTACACCCGATAACTGCTGACTGCCATGGAGTTATTTGGATTTACACGGCTGTAACTAAGATCTGAATCTAGCCCTATTTTTTTTTTCCTGCTAAAGATACACAGGACTCTTTTCAGGGCAGGGGCTGTCTCCTACTATGTGTATGGACAGCACCTAGCACATTGGGTCCCTGATCTTGTCTGAGGCCTTTTAGGTGTGTGGCAAGAGTGATTTCTCAAGATCAGCATGGAGGGGAGCTGGATAATAAGAAAAAATACATTTGCAAATGCAGCTGCCTTTGGAGAGTTTTCACTTGCAAACCGTATTTGGAGGAGCTGCGCTGACCTTGGTGAGGTATAGAATGAGTCACCATTTTACTGCCACTAAAAGCTGATTCGCTCTTCTTTGAAGTGAGCAGCAGGGAGCCCATTTCTCGATGAAGAAAGCTAGAATATGGTGACTATGCAGGCAGAAATGAGAGAAGATTAGAAACCACTCATAAAAAAAACCAAAACACAACACCCCAGCAGATGGAAAAGTTATTGCCAAGCTAGGCAGTTCACTACCCAAAGTCATCTACTTTGCCAGTGACAAAAAGCATAGTCCCCAGTCCTGCCAGACCTTGAACAAACACAAATTATGTGGAAAACATTCCACAGTTCATACAAAAAAAGTCTCCTTTTTAACTTCTAAACCTATCCAGTGAAATCTGGAGAAGAGACCACCTTCAGTAAACAGCTGCCTGTTCGAAGAGACTGCTGTAAAGTATCCTTAAATGTACTGAGTAGTTAGTATTATTTATACTCTGGTAGCGCCGAGAGGCTCCAGTTGAATTTGGGGCCCGCTGTGCTAGGTGCTGTACGAAGACATAGTGAGAGAGCCTCAGCTCCAGAGAATTTACAGAATAACTAAACAAGATGGACAAAGGGTGGAAAGGAAAACAGCCGAGAAGAAAAGTGACAGCTGGCTGGTGGGGGAGGCACTGGGGCTTAGTGCATGGAACTGGGACACAGGAGACCTGGATTCTGTTCCTGGCTCTGCCACTGGCCTGCAAGTGACTTCAACTCTGCCTCAGTTTCCCCATATGTAAAGTGCTTTGAGTTCTACTGATGAAAAGCACTATGCAAAAATGAGGTACTCTTTTTAGCGCAAGGCAAGGAAAAGAACCCCTATCTTCTGACTCCCACTCCAGTGCCCTCTTCTCTAGACCAGGCTATACCTCAGTTTTGCCTCCCCTTTGCTTTCCTTTCATTAAGCCACCAGTTTTTGCAGGGCCCTTGATTGTCCCTTAAGAAAGCCTTCACCATCTGTCTGTGTCTTGCTTTGTGATCTAGGTTCTTAGATCATGCTTACAAGCCCAGTATCTGAGTACCTACGGATACTGGACATAGCTAAGAAAAATGTAATACACAGAGAGTTAATGTAACTGTCAGCAGACCTTAAATGGCGGGTTTAGTAATTTTCCATGAGGCCCTAAGAATCCAGTTTTGCTTTTCAATTTGCTGCCTCTAGGCAAGATGCAGCAAGTTTTTATACACATGGTGCCTCCTTGTCTGTGTAGTGGTCTTATGCATAACAAGGAGAGGAAAAACAAAGTCTATCTATATAAAGGATGCTATTGTGCAAAATTATTAAGTAAACATTGTAGCTGAAGCTATATTTACTGACGCCCACATATTGAGTTTTACTTTGCTATATGGAGTGGGGAGGGGGGTGAGTGAGCTGTGTTCATTTCCCCCCGTTGAAGCAATATATCTTTTCAGCCTCAAGTCTCATAACAGCTTATTTTCACACACATCCATTTTTTTAGCCCATGCGCAGACCTCCTTCTTAGCAAAGAGGACCCAAACCAATCTCTTGCTACACTAGTGATCTTCTGAAGCTCTTGAACCGGAGCCTGCAGTCTGCTTACTATTATTTGGATAGTGAGCTGTTATCCCTGGTAAACAGCAACCACTTCTATGGGCAGGAGAGAAACGCTGGGTTGCTAGGTGAGGTGGATTATTGCCGCACAGCTGAATCTCCACTCCCTGGCGTAAGGATGACTGGAAGGGCTTTGGCAAGGGTCACCCAAACTGACCTCTCTCTTGTTGTTGCCAGTGACTCACCCTCTGATAAATCGATGGGATCTATGAAATGGCAGGGAGTGGTTTAATTAACATGCTCTTTCTAAGCAAACGCATAGTTTCCACTAACATCAGTAAATAGGCTCTTGGATTTTTAATATTTCTTATTAAAAAAAAGGGCACGTGGAATTAATCTACATCTGTAACTCATGCTTATTCACCATGGTGCTCTGCCTCCCTCTAGTGGCTGGGTGACACAGAGCACTTTATAAGCCCACTACAGACTCGGTTAAGAGACCTGGCTCTTTTAATTCAGGCAGCAGAGGCGCATGCTTCTTGAACCAGACGTCCCAAGTTTTTGCCTGGTATAGATGGTAGCATGAAGGGCAGGGTTCGATAAGCCTCGGTTCATCCCCCCACCCAGAGCCGTACTTCAGGAAACTAAAATGTAACCTCCTGGTTCCCCTTTCCAGGTGTCCTTTCTCCACTTGCAACACACGTATGAACCACCACCACCTGTATCCAGGTAAGCACAAGCAGCAGATGTTTACCTAAAATAAAGTGGGCAAACCCCACACAGTGCATGCAGGGTATAGACCACCTCACAGACTTCATTCCCTCCTCCACTGGTCAAGGGGGAAGAACTCCATCCCACCATCCAAACCCCACTCACTCAGATCCAGTGGGTGGTGAAGCAGATGGTTTCCCCACCCGTCTGCTTCCATCCAGTGAGGTTTATGGTGTCACACCCTACTCCGCTCTGCCTCCACAGCTCCAATTCCACAACATCAGGTCCACTCCATCACCACTGGGCCAGACCCACAGAGTTGAGTCCACTCTACCAGCCGCAGAGAGTCATGTCTACTCTATCACCAATCTAATGCTGTAAGGTCCAGTCAGAGAATCCACTACTCACAGGACTCCAGCGTGAGAAATCCAGGCCACACCAGGACCCCAGGGAGAGCGTCATATATTTTCCACACAGAGTCCTTCAGTGCTCCCTGTTCCTTGAGTTTTGGATTCCATGCTCACAGTCTCCTATCTTTCGATCAGGGTGACCCACTTTTCCCAAGGCTATTCCTCTCAGAATCTCCCTGCTTTACATAAATGCACTTACATGCACCATTCAATAGAAATTCCAGAAAGAGACCACAACCAAACACAGAGCAATAAAACACTGACAGAAATGCACTGGGGTGAAATGATACGTAATTTAACCCCTTTTCCAATAGAGGAAAGTAAAGACTTTCACCCTTCTAAGCTTCCCAACTCTGGAGCTCACACATCCAACTGGAAAAATGCACTTAGGAGATAAGATACAGGACTAGAACTCAGAAGAGCTGGGTCCTGGCTCTGTCACTCACCTGCTGGATGACCTTGTGCAAGTCATGCCCCTGTGCCTCAGTTTCCCCTTTGTCTATTTAATTGTAAGCTATTTGGGGCAGGGACATTTCTGTTACTGTCCTGTGCAGGCCTCACAATGCTACTGAAATACAATTAAAAGGGGAGGTTCTCAAAGGCACAAAGTGGGTTAAGTGCCCAACTCCTGTTGCTTATCAATGAGAGTCGAGCGGCAAACTCCCCTTTGTGCCTTTGGAAATCCCCCCCCCCCCCCCGAGTCATACCAGTTGGGCTGGAGTCCCCTAGAACACTCTTCTGGGAGATTATGCTTTGGGGAGCAGAATTCTGCAGACTGAAGCTACCCGAGGACCTTCTTGTCAACGTTTCCACGTCAGTTTTAAGCTTGATAAAAGCTATGTTGTTGCTGGTTGTGAAATCCAAGGAGGCTTAAATTCTTTAAGGTGCCAGGAAAAAAAAATGAAAAAAGACGATAACTCAAGATTTCTTTCGGTCAAGAAGGCGGCCTAAAAAAGTGACTGACTGGCTACGTTTGGGCAAAGCATTACTTCACCAGCCCTCTGAGTGTCTGCCCTCCCTGGAATTAGGGCGGGGGAAAGCAGCCTGGGGAGAAGAAGAGAGAAAAAGGAGACAAACGGAAGAAGATGTTGTTGATTAGCTGAGCTGCCCAGAGAAAAAGCAATGATGGGTCTTGCCAGGTTGGACTGCATGACAGTTTGCCTTGTAGAAGACAAATTGCTCCTTTCAACAGTAACTGGGGATTTTTAGATTCTGGAGGTAATTGTTAGAGACAAATTTCCAGCTGGCTTGGAAGCAGCCTCTAAATCAGCACCCGCAAAAAAACCCACTGTGCAATCTCTCTGCAATTTGCATGCACCCCCATTTTGTGCATTCAGATTGGGTACCCAGTTATGTGATTAGCATGCACAAAGGGGGGGGGGCATGTGTAATGGATGTGTGGGTAGCGCCGAGGGCACAATATTTACAGGCTCATTGTTTTCAAGCTCTAAACCGGAAACTGTCCCTATCTAAGTTGTGGCTCTCAAAGTTCTGAGTTCCCCCCACAGTCCCCCAAATAATACTTGTTGCAATGAATGATCTTCCCCACAGTGAAACAAAAGGAGTGGCCAGCGGGCAGGGAGCGGGGGTGGCAAAGAGGTAGCTTTGAATGGAATGTGTCCATTGGTTCTAACCCTGAATTCCATGAGACAGGGCTGTCTCCTAGAAGAACCCTGTGCAGCTAGTCAAAAGAAAGGGACTCACGTGGCTAAAACTCCATCCGAAGCATTCCGCATGGACCCCTAAATATACAGTTCAGCATGCTTGATCCATTAGAAAAGTCCCAGCAAGAGATCTGTGAATATTTGGATGCCTCTGTTCTTAATTTTCTTACTATAGGTGCTTTATGGTCCTCGTCTCTGTATTAGCAAAGACCTTCACATTGTCTTCACAACACCCCTGTAGGCAAGTATTAAGGAGGCAGCATGGCCTAGTGGATAGAGCACTGGAGTCTATTGCCACCTCTGCCATTAGCCCACTGGGTGACCATGGACAAGTCTTTTCCCCCTTTGTGCCTTAGTTTCCCTACCTGTAAAATGGCACTGCCCTCCTGTGTAAAGTGCTTCGAGATCTATGGATGAAAAGTGCTATGTGTGAGCTAGAAATTATTATCATTATTGTATCGATTTTACAGATGAGGGACTGGGCACAGAGAATTTAAGAGAGTTGCCTGAGGTTACACAGTGAGTCTGTGGAAGAGCCAGGAATTGAATCCACATCTACTGAGTCCTAGTGCAGTGCCTTAATCCCAATATCACCCCTCCCCCCGTTCCCATTTTGCTGCATCTTTAAAGCTCAGACAACATGAAATCAGCCTCAGAGAGATTTCTTTGTTTGGGTGGATCTGGCAACAGCTTCAGCCCAGACAGTTTTTCCAGGATACTTTGTCAGTGAGATGTTCGTCTCCCAGTTCTTCATAGTTTATCCAGTGAAGTTTATTCAGTGGGTGTGCACCGTATTTTTACTGCCACGAACCTGGTAGTTAACCATGAGGAATATAGTTCCTTGAGATTAAATGAATCACTTCACTTAAAATTACATCTGTGCACAATGATCACAACAGAACCTGACTCTCCACAGAACTCACCTGGCTTTGGGGTTTGTTCCAAACTTGCAACAAAGCCCAGATTTGACAAAAGCTTAGCATTGACTTTGTTTTCAAGTGAACTTGGGTGGGGATATGAGGCCTGTATTGAAACTGAGCAAAACTCAGAGATCAAGGGACATTAGTGTAATTAACCCAGGCTCACAAGCTCAACAAGCCTTTACTGAGTTATAGGGTTTTTTAACCTCATCCTGCTGTCTGTGTTCTAGGGATGGACTCCTCTCTAGAGGCTTCTTTTAGCCTAGCCTTGAGGGTGTTATCCTGACGGCTAAGTCTGGCCTTGTAAAGTTGGAGTTGGGAGAGACTCAGATATATCCGCCTGAATTGGTTTGGAGTTTGAATTGTGTGTGTATCTTGTGGAGGAAACATAAATGAAGATCACTTCCTAAAATGGTAGCTGGGAAGCTCTGGATCTTCAGGTAAATGAGATCTGATATCCATTTAAACCTCTCATCAATTCTACTAAACTAGTTTGTTTTGTGGCAATTAAACATGGATAACCAATTGTTTGTCTCTTGGAGTGTGCTCGTTGGTGCATGTGTATTTCCATTACACCTGATTGGATGACCTGTTAGATGTGCAGAAATTTTTGTCATCTCTACTGGCTGATCCTAATCACATGACAACTAATGGCATTTTGAAGCCAAACAGATTCTGCTTTACTTCAGTGGTAGCAGTTGTGTCTTTGGAGAAGATGGTCTTGTATTCAATCCCTGCTTGTGTTAGTGAAGTCCATTGGGTCACAGTGTGCAGATATGAGAAGTCTGTGCAGCAACATGATTGTTCTGATTTCTGTTTAATACTCGTGCCAAACCAAAGCCTTGTAAACTTCCTGAAACTGGTTATACAAGATAACACGTCACAGGTAAGCTGGAAAAGCCCATCAGGCCACCTTGCTCAGGGAAGTCTCAGAACATCATCTGTCAAAACCATAATAGGCTCTAGTTAAATCAGGAATTATTTTGGGGAAGTTCTCTGGTTTGAGTTGTCCAGGAAGCCAGCCTAGATGATCACCAATGGTACCTTCTGATCTTAAAATCTATGAGTCTATAATGGATTCCATAGAGATTGAAGGGTCTCTTTTTTTCTTCAGGTCAAATAATGTGCTAAGTGAAAATGTTTGTGTGTGTTTGCAAAGCAATGCTCCTTGCCCTTGTGGATTGCAGCTAAGAACTGTGACATCCTTTGGCCAGCCAGAGAGCATATTGCGACCCCCAGAGCTACCCTCTCAATGGGCGTTATAAATGAGGAAGCCAAGAATGACAGATTCCCAGCGAACAAAAATGGGCCATTTGTCATTTGGAGGCTCAAATGAATGGATTTTACAAATTGCCTCCATTTACTATACAACCTTGTTCTGTATACAAGTGCTTCCTTCTGTCTTACTCCTCAGGTGACATGTATAGTGCTGCTCCAGCAACAGATTTGAGTAATATGATGAGTTCTGAAATGGCCTCTTAAGTGTTCACTTGACTTAAGAAAACCCACACAGAGAAAGAACTAGTTACAAGAACCCTGCTGTCCCATGCAACATTCCTGTAATATCCACAACTCCTGAAAACCCATTAATATTCTGCATCATTAATATTAATGGCAGGAGAACAGGCCAAGATTTGGTGTAGCATCAAGTTGCACTCAAAAGCTTTATGCACTTCATTTGTTGCTGAGCAACATTAAGATGTGCATCAAAAATAGCGGCCAAGCTGTAATGTCAGCAGTGCAAGGCACTTTCCTAAGAAATTAGAAATGGGTGTTGATGGCCATCATGTAAAAGTGCTTTCCTGCAGTCATTCATCATTCCAGCTGGGCTTCAGGATAAATACCACTCTGGTTCCTTTACTCTCACCCTTTTAAATAATTGTGTTACTATGGCTGTCGGGAGTTACTTGCATATGTTGTGTGCATCTCTCTGAGTTCTATTCTTGGCCACAGAAAAGAAAACAGGTTGTGTTCCTGCTATACACGCAGAGGAGTTAGATGAACATTTGTTTGCTGGAAGGTTGCAGCCTAACACACTACTTTTGCTTTTAGAACCCAGAAGGATAAACGCACAGCAACGAAAACCAGATATTCTCTAGTTCCAACAGGAATTCTGAGGGGGTGGAAGGGAAATTCTATGGCCTGTGTTATACACGAGGTCTGACTCGATGATGACGGTTGGCCCTTCTGGCCTTGAATCGGTTTCCCTTGCCGCATGTACAAAGCGGTATTTCTCGCAGGCCTATCCTAGGCCATTGACCAACCAGCCTTAATCTAGGAACTCTATCCTTGCTAGGCTTGGATTTCCTTCCTATATAGCAGGACAGCTATGACTCTCTTTAAGAACGTGTAATCCCTGAATGAACTTCCTCCAAGTGCTTCCACACTGTCCTGCCTTCCTGGTGTTAATTAACAAAAAGATACATGTTTCAATAAAAGCAAAATGTAATTTATCTGTAGTTCAAAGCAGAATCTGGATTTAATTCTAAAAAAATCCACAGATTGAGAGTCAGGCACTTTGGAAGGATTATATAAAGCCATTTTATGTGGGTGTTATTTCACATCAGCTAACTTTCTTCATGACCCAAACTATTAGGGGCTCCAGATGTGCTCAAAGATTCATCTGCATTGTACTTAATGCTGCATAGGAGATGGGCTCCATTCAGATTGTATGTAATATACACACACACATCTTAATTAAAAAAATCAGACCTGGAGACTATAGGAGTGTACAGTGTTTAGCATACAAGCCCTGATTCAGCGAAACACTTAAGCATATGCTTAATTTTAAGCATGTGCTGAAGTCCCATTGACTTCAAAGGGATTTAAGCACATGTTTAACTTTAATTAAAGTGTTTTGTTGAACAGACCTTAAGGTTTAAGTTAAGCACCTGTGTAAGTGCTTTGGTGGCTCAGGGCTACATTTGCTGCTACACCAGAATCTAGATGGTGTTGGGCTGGCTACTTATGGACTTTAAATGTGGACACAGGGATTCCTCTACACAGACTCACAGGGCCAAATCCTCACCTGGTGTAAATTGATGTAGTTCTATTGGAGTCAATGGAACTTCACCAAAAGTACATCAGCTGAGGAACTGTTCTCTAGGAGTCAAGAGATGGAAAAATCACATTCAGTGCAGGTCATTAAAATGAGGCATTTGCTACCTATGCATATACCAGTAGTTCTATTTGTAACAGTTCTATTTCTCTCTAAGTAAGGTACTCGCATGGCCTCCATCACTGTACTAGCTGAGGTCCTCACAATCTTCAATGTATTTCCCCTCACAACACCTATGTGAGTAGGCCAGTGCTATTATCCCCATTGTACAGATGGGGAACTGAGGCACAGAGCGGCTAAGTGACTTGGCCAGGGTGACAAGACATCTGAGTGGAGAGGGAACTGAATCCATGTCTCTCAAGGCCTAGGCTAATTGCACCATCCTGCCTGTCTAGTTCATAGTCTAAGTATAGGGGACATGGCAAATACTGTGCTAAAGGTAAGCACCGTGGTTCAGTAAATGTCAATATTTAAATGGTGTCTGTTACAGTTAGTCTAGTTAATCCCTCTTTGGCCATTGCAGGATTATTCCTCCTTTTCTGACCACAGAGGAGAAGAGTATGAACTCCAATGCAAACTGAACATAACAGGGTGTTCAACCAGCCTCCAGTGAACACACAGATGTATTAGAGTACTAGCACGAAGATTTTAGCTTGGGAATATACCATTTAAGTGACAATTGTGCCTCTGCTCTGAACATTCACAGGCTCATCCAAGAGATTTTTTTTCGGGGTTGGGATTAAAAAAGAGTGTTGTCTAGTTAGAAAAGAGGAGACTGGAAGTCAGGACTCTTGGATTCAGTTCCCACCTGCCACTGATTTCCTGTGACACCATGCAAGTCACTTTGGTTTTCAGATGTTCTGAGCTCTCACAATGCCAGCTGAAATAAATAGGTGCTGCGGATGGTATGGCAAAGTACCTGCTTCTCCTCAGCTGACTCAGTCCCTTTTTGCCTTGGAGACACAGGCTTGGGCAAAGCAAAGTCCTTCCCGGTCACGCAGGGTCTGACTGATCCTTTTCTCAGTCAGTCCCTTGCTGTTTTTCTCCCCTTCTGGGGACAGAGTGCAGTCTTCCTTGCTGGAAGAGAGTAGAGTCTTGCTACACCTATTCACTGGCAGCTTCTCTGCTTCTCTCACCCCCCCCCCCTCGCTTCCCTGCCAGGGAGGGTTTAAAAAGGTCTCCAGCAATTGGGGCCAGCTGAACCTAATTCGTTCCCTGGTAACCCCTGTTCCAGCGGAACCTAATTTCTCCTTGGCTATCTCCCCCCACTGGATAGGGAGAGGCCTTTTAACCCCTCTGGGACTAATTACTACCCCTCCCTTGGTAGCTATTTGTCCTGGGTTTGCCACAATGGTCAACACCTCTGCAAATCAGGCCTTTAGCTCCTTTGCATCTCAATTTCCCTATCTGTAAAATGGAGATAATAATATTAATTGACCTGTGTGACGTTATTGATATAAATTGGGACCATATAGAACATGGGTTGCAACCAAGGTCCTGTAGTGGCACCAAATCCTAAGTAAAGGGGGTCATATAAGGTGTCTAAGACCAGGTTATGGGTTGCTGGTTATAATTATGCTGTCTGTATGTCTGTATCATTTTTAGTTGAAGTTATGAATGTTGGTTCTATGCTGTCAGTATTTCAAGTTTGTGCTGTAAGCCTCCCAGACAAGCTGATGTTAGCCCGGCATAGCTGGATTGATGGCCCATTAAGACCCATGGAGAGAAGGCAGACACGCCTTGTGACTCAGCAAAGTATGCAGGGACTGGCCCATGTGACTCTAGGCTCCATTTTGCTGTAAAATTCCACAGTGAAGACAAAGGGATTCTTACACCTGGAAAAGTCTATATAAGCCTAATGCCTCACCTCCATCTTGTCTTCAATCCTGCTTCTGACCTCTGGAGGGACTTTGCCACAAACTGAAGCTTTACACAAGGGACTGAAGGACCCATCCCAGTGGGGGATGCTCTCCAGAGACTTAATCTAAACCTGCAGTTTACTCCAGCACTGCTGCAAGCCTGAACTAAGAACTTTGCCATTACTGTATGTAATTGATTGCATTTAACCAATTCTACCTCTCTTCTCTACCTTTTTCCCTTTGTAAATAAACCTTTAGATTTTAGATTTGATTTGTGGGTAAGATCTGATGTGTATATTGACCTGGGTCTGGGGCTTGGTCCTTTGGGATCGAGGAACCTTTTTCTTTTATTGGGGTGTTGGTTTTCATAACCATTTATCCCAGTGCACTGGTGGTGATACTGGGAGACTGGAAAGTCCTTTTGTCTGGCTGGTTTGCACAACCTGTCGGGAGTGTTGTGAGATTTCAGTTAATTAATGTTTGTAACTTTCTTTGAAATCTTTGAACAAAATGTGCTACTGAAGTTCAACAGAATAATAAACATTACTATTAATAAATCCCACAGGAACTTGTGCAACTAAACCATGTTTTTAGTTATATAAAATAATTATATATTTTATATTCAATGTAACTTGTTCTTCTGATCCTGCTCCCATTTTATTTTCCTTTTCTTAGCCTATATTTTTGCACTTCACAGTTTTCATCACCTTGTACAAGAAGAGAAGCCTGTCCCACATCAATTTAAAATTAGACATAAGACAGGCACTTCATGACCTTCTGGCATAAATGATGAAGGATGTCTCCCCTTCAAATAAGGCACCGTTTTGGCCTCCTCCTGAATGAAATGAGATAGGCACCCTTATCCAAAAGCAATCTCTGATTTTTAGCACATACCCAGGTACTTGTGGTGTATAATCATGCTTTTTTAATGAGGGCAGAAATATGTCCTGAAGTTGTCAACGGGTTAAGTTACAAGAAATTCAGTAGCACTGGAAAAGAACTTCTTGAGAATGGAGCTCCACTGGATTAATCCAAACAAAACACAAGAGATGAATTAAAAATAAAAAGGCTATTAAATCCTTTCCGGATGTGATATTCAACAAAAGGGCTGTTGTGCACAAAATGGGGGAAAGCAGTTTTGGAAGGACCACCGCGGATTTCTTTTTGGTTTGTTTGAGTGTAAATTTAGTTAGTGAAACGATATATTAAAACGTCTCCTTTGTATTCCCATGGTCCTTCGGTTCACTTTTTCCTTAGTGTGCAGAATGTGAAAGGTTGAACCACCAAGACTCACAGTTACAGGGCTGCTTAGGAAAGAGCTGTGTTAAAACTATGAAATGTCCTTTCCTAGGAAATGCTGTCATTCTGAAATGACTTCCCACCCCTGGGAATGAAAAGTCCAAATATCACACATTTCCATGAAATGAAAAATTCCAGAGAGTTTTGAATTGTGAACACAAAGTGTCAAGCTGAAACAAAATGATTAGACGAGTCAAAATTAAATTGTCACTTCGTAGTGACATTTAGAAATGAAAAATTTTGGGTTGAAATGAGATTTTTTTCATTTCAGTTCTCCAGATCAGAAAGTGAAAAAGTTTGTCCAAAAATTGACTGTTTCGCAAGGAAAACTGTTATTTCAGTAAAACCACATTTTTGGAAATGGTTGAAATGTCAACCAGCTTTACTTACAAGGAAGCCATGAGATAGGCAAACCTCAGCCCCCGCAATCACAATCCACATCTCTTCTAAACATCATTGTTTATCTACTTCCTCTACAGCTGCTCTATGCGCTTAAGTCCTCTGAGCCTACAATTCATATAATCTATATGGCTTTTCAAGGCTGGCTAAGACAAGGCTGCTAAACCTACAGTTGAAAGGAGCCCCAGATCACAGGGCCCCAACCAGAGCTAATGTGATGTTTACTATTCAAAGCCCCATGCTGGAAGCAGTGAAGAATGAGCTGCTTTGTGCAGAGAGAGTTCTGGGCCGATGGGAACTTGAGCCATGGAGGGCGATCAGGATTACTCGGTCTTTATTGTAGATGCAGGGGCACATCACAAGTTCCTTCCTTCCTCTTGTTTAACAGGAAATCTTGACCCACCATCAGGGGCGGCTCTAGCTTTTTTGCTGCCAAGCACAGCAGGCAGGCTGCCTTCAGCAGGTCCGCTGGTCCCGCGGCTTTGGCGTACCCGCCGCTGAATTGCCGCCAAATCTGTGGGACCAGGGACCTCCCACAGGTGCGCCACCGAAGGCAGCCAGCAGGCTGCCCCCCACAGCTTGCCGCCCCAGGCAGGCGCTTCGAGTATTGGTGCCTGGAGCCGCCGCTGCCCACCGTGCCCTCCACAAACACATTCAGCCATTGTGGACTCATTGGGCCTGATTCTCCACAGCCTTGTAGCTTGAGTGCACTCTTGAGTGTGTATCGCTACCACCAATGTGACTGCATGGAGCATTTTGACGTGGGAGCATTTTACAGGTGAATAACTGCCCAAGGTATGAGGCAATGGCAATCAACATACTATTACCCATTCCCCTGATCTGTTCCCAGGCTGGCAGCTGGCCTGGCATAGGGGCTTGGAGTGCAGAGAGCGAAAAAGCCACACAGCATCTTGGGGCCGCAGCCTGCCCAAATGGTCTGACTTTGCAGGGATCCTCAGTCTGCATAGACAGTCCCTGGTTCTTTTGGTGTTGAACCTGTTGGTTGAACTCTGGCTGGTTATGAGATAGCCTTTCTACTGCTTGAGGATTTGTCTTGTTGATAAAGGACAAGTACTCATAAAGGATAACGTCTTTTCATCTGAGAAAACTTTAATGAACCCTTCTGACCTTAAAGTCTATGAGTCTTATACCACTCTTATCAGATAGATACGTTTCATTACCCCAGTTGATGGAGGAGTAAATTGAGGCCCAAAGAGCCAAATTCATCCCTGGAGCAACTCCAGTGATTTTTCTCATGGGTTTGCTTGGCCCAAAGGATTTAAGCAACAGATTTTCAATAGGACTCAGTTGCCATTTAGGCTCCAAATTTCAGAAGCCAATGTGCTGAGCTGTTTGGAAAATCAGGCTCTTATTTTGATGTCTACATGAGAGGAGAGTTCTTCTGAAGATCTGGCTCTGATGTTTGGTGCTGAGATCTTCAAAACCTAGCATGGAGCTCCTTTGGGAAATCCGGCCCCATGTGACTTATCCAAGGTCACACAGTGAGTCAATTACGGAGCTGGCAATAGAGGCAAAAGAGGTTTTGGGAGAGGTGCCTGGGTCTTGGGAGAAGAAGGATCTGAAATCCTATCATAGCATAGCTCTTCCAGCCCCTTGGAGGCTGCTTCTTCCCATTAGAACAAATCAGTAGGTGTTCACTGAGGATCAGTAGGATTGTCTTCTATCAACTTGCTGTCACAGGCCTAGTGGCTGGATCTCACTTCCAAGAGCGACTGGTTATAATTAAATATCTGCTGATTATTCAAAAGGTTGGCATAACCATTCGGCCATAAAAAGGGGGAAGTCGTACAGAGCTGTCAAGCCTCAAACCGGGTGCTGCTGCGATCGGTTGCTGGTGTGTCACAGACAGTAGCCACCCTGTTAAGTCTGTGTTAAGCCAGGAGTTAAGTAGCTTTCGGGTCCTTTGTTTGTGAGGCTTGCAACGTAATTAAGGATTCATTAATAATTAATGCTAAGGGAGTAAAGATTTCAAGTCACGGGATTTATAGCTGTTTTGTGAGTGACTGGCCTTTATAGAGGATACTGTCTGTTAGTATCTGATGCAGGGTACCTATGATTTAAGCACAGCATGACAGTCCATTAGTATTGCTGACGTTCAGCTTCCCCGGTCTTGCCTAAGAAATCATGCCCTTTAATCCTTTTGGGATCTGATGTCCAGAGCAGCTGAAGATCCATACCTCCTATTGACATCAGCTGGAGCTGTGGGTGCTCAGCACTTCTGTAAATCAGTACCTTGGGCCCTGGTTGAGTAAATGCAGAAACACATGCTCAACTTCAAGCCTGAGAATAAACCTATCAGCTTCAATGGGGCCGTTCATATGCTTAAAGATCGGCATGTGCTTAAAGATCGGCATGTGCTTAAGTGCCCCGAGCCCAGATTTGTAAAAGGTATTAAGGCACCTAGTGGGATTTTCCAAAGCATCTAGGCACCCCACCCCCATTGAAATCAATCCCACTAGGTGTCTAAATATCTTTAAAAATCTGCTGCTTAGTGTTTTTCTAGTTTTTGCGTATACAGGACTAAAGCCAAGATAACCATTGCAGTGGCCTGACTGGATTTTAGCAGCTGTTAGATAAAACATAAGAAGAAGTCAAATCTCCAGATCATGCTGTACTCTGTTGATTATTGCCTAAAGAACCAGCTACAGTACAGCTGGCAGGACACACGCCCAATGTCAGTGTGTATGTCAGATGCATCTGATAGCCCAAACAGAAATTACTACCGATCTGCCAAGAATAACATCCACTGATTTCAAATGGAGTGTTAGCTGAAGGTGGGTGCACAACCGGTGAAAAGGAATCAGCAGCAAAGGAATTAAGGAGAGAATTCGGATCAAGGGCTATGCAGGAGCTTCTTGGCTCTTAACTGTTGTGGTGGCATCAGCATTACTTTGCATTTCTAACACTAGGAGGACACTTTCCCTGGGGGCATGTTATGCCATAACTCTCCATTGTCAGAAACAGCATACCAGCCTAGATGGATCATTGGTCTGATCCAGTCTGGCAGTTAATATTACCCCTACGTACCGGAATCTAATTGCTCTCCACTTGCAATCTGGATACACTTTACATGATGTAAGTGACAGGTGCCCTTACAAACACTTGTAATAATAATTAATAAATGACAAGTATGACCTTGCAGGCCTGATACAAAAAGAAAAGAAAAGAAAAGAAAAGAAAAGAAGGGTGCAGTTCTATGCACAAACACTTATGCCAATTGTCAATGTAAATGAGATTCCTGTGTGTACAAGCAGGCAGTCGTGCATCTAGCTGGTCACTTTCCCTTGCAAACTCTCCAGTGGCACACACAGTTGCAGCGATGGTGTGTGCAAATCAAGCACAGATGCTTGAAAACCAGGTCTTTCGTGTTGTTTAAAGGAAAATGACACCAAAGAGGCCAACAAAAACCTAGAGCTGCTGACACCAGTCTTAAGTAAAAATGATTCGTCTGAGACTTTTAAAAAATCCTTTCTGTTTAAATGCTTTGTGTGCATTTCATGCTTCTGAAAGGTGAAAGAATGATGGCTCTGGGACAAAAGGCCTCTCCTTATTTACACAGCAGGTACAGCATGGACAGCATCGCAAGTTTCCTAACACTGCCCCACCCTATGCCTCAAGCATGACCTAGAGGGGTAACTTCTCTGCTTCCAAGGCCAATCAAATCTTTGCCCTCTCTGCTGAGACAGCCAATCAGATAGCTTAACAATTTGTATGTGGCTTTTCCATTGGGCATGAGACTGAGACCACCAAACTCATTCACAAAGGCTAACAGCTCACAACCAACCTGGACTAGATTCATGGCTCCATAGTCCCATTTCTGCCCTCCAGCCATCCATTTCCCCTCAACCAGAATTCACACAGGAAAGGCCTGGTTCTTGTCTCCCGTGCTGGTGTAAATCAGGAGCAGCCCCACTGGATTCAATAGTTACACTGGTGCAAGTGTGAGGAAAGCCAGACTTCCTAGGGTCCGTCTACACTGCAGTCGGAGATGTGATAGCAGCACATGTAGACATACCTGAGCTAGCTTTAATCTAGCTTGTGCAAGTACCAGTAGCAGTAACGCTGCGACAACATGGGCTTCACTGCAGGTTATACAAGACCAGGTGGGACCCTGGGTACTTACTCAAGGGCTAGTCTGCACTGAAGTCCATGCTGCTACTTCACTCACACTGGCGAAATTAAAGCTAGCTCAGGTATGTCTGCACATACTGCAATCACACCTCTGACTGCAGCACACTTCCCAACCCCCAGACTGGCTTTTGCTGTTGCCTATAATTCAGCTGTTCTTCGGAACAAAGGGGAATCTGAAATCACTGGTCACACAACACAGACTACGCTGGGTACAAGATGTATTCATTTAGATTAGAGTCAAAGCACTGAGACAAACCTAAATCGGATGCTGCACAGGGAATGTAACAATGCTGGTCAGAATGATGTCAAGCAGTTTTCCATTCCGTTCACATATTGGCCACAACAGTAGTAACAGGAGTGTCTGGAACGTGCAGCTCTTTGGGTTTAAAAGCTTCGGAGTGCATTACCACTGCGGGCACCATTTAGCCCTTGTGTTTTATGGCCACAGCGTTCCAGCACCTTCAGGTAATTGCCTCATTTGATTGAAATAGCAATCACCTCACACAATGTTACTGGCACATTTGGGTTAGTTGGGACATGGGTTTAGGGGAAGTGACTTCTCTAGGATGGGTCAATTTTGTGTTAAAAACAGGAAATCTGTTTTATATTGATTCGTGTTTCTCTTAACGTATTCTCTCAAGTGCTCATTAAATTTTCATTTGATTATCCTGTGCCTGGTCATATTTTCCCCATGCTTTTCAGTGGGAATTCACCATAATGGACAAACAGCTCAAGATACCGTTAATTTAATCAGAGAGAGGTAAATCTGGGGGAGTAATGGAATAATGGATTCATACTGGGACAGCTGATGGTATAATGACCCCATAGCTGAACAAACAGAACAATTCAAGCTTGTCTAGTGCTATTAATGTTTGGTATTTCAAAGCACTAAGTACCAGGAAAGGGGGAAAAATAATTAACTAAGATACTCCTCAAATTGTAAGAGAAGGAGCTCTTATAAACAGACAATGAATCTTCCAGGCAGCGGCAAGAATAAGAATAAATAGTTACCATTTGGCATTTCTATAAGAACATAACATATGAACGTAAGAATGGCCATACTGGGTCAGACCAAAGGTCCATCCAGCCCAGTATCTGTCTACCGACAGTGGCCAATGGCAGGTGTCCCAAAGGGAGTGAACCTAACAGGTAATGATCAAGTGATCTCTCTCCTGCCGTCCATCACCACCCTCTGACAAACAGAGGCTAGGGACACCATTCCTTACCCATCCTGGCTAATAGCCATTAATGGACTTAACCTCCAGGAGTTTATCCAGTTCTCTTTTAAACCCTGTTATAGTCCTAGCCTTCACAACCTCCTCAGGCAAGGAGTTCCACAGGTTGACTGTGCGCGGTGTGAAGAAGAACTTCCTTTTATTTGTTTTAAACCTGCTGCCCATTAATTTCATTTGGTGGCCTTTAGTTCTTATATTATGGGAACAAGTAAATAACTTTTCCTTATTCACTTTCTCCATATCACTCATGAGTTTATATACTTCTATCATATCCCCCTTAGTCTCCTCTTTTCCAAGCTGAAAAGTCCTAGCCTCTTTAATCTCTCCTCATATGGGACCCTCTCCAAACCCCTAATCATTTTAGTTGCCCTTCTCTGAACCTTTTCTAGTGCCAGTATATCTTTTTTGAGATGAGGAGACCACATCTGTATGTAGTATTCAAGATGTGGGCGTACCATGGATTTATATAAGGGCAATAATATATTCTCCATCTTATTCTCTATCCCCTTTTTGATGATTCCTAATATCCTGTTTGCTTTTTGACTGCTGCTGCACACTGTGTGGATGTCTTCAGAGAACTATCCACGATGACTCCAAGATCTTTTTCCAGATTAGTTGAAGCTAAATTAGCATCTTTCATCTAGGCAGAGGGCTACACTGAGGCACGGGGAGGTGAAATGGCTTCCGAAGTGTTATGGTGGTAGAGATGGGAATGGAAACCAGGAGTCTTTATTCCCACTCCACTGCCTGACACGGCCCAACCCAAGCTTCCTTCTCCAGAGAGTTGATGGTATGTCCTTGTCCACCCAGTATTGTCATACTGCTGGTTGAATGTCTGAAGTCTGCTAACAAAGGTTCAAATTCTCAGCGATATTCTGTGGTGCCTGGCGATGAAGAATATCCCTTTTACTCTGTCTAGATACAGTGAGTTGAACCACTCCTAGGATGACCAGATGTCCAGATTTTATAGGGACAGTCCCGATTTTTGGGTCTTTTTCATATATAGGCTCCTATTACCCCGCACCCCGTCCTGATTTTGCACACTTGCTGTCTGGTCACCCTAGCCACTCCAGCCACTGCTACAGCCCTGAGGATGCATCTGGTCCCAATACTCTTGCTCAACATGGCCCAGTGTCTTGCAGACCAAAGAGCAGTGCAGCCACTGGCCCCACCCCACTCCTCCCTTGCCCTATGTTTACTACAGCTACAACTGTGTGTTTGCAGTCTGTTTGTGATATTCAGCTCACCGGGCTGCAACAAGCCCAGGTGAGTTGTGACCACACAGCTGCTTTTTTCACAACATGAACATGTCAACTACATTCACGTGTCCACAACTATCTCACTGCCTATCTGTGTGTGTATTGGTGTATCCTGGGAAAATCCAGTGAAGTATCTCATAGTGCAGGGTTTCTCAAACAGGGCTCACCACTTCTGTAGGGAAAGCCCCTGGTGGGCCGGGCAGGTGTGTTTACCTGCCCCATCTGCAGGTCCTGCTGATTGTGGCTCCCACTGGCCGCGGATCGCTGCTCCGGGCCAATGGGAGCTGCTGGAAGCAGCGGCCAGTAAGTCCCTCAGCCCGCACTGCTTCCAGCAGCTCCCATTGGCCCGGAGCAGCGATCCGCGACCAGTGGAAGCCGCAATCAGCCGGACCTGTGGACGGGGCAGGTAAACACACCGGCCCGGCCCTCCAGGAGCTTTCCCTACAGAAGCGGCGACCCCTGTTTGAGAAAACCTGTCATAGTGTCTCAGGCAGCCAGAGCACCCAAAGCATTTACAAACTGAACAGCATAAGGGGCAATGAACTTTGGGATGTGCTACCAACCAGAAAGCTGGGAGGAAGGCGTACCGGCCAAACTGGTTACAGACAGACAGATAAGCATGTCCTGTCCATGCAAAAATGCAAAACTGGTCAAAGGAAGAAATCATGTGCCAGGCTCTGGTTAGTAACACAGCAGTAAACATCATGTGGTCTGTGATCGCAAACCATTTCTTCTAACTGGATCCCAATGTGGTTAAAAGTTGGAGCGTAACCAGGGCCTTAGAAATGACATGCTTCAAAATGGTGGATAACCCTGGTTTTCTGCCATATCCCCATTTCCAATAAAATGCAGTTTCTACCATCCAAGGCTGAGAGTGATTGGTTGCTGAGTGCTAGTGGCTGCTACAGTGGCCAGTATGGTACCTAACTGATTATGGTACAGTACTTTGGGATGCAAGTTATGCAAGTTTTGCTTTCTGTCTTGGTCTCTGAATAGAGTCAATTCTTGAGGCAGAGTTGCTTCCTTGGGATTTGATGTTCGTGCTGGCCTGAGATTCTGTAAGAAGGGATTACCTGCATACTGTTTGACCACCTCAGTTCCTGGATGGGTATGTATGTGTAACTAGTTACAGTTAGAATGGATGTCCCTGATTTCTCCTCTGATAAGAAGTCGATCTGCAAGGCCTCAGACATCTGCTATTGCTTGGCAGAGCGGCAGCTATATATATGCCTTTTTATATGAATGGATTAACACATAGGAACAGCCTACAAATTCATAGCTGGCTTCAAATGTAAGGAGAGCGCTCCTGGTGTAATCTCTTCAGCATGTCTGAGTGGTTACATGCAAAGTTCAGAACGACAGTGCATATGCCATAGTTTATCTGGATTTCAAGACAGCCTTTGATAGCGAACCACAAGGCAGACAAGGGCTGCAGCTGAAAAGGATCAAGGTAGTGAACAAAGCACTGGCTTGAAATCAGAAAGACATTGAGCCAGGCAGCTCCCACGCAGAATGAGCTCCTGCCTACCGGTATATGTGTGAAGTCTGTTGGTAAAAGGACAAAAAGGGAGCAGGGGTTTTATCTCTGGACAACTTAGAAACAAATCAAGCCTTTGGAAATCCGTATGTCTCGCTTTCTGCTGGTTGATGTTTTTAAATCACTAATTATCTATAAAGGTGAACAGAAAATGGTGTGTCTGGGGATGGGAGGGAGAATAACAGACCAACCCTCTTACAAGCTGCTTAATGCCCAAACAACGAGCTAAGCATGTGTAGCATCTTGCATTGCCATGTGCTTCGCTAGGTAGGTTAGTCAACCCGACTCTGTGAAAGTTATTTATATGAATGGGACACAATCTAGCATATTTACAGCAGCTGAATTGTAACAAAAGAAAATAACAGTAAAACTGGGCTGGCGTATTTAGGGCTTTGGAATTAAGACTCTGATTCACAAAACACTTAAACATGCGCTTAAATAGTTTCTTCAGTTGGAGCTTTAAGATCAGAATTAAGGGCTTGATATAAAGGCCATTGAAGCCAATGGAAATAAACTCCCATTGACTTCAATGTGCTTTCGATCAGGCCCCACTATGATCAGAACTGGAACCTTTCGAAGTACTCCCTGAAGAAGCAGCTTGTGAAATACAGGAAAAATTCTGTCCTGGGGCTGAAAAGGAAAACAAGACTATCCTGTTGAGTGGAGAGCACGTGGATTATGACTAAGGCCCTGATTCAGGAAAGCCTCCCTATTTGGGATGGGTGGGATTTTCAAGAGAGCCTAAATGACTTAGGTGCATAGTCTTGCCCAACAGCGCTCTGTTCCACTGACGTCAAGCATGCGCTTAAAGTTAAATGCTGCGTTGAATAGGGATGAACCTAAGCACATGCTCAAGGTTAGGCGTGTGCATCAGTGCTTTGCTGAATCCAGGTCTTCCCTTATTAAATTACATACATTGAAAATGAAGTAACATCAAAATTATAAGGGCAAAGCTTTTAAATGTGGCCTCTGATTTCAGGGCCCCAATCTGAGACACCCCGGGCCCGATTTTAGCAGGTGCTGAGCCTCTGCCGCGCCCATAGGCATATAAGTGTTCAGCCCTTCTGAAAATCAGACTTAAGGTGTCCCCCAATCATGAATGGTATGTCGGGCCATCATGCGAGTGTAAGAACATTACAATGGAAACCATAGCATATTGTATTATATTGCTTGAGAGATAGTAGTGAATCACAAGCTCACATACTATTTCACCTTTGGCATTTTCTGATTTGAATGCTTAACCACACAGCACTATAACACGTTTTTCATTCTGTGTTATAGTGGTGTTAAGGTCTGAACTTGTCTTTAATAGCACCCACATTTCCTCAGTCTGCTCCTCTGGAATAATTCTTCATTGGCACTGAGAGGCCGTGCAATCTAGTGGATATTGCACTAGACGGGGAGTCAACAGACCCAGGTTCTATTCCTTTTTTTGTCACTGACCAGCTGGGTCCATCACTGGGCAAGTCACTTCTCTCTGTGCCTTTATTTCCCCTCCAACTATTTGTCTATTTACAATGTAAACTCTTCAGAGATGGGACTGTATCTCGCTATGGGTAGGTACACAGGCTCCAGTGGGATCCTGATCTTGGCTGAGGCCTAATGCGCTGTGGAAATAGCAATAGCAAATACGTTTCTCCTCTCACAAGTAAAGACAAGGGAGAAGTTTCTTGCCCTATCTATGTTTCACGTCTGCAACAAACACTCTGGGACTGGCTCCTGAATAAGACGGGCTAAAGGATTGCATTCTATGTTTCATGACCATGCAACTTAAAATGGCCACAAAATGCATTCCAGTGTAACAGGGATTTTCTCCACACCTTTAAAATATGAGGTTTATAATGAAACTGCCAGACTTCCCACTCAATAGATTGTCACAAACTTGTCCTTACAGTTCTGATTTATTTTGCAATCTGTTGTGAGTTAATGTCTACCATCTGGAGCACCTCTTAGGGGATACGGCGAGCAATGTGTGTCTCACGACTGCCAAGCAAAGCAGAGCATTCCTTGCACCCGGACTGCAAGCCTGATGATGGTTCACACCCTACAACAGACCACAACAACTTATTATAAACCATTTCACTAGGTCTGGCCTGAGCAGCCGTCAAAACTGAAGGTCCACATGGGACACCCAGATGGGACACTGTATTCTAGGCTGGAGCGCCAGCAATGCACCATTCCACACCTTTATACTTGACCTTGTATTCATTTTTTTTTTCCAGACTAGACCACTGTGTACGCATGTGACACGCAAACACCCCCCCCACCCCCGCTACCTCTCCCTGGTGGCAATGTTATCATGGAATAGTCCACTGGGAGCAAAAACCTCCTAACTCTGCCCTCAGCATTCCCCAGCTTTGTGAATAGTTGATGAAATCAGCTTTAGCAAAACAGGGGGGTTCAGTTTGCTGAGAAATCCTGAATTGTGCCGGGGTGCTGGAGAGATTGATCTAATCAGTGAAAAGTATTTTGCTTTGTTCTTTCGCTTCCCCTCCTCATCTGATGGTATGTACACTATGCAAGCCTTATTTTCATCTCCAGAGGCTGCATTCCACTGTAA
This sequence comes from Mauremys reevesii, assembly GCF_016161935.1. Classification (NCBI taxonomy): domain Eukaryota; kingdom Metazoa; phylum Chordata; order Testudines; family Geoemydidae; genus Mauremys; species Mauremys reevesii. The sequence goes on along the minus strand of NC_052638.1, from coordinate 10,992,752 downwards.
CAATGATTTGGCCCGCACACACTTTAAACCCACCCAGTCTGAGCTATGGATGCAGGATTCAACCAATCAAACATTACAGGTTAAGGCAAGGGCTTAAAATGCCTCCACTATTGTATTTCCTTAAGATCCTACCATTCAACCAAGACTGGAATTTACATTTGAGCCTCTAAGCTGAGTGGTGGGAGTAGGGTTGGCATGTGGGTTAAGTATTTGCATTTTAAGATGGTTCAGAAACCGGGGTAAACTCTGGTTAAAAAGCCGCTGATCTCACCTGAGGATAACTTCAGACTGTAAGAAGACGTTCATTAAACTTTCATTTCCTAGTCAGATCTCATGTATCTTGCCAAACTCTTGCTCATCCCTTGAGACACAGGATTATTTGGGTCAATATACATTTCATTTCTTTTCAGATTTCCCCATTCAGGGCACTGCAACAGTCTTCCCAGGCTATGTCAGTTTAAGATTTACCTGTGGCTTTACAAGGGTAGAAAGCCCCAGTAGCAAACAAAGGACTCAATCCTATAGGGTGATTGATACCTCCTGTGAGATCAGTACTCTCAGAATATCACAGGGCTGGGCCTTGTATCTACAGAAATCTGCAGCTCAGACTAAGTAGGGATCATTATTATTATTTTACTGTGATAAGCAATTAACTCTCTGCTGCAAACTGGGTTTCTGCACTGGATTCTGCTTTACTGAAGCAAAAGTTAAACCAACACCACAAGCGTTATCAGACACTCACATGCAACAGGAGAATGTTGCAGACCACCACTTTCTGACCCAAGCACCAAACACTTAGGCTCACTTCCTCTTCCCCCGCCAGGCAGCGTGACTTCTGCAGAACACGGCTTCCTCTTCACTTCCTCGGCCCCTCAGGGAGAATTCAGAGCTGCAGCTCACAGGTGACTCCTGGGCAGGAGATGTGTGATTATTCCAAAAGCGCAGAAGCTGCATCCCTGCTCCCAAATCCTTACGTTAGGGTAGCAAAGAGCTGAGAAATGAATTTGCCATGTTTCAGAAATTACCATTGGTCCCTGACCTTTATTTATGGTCTCACAATGTGGGGGGTAGGCTAGATTACTCCCTCTTCTTCAGAGTCTCCTTCTTATCCTGTGGGTCTACAAGTCTGTTTGCCCAGGACTTAGACTGATTCAGCTTCCCAGAGTATCTTTCAATCCCCAACCTGCACCTTCAGTCAGTTAAATGACTCACCCCGGCTACTTTGTGGGGCTGAGGATGCGGATGGCCAGGGAAAGGAACGGGAGGACTCACATATGCCATCATGCTTGTTGTTTATGTCCCAAGAGAAAAAGATGAGAAGGCGCCATTTAGGGAAACTCTTTGTTTCTTGACTGACTGCAGCTGAATAGGCAAAAAAAAATAAAAAAAGATCCTGAAGCAAATGAATGATAGAAAGTGGTGGTGGGGACAGGTATTGATCCTGGAAGATTTGATATCCATTTTGTAAGGGGATATTGATATTAAGAAGGTGCTGGGCTGTTTATACCGGTAAATCTTTAATGGAGGCCTCTGCGGCAAGTTCAGTATCATCTTTTAGCCACGTCAAAAGCCAGGTATCAGAAAGCATTGCTCAGGTAGCCAGGAAAAAGCTATCTGCTGAAGTATTCTTCAGATGTTTCACAGAGATGGCTGCAATTTTAATGATTAATCACTCTTTACCAGAGCATCTATCTGGTACTTATATGGCCCCGTTCATCACAGTATCTGAGCACCTCACAGCCTTTCACGTGTTTCTCCTCACAACAGCAGGGCAGTGCTACTATCCCCATTATACAGATGAGGAACTGAGGCACAGGAGGTATGTCTACCCTGCAGCTATGAGTGAGCCTTCCAGCCTGGCAGAAAGACTTTCACTAAAGGGGCTTGAGCTAGGGTGCTTAAAAATAGCTGCGGCTGTCAAGCTCAGGGGGTTGGATGGGCTTGAGAGCCTGGGCTGCGGTGCTCTATTTAGCATGATAGCTTGAGCCCTGCTGGTGCCAGTCTGTCTACCAAGCTGGGAGGTTCAGTCTCAGCTTCAGGGGAGACATGCCAGAGAACTAAGTGACTTGACCAGGGCCCCATAGGATGCTTGTGACAAAGCAGCACCTGAACCTGGGTTTCCCACAGCTCAGACTAGCACTCTAACCACCAGGCCATGTTTCTTCTCACAACGGTTTCATTTCCCCCCAACAGTTGGGTTTTTGAAACCAAACGTCTAGACGACAGCCACAGTCTTTGTGCTTTAGACATTTGTCCAGAGCTGGGAATTATGGGTCTGGTCCTCTCCATTTCCTTTGCAGTTTAGTTTCTTCCTGGAAATCAGAGCATGGAGCAGACATACAGGGCGGGATTTTCACAGGGCCTAACTCTGCTCGCCCTGATGTCGGTGGGAGTTGTACCCTTGACTGGATGAGAATAGAGGTAGGCTAACAACGAGAAAGTCCCGCTGTAAACGGTGGGCTGATCCACAATGCAAACAGCCTCACCACTCCTCAGAGCTTAGCCTCAGCACCGGGCTTCACTGCCTTCCTTTCAGGGCTTCATCCTCCCCACAGCATAGCTGAGGCTTCCTGTCAGCCAGCCCTGTTCACCGCAGCTGTCTCCCCTCAGCCTAACCAGCGTTGCAGAAAGCCCATCCCCCCCAGTCTTCCTCTACTTCTGGGTCTCTCCCATCTTCTCCCTGTCTAAGGGTATGTCTCCACTGGAGCCGGAGGTGTAATTTCCAATGTGGGTAGACACTCACCTGCTTTGCTCAAGCTGGCAGGCTAAAAATAGCAGCGTAGCCACGCTGGTGCAATGGCCTAGCCACTTCATAAGTACCTAAGATCCCAGTGCGCTGACGCTCTGGGCAGTTAACCCTTCCTGCTGCCTGCATTGCTGCAGCGACACCGCTCTTTTTAGCACACTAGCTTGGTCACCTCAAGCTCCTGTGTTGCTGCACCCTACAAGGCAGGGAGCTTTATATGCAATTTCCTGTAAGGCACATAGCCAGAAGCAGCTACAGCTGTCAGTTTTAAAGGTCCCCCAGGCTAGGCCAGGCACACTGGGATGCGTGCATGTGCCCCAAGGCCCATGTGCCCTGTTATACCCACCTCCAGTACGCAGTCCATGCACTGGGGTTTTAGCAGTGGATGTGTATCGTTCATGGAACTGCTGTGCCCCATGCCAAGACACCCCTCTGCAGTGCCCCAAAGAGCTGCCCCAAAGCAGTGCTTCACGGCGTTAAGGGATGTGAGATCTTTGACTGGCAGCCTCTCCCTCCCACCTGACGGAGTGGAACTGCAGCTCTTAGTGGCAAAGATTACATATAAAAATAGGGAACAGCGTAAGCTCTCAGCCCATTCTAATTATTTCAGCCTGGGATGTGGTAATCTTGTGGTCTTCTTAGATGCGCTATTCAAAAAAAAATGTTCCTTTGGGGGGGGGGAGAAAGGTGGCACATATTTGGAAGTATTAAAAGCAAACAAACTTATTACCTAAAGTGACAACAAGGCTCTTCTCTTAAGCGCTTGCGGTAATAGCCATTACTGGTTGTGTTCCATAGTTGTTTCCTGCCTCCTTTTGCTTTGCTCGAAGGAGCGATCTTGACTGTGAAATTGTAGCTGTCTTTCATACTGCAAGTATTCTTCAATAGTCTTGAAATGGACTCTAATTAGGAAAGGTAAAAAAAAAAGCATTTAATTGCAGTGATTAGTTACTATGGGTGTATAATTCAGGACTATGCTAAAGGAAAGTGGACACATCCAAAAGCCAGAACCACTTACTGAGATATATCTTTTTCCCAGCAAAGTGAACGGAAGCCCTTCATCTCGGAATGTGGAGGAGCCAGGGATGTTGACTTTTATTTTCAAGAATAATTAAGCTAAAAAGTGTTTGGTAAAGTACTTGCAAACTTTAAATAATGCACTTTACGAATCTGATCCAACGAACATTGAAATCAATGCATGATGAATAATTGGCTTCCATAACCCAGACTCTGAAGTCATTGCCAGTGTATATAATCCCTTTAATACTGCTTTAGGAATGAGTTATTTAATCTAATAATTAAATGCATTCATTCAGTGCCCTGGTAAAGCAGGTTTTGTCTGGCTTTGTGCTCCACATACAGGATGATGGAGCGGTCTGGAGATTAAGAGATTTTGGCCAAACTTTTCAAACCTGGATGACTATAGTTATGCTCCCAAATCCATGTTCAGGCACCTATGTAAATTTTCAAGGGTTGCATTGACTTCAGTGGGATTTGTGGGTGCTTTAGCCCCTTTGAAAAAAAAATATCAGGGCACTTAGATGTCTCAATATGGATTTAGGAGATTAATTATAGATACCCAGGTTTGAAAACTTTGGTCTTTAAGGCCTTCTGTTGAAAGGAATTTGAACTAGGCCTTCACTGAACCCAGTGCACGATTTCCTACAAACAATGCCTTGATTAGACCCTGATGATCAGTCTTTTAGCCCTACGCTGTTATCGTGCTCTTTATTCTGAGCAGTTCAGCTGCTGTTGCTACTGGTTAGAGAAAGACTAGTTCTTCCATACTGGCCAGATGGCTCACAAACACCTGGGCAGTCTTAGCCATGGTGGGGGAGGCTGGGAAGTGATAATTGTCAGTCTTCAGACCGAGCAATTGTTGGATATGTGGCTCCTTTTTATTGCTTTTGCCTAAAGAACAAACTAGGCTAAGAAACCAACGTCTCTAATGTACTTTCCGCCACACTAAGACTTTGTCTATTACCATATGCTTTGTGTGATGTATTTACTCTTCAGATAGTTTTCTTTTAACCCCCAGTGTGTACTGTAGAGTAGTTTTTGCAGCTTCAGCACTTTTGGTGTGTCTGGGATCCATACTACGGCCCTGACTCAGCAAAGCACTTAAGCACAAGTATACGCTTAAGTCCCATGGAGTCCCAAAGTTAATTATGTGCTTATGTCTTGCTGAACAGGGTTGGACTTAAGCACCTAGACTCATAGACTCATAGACTTTAAGGTCAGAAGGGACCATTATGATCATCTAGTCTGACCTCCTGCACAATGCAGGCCACAGAATCCCACCCATCCACTTCTATAACAAACCCCTAGCCTATGTCTGAGTTATCGAAGTCCCCAAATTGTGGTTTGAAGACCTCAGGCTGCAGAGAATCCTCCAGAAAGTGACCCGTGCCCCATGCTGCAGAGGAAGGCGAAAAACCTCCAGGGCCTCTGCCAATCTGCCCTGGAGGAAAATTCCTTCCCGACCCCAAATATGGTGATCAGTTAAACCCTGAGCATGTGGGCAAGACTCACCAGCCAGCACCCAGGAAAGAATTCTCTGTAGTAACTCAGATCCCAACCCATCTAACATTCCATCACAGACCACTGGGCATACTTACCTGCTGATAATCAAAGATCAATTGCCAAATTAATTGCCAAAATTAGCCTATCCCATCATACCATCCCACTACTCCCCTTGGAAGGCTGTTCCAGAACTTCACTCCTCTAATGGTTAGAAACCTTCATCTAATTTCAAGTCTAAACTTCCTAGTGTCCAGTTTATATCTATTTGTTCTTGTGTCCACATTGTTACTAAGCTTAAATAATTCCTCTCCCTCCCTAATATTAATCCCTCTGATATATTTATAAAGAGCAATCATATCCCCCCTCAACCTTCTTTTGGTTAGGCTAAACAAGCCAAGCTCTTTCAGTCTCCCTTCATAAGACAGGTTTTCCATTCCTCGGATCATCCTAGTAGCCCGTCTCTGAACCTGTTCCAATTTGAATTCATCCCTTTAAGCACAGGGTTAGGTGCTTTGCTGAATCAGGGGCTATATGACCATCTTGTTATTTATCTGCTTGTCTTGGTACCCTGTTGATATGGGAAATGCTGGTTTTACTATTCATGTGCATCTGTTATAAACCTTGACTTTTCAATTACATTTTTAATCAAGTGATAATCTTTTTAAAGACAAGAATATTTGACAAACTGATCAGCTGCCACATCTGCTGCCACATCAAGAATACGTACATTTATAGTGTATGTTTTACATTTCTACAACAAAATACAACTGGCAAAATCATTCACCAGCAGTTAATTTACACATTTTATAGAACCTGGGAGCCCACAGAGTGACTTTAAAAGTAGCATTAGATGCTAGGCTGTTTTGAAAATCTGGCCACTTATTTTGGGGCAAGTTGAAAAAAAAAGCACCTAAATTTAGGCTCCCAAGTGATTTAGAAGCACAAATCCCATGGAGTCAGTGAACACTGAGTTCCCAAATCACTTAGGTATTTTTGAAAAATCTCATCCTGAGGTGCCCCACCCCCCATGTGTCCCGATATTCTCATCTGGTCACCCTACTATATATGAATTCAGGGCCTAACTTAAGACTCCTATTGCTGACTACTTTGGTCTTGGTTCCTAAACGGGAGTGGAGCTCTTCTGAAAAATCAGGCCCTTAATGCACCAAGTGACCGTTAGATGGTCAGAAGTCAAGTCTGTGAAGATTTTCATTTTATTTGCTAGGTTCTAGCACACTTCTTTCGGTTGTGGCTCAGCACTGAAAAGCTCTGCAAAAGCAGGATGGGCTGGTTATCTGGTGCACAAGGAGGTCTCCTCCCCTCCTCAGCCATCTTTTCCTTAAGAACTCACCTCCCCACTCCCTCTTTCTCCTTTTAAGGCTCATGTTCTGCACAGGTGTAGCAAAGCAGGGCTCATTGAACAGGGTTGACTGACCCCAGGCCCACGAGAACAAAGCAGGACAGAAATAAGGGTTTTAAAACAACCGTCTACACAAACGCCTCTCCTACCTAGGCAGGCCTAACTGCTCCAAACCCGTGAGTGTCTCAGTCTGGTTCCCCCAAACAACTACCGGCCCTTCGAGAGAGTGTTCCTTTTTAACACCCGTGTTCATGGGCCTTTTCAGGTCTTGGCACTGTCTCCAAGTCTTTGCTGAGAAGTGGCTTATCTTGAGCCATTTTTTCTGCTCTCCCCTCTCCCCAACAGCCCCCTATTAAATTAAACATTTTATTTATATATATATATCATAAACATCCCAATAACTTGATCAGCCTACATTATTCCTAAGTTATTACAGAGCAGCTCCACATCAATTACAGAAATCAATCTTTTTTTTGTGCTGGCTCAAATCTCTGGATCCCCAGAGATGTTATAAAAGCTTTGCTGAATCAGATCTAAACCAGAGCTTTAAATTCCTTTGGCATGATTCAGGTTGGGGATTTTAAACCACATATAACTTTTTCATTAAAAGGCTGCTATTTCTGTACATGTTTTATTTTGTCTTCTTTGCAGCGTGGTATTTTTGTAAGGGAACAGTGCGAGAGACACAGCTGTAGCCGCGAGTCATCAGTTTGGGGGCCCTTCACAACCCTGAGGGTCATATGACCACAATGCCAAAAGGGTTTGCTTCCCGGCTGGTAGGACATTAGTAGAACTCAATTGATATTTGCCCTCTCTTTGGTATTTGCCCTCTCTTTGGCAAAAGCTATTGAATTTTCATTTCCTCCTGGAAAAGGTGGGTGTTTATTGGGCATCCCCAAAGTTCTTGTGTCTACACACAAACTGGGGCAGAGGAACCCCTCGAACATTTTCTGCTGCCCATTCCAGAGGCGGGACCGGAAGGTCTTTATGGAGCCTCTCCTTTTATGGCATTAGTGTGCAATCCTCCCATTCTCCTGGTGAAGCTGTTACCTTTAGAGATGTCAGCTCCAGTGAAAACAGCTATACAGACCACTCAGGCTTATTTTAAGAGGTAGTTCTATCCCTCACCTTCACTCTCTGCGCTGGTTTTCCTAAATGTCTGTTATCAGTCAACTGAATAGTATTTGTGCTCCCTGAACATATTAATGTTAGCGAGGACTGAGGCTTCAGAGAAAAATGCAAGACTTCTTGCCTTCTGAATGTTATCAGTTTTAAATCTAACAATTAGAGCCTTAGATACCTTCAGGACTCTTTGATTCAGGATTCTGTTCAAGAGATAAAGCCCCTATGTATTCTGTCATATGTTCTCTTCCACTCTGCCAAGTTAATACTGTAGTATCACCCTGCTGGGACTGCTGAAGAGACTGGGTTACACTGGGTTACACTGGGAAGTGCTATATAACTGGGGCCCTCACCCTGATTTAACTAGAGTAGCAAATCCACTAATTACTGGCTGATGCCAGAACACGGGGAGCCGTCAGCAAACAGCTCTGAAAGGCTCCTCTTCGGGGGAGGGAATGCCTTTTGTTCTGGGTTTGTCCAGGGCCTAACACCAGAGGGTCCTGGCCTGAGCAGGGGTCCTAGGCACTAAAATAATAATTCATTTGTGCAATGAACTTTTGAAAAACTGTAGATGGCACCAGGTGTAGGAAATCCTTCCGGCACCATTTTTTAAAGGAGGCATTTCCCTGCATGGCCATCTGACATGAGAACCTGGAGAAGAATCAACTCGCCTTATTGTCAGACTCACAACAAGGCCTATGCCTGCTCATCTCCAATCCAAAGTCATCCTCTCAGAAACCTGCTTTCTCAGTGTTCTCCTAAAACTTCTTTCCTGCACTGAAGGGTGAGCGTCCCAGTCATACTCTTGGAAAATCCCCCTTCCTTTGATCTCCTTCATTTTTACCTGGCCCCAAGAAATCAGGGAGTTCAGGAATTTTATTCATTTTGGCGAGTTGTACGACTGTCTTGGCCATGACCGCAGTGAGTTAGCAATTTATCTGAATGGAGGGTGTAAGGTCATTTGGCCTGTTCTTGGACAGGAACTCAGTCTCTCTTTAATACTGTGAGGAAGTGAGATAATCCAACTTCTATGACCTCGTTTCAGACTCCACCTAATGCAGAACTTGTAGGAGGCAGTCCACCTTGCTGATTCTAAGCTGGGTCACGGTCACTTTGGGAGATCTACACATTTATTTGCATAAGGCACCAGTCCTCCCAAAGCCAGCCTTGCCACCTGTGAGGTTTCCCTCCCTTATTGAACCACCATCAAGAGTCCTTTTGCCCTATGCATGGACTCTCCAGGGGCGGCTCTAGACATTTCGCCGCCCCAAGCAGGGCGGCATGCCGCGGGGGGCGCTCTGCTGGTCGCCGGGAGGGCGGCAGGCGGCTCCGGTGGACCTCCCGCAGGTGTGCCTGCGGAGGGTCTGCTGGTCCTGCGGTCCGCTGGTCCTGCGGCTTTGGTGGACCTCCCGCAGGCACGCCTGTGGTAGGTCCACTGGAGCCGCGGGACCAGCGGACCCTCCACAGGGACGCCTGCAGGAGGTCCACCAGAGCCGTCTGCCGCCCTCCCGGTGACCGGCAGAGTGCCCCCCGCGGCATGCCGCCCCAAGCACGCGCTTGGCGTGCTGGGGCCTGGAGCCGCCCCTGGGACTATCCATCCTCACTTCTAATTCTCCACCTTCCATGGAGCAAAGGACAGGGGAGGGACCCTCTGAAACAGGACCCAAGAGCTTGTCCATAGCCTTATTTTTGATTTCTTCTGCAAACTGACGATGTGGCAAAATCAGTTTGAGCTTAGATTTCCCTCATTGCCTCTTCTCTCTTTCTCTCAGTTACCAGAGAGGAAATGCAGGGATATAAATATTCTCCCCCATGTTTTCTGAAATATCTTGCAGTGTTGGGTAAAAGACACAGAACAGTGGCAGCTTTGAACATTTTGTCTCCAGGGGAGATCATGAAGAGTTCTGAGACCGATGGTTGTGCCTGATGGGTTGTCCTGTTGAGTCTGGGCAACAGAAGCATAAATAGGATTCGTTATTTTTCATATGAGAAACCTATATATTTATAGATCAGTTTAATCCACTCATTGTTCGGTGGACCTTTGTTAGTCCTGTGTGTTGAGCTGAGCGCTATTCTGTTCTGTTCAGCTCAGGTGTCACCAAAACTCAGTGTCCCCCTGGCCTAGATTTTACCTTCACCCCCCTCCCCCACTTTGGCTGAAAGATATGGAAAAAGCCAAACAGTTCCCTATTAGCTACGCACAGAGTCTGAGTTAGCCTGAAGGCACATGAATCCTTTTAAGGTCAATTGCAACTTATGCTTAATGAACTGGCTCAAGTTCTGGCTCTTTAAGATGCTAGAGTATAACTTAATTTGACCTTTTTACTTAAAAAAAGCCCATTTTTGGCCAAACCATGCTCCAGATGGCTCCTCGCCATCTCAGATGAGAAGGGCGCGTGGCTCTGAGCAGCTGCACTTTTGGAGGATTACAGAATACCATTTAATTTAATTTAAGCACAGGAGCTGCTGTAAGCCCCTCGAGAACGTCTTGCACATTTTGGAGATACTTAGTGTAACGCTGACGGCAGTTGGGCTCTAGGCTGCTCAGTCCATTCACACAATTCCCCTCAGCAACTGGAGCTCTTCTGTGCCCCAAAGGTAGAGTCCAACCTGTTTTTGACACCACTCCAGCAGCAGATGTACCAATCCTCTCCCCCTTCCTTCCAAGCAATGGCAGGGGAGTCTCACCTACAGCAGGAGGACTGATCTGAGCTGGTAGCGAGTGTTGGGCCAGGAAGCTTGATCACTGGTTTTAGCAGCTGTTGCGCCTCCTTCTGCCAGCAGCTGTCTGAAGACTCAGGCACGTGCCACAGCATGGGCTAGGCTACGCGTGCATTTTCAACTTTTTCTTTGCAATCCTGAGGGCTAGAAACATGATCACTTAGATTTGGAGGTCATCACAGCTGGGGGCCAGGTCTGGTGGTAGATCAATTAAGCAGCTGTATATCTGTTACCGTTCTCAGACCTGCACCAGGGTAGGGGCAGGTCTCCTCAGCACTGCTGCCGAAGCACACAATAGCCTCCAGTGTATATATTTGTATAGAAAACATTACAGTTGATGCCCATTTGATGGCCTCGGTTCATTGCCCTGCCTGGGAAACCTCAAAGGCAAATCTTGGCTTCTGGAGAGATAAACAATCCTGGGTTAGGGTTAGCACTGCACAGAATATGAGAAATCACAGACGACGTGAAAGACTAATCAGATCCAGAGCATCAGGAGTCAGAAGCTGCAGCCTTCTGACATTGTTTTTCTCAGCAGTGACAGTTTAAGCAGGATTTGCATCATTTTGATGAATGTCAAGCTTAGGCCCTACAGGCATGCGAAAAGCTGAAGAGGGTTCTTCAAGACGGGTTTCTGAATGGGACTTCCCCTCCCTTCACTTGGGTTTGGAACTCACAAGAGTTCGAAACTGCCGCTTGAAAGGAACTGAGTCTCTCTGGGGGAGGATTACGGTAAGCCAAGGCTCAGCGCCATCAGAACTGTGTCACTCTTTGGCTAAGGCTGGGCTGGGCTAGATAAGAGCTGGGCAGGGGTGCTTAGCAGCAGACTCAGGCCCTGATCCAACAAAGGGCCACTTATAACTCCATCCCCTTGTGTGCCTCTCTTGTGCACCAACTGTCCCTACTCTGTGTGCGGGGGAGGGAGTCCTCAGCGGCAACAGAGCTAACTCCCATGATCCCTCCCTCCCTGCACTAGTTGCTGGAGAGGGAGTGTCCAGAGCGCATTGCTTTTCAGCTGTGCTCAGCTAGCACATGGTCCCTGGGAGGCTGTTGACAACTAGCACAAGTGAGAGCTGCCCTCAGGCTGCTCTAATCTCAACTCAAGTCAGACAAGAAGGGAGCCTTAAATGGCTTTCTGACACCTCCCTCTCTGGTCCTCATCTGGGCTCACATCTCTATGAGACAATGAATGAAGGTGGATGAAATAATTTAAGATACTTGACTGGAACGCTCCGCCGACGGAAGCTGTTGCTATGTGGGCAGTCATTTTCAGATTGGGCTGGTTAGCGATTCCTGGTCCTCCACCGACAGTTCTATTATTAAGAAATCATTTCACTTCGCTTTCGGCAACACACGTGGGACAGAGCAGCGGCTGGGGAAAAAAATAATAATTCCACACAAACTGTAGAGCGGCTGGATGTAATTATGTGGTGAGATCTAAGCAGAGCCAGAGAGAGCATGAGAGCCGGAGCATGGGGAGAGAGTGTCGACGCTGGAGTGCCCGTGCCAGGGGCAGCTCTGCTGATTTATCAAAACACGCCACAGCATGATGCCCTAAATCAACTGAACCCTGGGATGCACGGACTGCAGCTCTCAGGTGAGCATGACAAATGGTAACACCTACACCTTGCAGAGAAGCCCAGCATATGCAATAATCCATCAGGAGAGAAAGCTCTTGGCCTGCCAAGCTCTGTGACCTGTAGGAGTGCAGACCGCAAAGTGTGAGACGTAATAAAGGCTCCCGCCCTCGGACCATCCCCCCACGTCCCACACATGTATGAAGCCCAGTGTATAGGCCCGTCGCAGCCTTTGAAGCAGCTCAGTATAGGCTGGTATTTTCAAAGAGGCCCAAATGGTGGGGGTGTAGCAGAGCTGACTCCCTGCTGGAGCGCTCCCTCGGGGGTGGGCGTAGCAGCGCTTTCCTCTCCAGATCCCCCGGCTGATGATCACCCTGTTCCTGTGCTGGTCTGACTCTCCCTGGGACTCGGCCCTCCAGCCAGGTCATGGGTCAGTTCCACCCCTTCCATGGTAACAGAAAGCCCAACAGACAATAGTCCTAAACCTTGCATCTGGTCTTCAGCCCTCAACTGTGGGCCCTGTGGGCCTCCCCACTTTCTCGGGATTTAAATCACCCGTATGCCTTTACATCAGGGGCTTCCCTCTAGTGTCCCTAGCCTGGAACCCAGAGCCACCGTCTACACTGGGTTCCAGGCTAGGGACACTAGGACAAGGAGCCAAGTCTGCTTCATCAGACACCTGGCTGCTGCCTCCCTGGTTGCCTTCCTACCATTAGCCTTTCTCCATAGCCCCATCCTCTGATTCTTACCCTTGGGTCCGTTTCAGCCACAGGAGCTGGTGCTAATCTCCCCACCCCCTCCAGGCTTTCTTCTACCCTGCAGAAGCCTTCCTCTTCTTCTCTGGTCTCTCTACCACCAAGAGAGTACCTGCTGAGCTCCTGCCTATAGGGTTCACCTCTTTATAGCACCACCCGGCTCCTCCCGAGCTGGGTTTCATCTGTAATTAGGACTAGCCCACCCTCCAGGTGCAACCAGATGCATTAATTGGCCTCTCGGGCCTTTCACCTCCTACATGCCCCGAAACAGGTGGTTAGGGAGGAATTTTCAAAAGCACTGTAGAGACAGGAGCACAAGTTCCATGGACTATCAGTGAGACTTGTGCTTCTAAGTCTCTCAGGAGCTTTTGCAGATCCCATCTTTAGTCACCTGGCTCCCATGGAGACAACCTTCTGAGGTGCAGTGCCTCCTCGCTTCCCCCTTGCTTCTGTGCTGGTCCAACAGCAAATTATGATACCCCCCAGTGCAGGCTTAGGTACGCTGGCTGGCACATTTGAGGGAAATGAAGCTAAGGCTCTGCCCGTTCCTCGCCCTCTCCTTGTCTACCTGCACCAAGGAGGGGAGAAGGGAACGGTACTTATTCCTGTGAGCCCGGACCCGAGGTAGCCCGTGCAAGGGCCAAAGGAGGCAGGGTTCTTACCTGCCCGGGTGGGTGTGAAGGGCGGCCAAGTGACAATCTAGCCCTTTGACAGCATTTCTAATCCTGCTCAATCCTAAAGCACTTTATAGAAATACAGAGAGAGCGAAATTGCATCTCGTGAGGGTGCTGGAGGGAATACTTGACAGCACACTGTCGTGCTACACAACAATTGCATCAGGAAGTGAAGAAGAAGGCAATATCTAATGAATACATCAGTGTTATCCAGTATGGTAGGAAGCCTAGAAGCCAGGGAACACCCTATTATCCATACACACAGAGTGTTCTGTCCTGGTAACTTTTGTCACACTCTGAATTTCAGTCATTTACTGAGCTCTGAAAACAGGATACAGATCTGAACTCCATTATGTGTCGGATATAGTGACGCAATGGAAATGTGGCTTTTTCTTCTTTTTCTGCAACTGCTATGTATTAAACTGGTGGAATGGACCAGCCCTGAGGGATTCTATGGAGCGGATTCTCCTTTAATTTACACTGCTGTCACTCCATTGACATCAACTGGAGTTTACTTTTGCTTTAAACCCGCAGAAGGAAAGAATGGTTAGACCCTATTGTCTTTATTAGAAAGGTGAGTCCTGCAGAGGCTATGGGAATGGGTTGTGTTTGTTTGTGTCTCCACCCAGGCTAATGTGTTTGTGAACGTTTCCCTTTTTCATATATCCCGTGGCTCTCCAAACCTCCCGCCTCTCTTTGACGATAGTCTCCATGGAAAACACCTCTGTAGGAAGATGTTTAGAGATTTTTGAATAGCAAGTTAAAAGTTTAGATTGGTGCTGCAGCAACTGAACTGGTGTTCTGAGCCCTCCTGTGTTGACCATTTACTTACCCACCCCCCAACGCAAAAAAAAGTGAGACAGTCAATGTGCGAGAGAGATTTCCCTTCTGGATTTGGAGAGACTTAGAAACTGCTGCTCCCCAGCTTAAGAACAAACATAATTTTTAACATTTAAATTAGATTTATTTTCCATTTAGACTACATAGCTGGCTATTGATCGAACTAGCTGCTTCAGAAATAGGTCAAAGTTTTATAGACAATGTTGTTCAATGAAGAGCATCATTTAAAGAAATCCTTACAGAGCAATAGTTTCGCTTTTCCCGATATCTTCTTCTATGTCTTGCTGTCTCCTGGACAATTGTTTGAAACTCGAGGGAGTCTATATTCCTTTGGGCATCTATCTGGAGAATTAGGATGGTATCCTAGAGCGAAGTCAGCGAACAGAGATGCCCAGAGTACTGATCATGGCACTGAGTTGCAATTAAAACCTTTATAGTTGTCATTCGTAATGAATATTATGGCAGTAATTAACATTACCCTATGCTAAGCACAGGGAATACCACAATGAAGTTGATTCGGCAAAATGTAGCTATGCAGGGATTTTAGCAGCAACCACCATGCATGTCACTTTCTAAAGCACAGCAACAGATGACAGTAGCCGATGGGGATTCTGAGAAGTAACCCAACTACTTTTCAGGCTCAGAAGCCAGAAGCGGTGAAAGTGGTGTGACGAAGTGGGACAGAGATGTGATGAAGGGGGAATGTTATTAATGTTTTCCCTGAGTGCTGTATGGGTGCCTCAGTTTCCCCTATGCATGTCTCGAGTGTCTAGGGGTGTGTGATTGGTGCAGAGGCCTAGGGGGCCAGTGTGATCCTGTCTGCACGGAGAATGGCCGACACCCTGTCTCCTGGCAACTAATGGCCTGGACCCTCCTCTGCAAAGGTGCCAAGTAAAGGTGTTGAAGAACAAAGAGATCAGGTGACCTCCTGGCCCAGGAAAGAGATAAAGGGAGAGGAGGGGCTGGAGAGTTTCAGTTTGGAGCTAGCTGGAGAAATGGAGGGGAGGCCAGACAGACCTCCTGGCCTCCCCTGGCCCCACAAGGTGGACCTGACTGAGGGGGTCCTGTTGTCTGTACCTGCAAGACTTGTCTTGGACTGTGTTCCTGTCCTCTAAATAAACCTTCTGTTTTCCTGGCTGGCTGAGAGTCCTGGTGAATCACAGGAAGCCGGGGGTGCAGGGCCTTGTCTCCCCCAACTCCGTGACAAGTGGCCATGGCACTTTATGGCGCTACAGTCTCACTGCGCTATCCACACGCACACGGCAAAAGTAACCCAACAGTATTGTCACCATTTACATCAGACTGTTGCTTTTTCTGGGCCATATCATCAGGCCTAGATTGTGATCAGACCTTACGCTGACATGGCGGGAGGGGGTACATAAGAATCCTTCCCCAGTGCTCAAATAATGGGGAAAACAGTAGGGTGGCCCTGAATCTCAAGTTTCTTGCTTTCCTTTCAACAGCAGGGAGAAGGAAGGGGGCCGTATGTCCGAAATGAGGTAGCCCCTAAAAGTAGTAAGGGGGCTCAGCCCCCAAAACTTGAGCACTCATCCTCCCCGCCTTTCTGGGGCTAATGCAAGGCCCTGAACACAACAGCAAACTCTGTGAGCTCCCTCCTCCCACCCAAGACAGAGAGAGGAGGAGGAAGGTGGGAGGAGGCCATGGCCCCGTCCCTCTCTGAGTGGGGCTGGTGCAGCATTGGGCAGACTGTGCCCTTCATGGAGAGGTTGGGTAGCAAGTGTACAATCTAACCCTTCTTTGTTGCACATGCAGCATTAGTATCCATAGTCATTTATAGGTGCAAATCATGGACTGTGAGTGACCCAATTTGCATGTGCAAATGGACACACCTACATATATGTTAGATGTGGTAAGGAGGCTTGTTGAAAATTCAGCCCTTTTATGCCCACAAATGGTGTCTCGGCAATTGAGGCAAAAAAGGATCCCAAACTTTTGCTTAAAGTTTAGATGATAAACATCGGAAATATCTGGCCTTATCTGCACTGAGCTAGTTTCAGGACCTTTTGATCTTCACCCATCAACTAATTTAGAAGCATCTTGCACATTAAGATTAATCTCAGCTGACTGCATGGCTACGGGTTTCACCTCAGAGTTGCTTTTAGTCTGTGCAGAAAATAGTGCACCACAGAGCTTGTAAGTACTGCATTCTCTCAGAGGAGTGAGGTGAAAATCACTTTTGCTTAGCATTAGCCAGAGCATCCACATTGACATGTGGAATGAGAGCTGCATCCCACTCACCCTTCCATCTCCTTCCTCTGGCTGCCTGCTGCATTCAGCTTTCCATTCGATGGCTGGTACTGATATGAAGAATGCAGAGGAGGTGTCCCCTGAAGCTGTGCATCCAGGAGACTGCCAGTAAGCCTTGAAGTTGTGTTCTAGCGGTGCTGATGCTGCACAGCTCAGCCGCTTAGCTCTGAGGGTGGTTTCACAGACCATGGGCTGTACTTTAAGCAATGAAACAGATTTAGCGCATCTTTGGCACTGGTGGATCTTGGCAATGTTGGGTTTGGCGAGCCTATGTCCTTTTAGTTTACTGGGTGGGGTTCACTAACTCTCCATCTATAGTTTGTTTCAATTATTGATAAAATAAGTAAATAAATAGGAAAAGGAGATACCGCTATTCATGCCCAAGTACTGCTATAAAACAACCCCCCATTTCCAGAATATTCATATAAGGTGATATTAATTTCTCACAGGTATGCAAATATACCCCGCATGAGTGGGTCTGATACATTGCAGGGGATGAACTCATATCCTCTCTCGCTCTCGTACACACACAAGATGTAATGAATACCTGATGGGAATTTAGATTAATTTCTTACCACTAAATTATCTACATGCTGAACTCTGGAACTAATTTTTCTAATTAGTCCTACTGTAGACAGCTGGCTTACCTTTCCTTCAATAGCAGTATAATGGAAAATGTCATGCTAAGCGTGTTCGCCCATGTCTCCTCACAGATGACAAAGTTCCTCCGTGTACAAATTCATGGCAATGGTTGACAGTGGGGATCTAGAAAAAGAAATGAGCCAGAGAGCTTGGATCATAACACCATGGCGTTTTTAATCTGCCAAAGACAAGTTCCTTAGACTGAGAGTGCTGCATTGGGTCACTCATTGTGTCTCTTCACGGAGCAGGGGAAGGAAGAGAAGGCAGCAGAAAAGGTTGGACCACTGAAGCTAAACAAAGGAGACATTCAGTTAAATTCTCCATAGTTTCTGCATCCTGGAAACTTGTACAAGGCCTGGAAAATCTGTGTGAGGACTGACACGGATCTTCTCACCAAGCAACTGGAGAGAGATTTTTCTTGAATCCAGCCTTTAGATTATCTGTGTAGCTAAAGCTCTATTTAGATTGTAAATTGTTTGTAACCGGGACCATCTTTTTGGTACATGTGTGTACAGTACCCAGTACAGTGGGACTCTAATCAATGGTTAGGACCTGTAGGTACTACAATAATCCTCATCAACTGGACTGGCCCTCAGGAGACCTTAGTTCTCTTCCTGGCTCTGCCACTGATCTTCTGGGTGACCTTGGACAGGTCATTTCCCTGCTCTGTGCCTCAGTTTCCCCTCCTTTGAAAGTGCTTTGAAATATGCATGAAAAGCGCTATATAAAAGCCAGGTATGAAGTAAGTATTATTATTATCAACATCATCAATCATCATCTCAGGCATTTATATTTTCAATAGTCCTGCTTACTCACTGCCAGAAACTAGCAAGATGGAGGATACCATAGGACCTGATTTCTTTCATATAAAGCTGACTCTCAAAGCATAGAGCAGAGAATTTATTAAGAAAGAAAGAAAGAAAGTCTGTTTAATTTTTTTTTCCCCAAGGCCAAATTTTCCTCTCCATGGAACGGATTTTGTCATTGAAAACAAGGCAGTGAAATCAAAAACAGTGCTGACTGATTGCAAGACAGAACAGATTGCTGCACCAACAAGGAGCCTATTCATCTCTCCAGAATAACATGTGTGAGATAGACGTAGGCCTTGAAGAGCGGAACCATCCGGTGCAGATTGGACTGGATACTGAACGTCCACATGTGAGAAATTGGACCTTTAGACAGACCTGCTGTAGACTATGCTGTATTCTTATGTTTGCCTCTAAGATGCTGGCCAAGAGAGTCCATTGGTCAATTCTACTCTGAGTGACATGACGCTCTACTAAAACCTGCATAAATCCTAGTAGTGCAGGGAGGTAAGAATTTTGGAAACCAGAAAAAAAGCGATATTTCACTGCAAGAAGTGTGGGGAGAGGGAAGGGAAGAGAGAAATCTTTCAGTTGCTATGCCACAGCAAGATTTCCTTGTCGAGTGACGAATTTGACATTGAAAATATGGCATTGGAAGTAAAAACAGTACATGTTATCCAGATAGGGATAAAAAGGAATTTAACAACACACAGGCTATTTCAATCTTCCCAATAGCTTGCTAGATAGAGACTAAGAGACAGATCTTGGGAAGCACCGAGCGTCCAGCGCTCCCACTGAAGGCCAAGGGAGTCAAAGATACTCAGCATTTATCAGAGGGGACACTCAGCTCCTTTCAGGCCGCTAAGACCTTGGGAGCTGTAACAGCCTAATGCAAAATACGGTCACCGTTTTCTACGGGGACTCTCCTTTGGGGAGGCTTTTTGTCTTAACAAATAAAACACAATTAAAATCTCAACTGACCAAACAAAACTCTATATCTATAGATCTCTGTACTGCATGACAATAAATATGTGTGTGTGTGTGTGCGCGCACATGCCTATCAGATTCAAAGGCCAGCAGTTGGTTCATAGTTTTAACATGTTCCTGTCTTCCTCCTTGGGTCCACTGATGAGCTATCTTGCAACAGGCTCATACTATATAGGACCGTCTCATGGGCATGGAATACTCTAATAAATATTTATCACCTATTGAGCACCTATAGAGCAAGGACCAGTCTATGCACATAGCCAGCATGCAGCCAGTTTCAATGGTAATGACAAGAGATATTTCAGACTGAATAATGTAGGTGTTGCCCTGAGGGCAGTTCTTTCTGCACTGCTGGCTGCACCATGTGAAAGTTGCAGGAGTAGAATGTGGCACAAAGAAATATCCTATGCTACAGAAATACCTTCAGGTTACTTTGTGTGGTCAGTCAATGGGATGTGTATTTAACACTAAAGTGCAGTCCCCTTCCCCAGTTTTACTGTAACTGAAATGACTTCTGAACATTCATCTCCTTGGTTCAGTGAAAAGGTAACTCGGGACAGTCCAGCCTCCTTAGCACTTGAACAAAAGAAGATGCTGCCATGAGATGGAGTTGTACTAGGATTTATCGTCACTCCACGGGGCAGGTCAAAGAATGACCAGAAGTCATTCCCACCTGGGGATTGTTCATTGGCCCACCTGAAATGTGCTAAGGACCTCAGTCTAGTTCCTAGTGGACAGGTGTCCCTATCAGAAAATTCACAACTGGCACAGATACCGAGCTACCATCCTGTCTCGACAAGTGCAGAAGCCTCCAATCCAAGGGCGAGACACATTGGTGAAGTATCCAGGCAAGCTTGCACTGCCCCTGCTGGGTAGGACCTATCCTGTGGATAGGACTTCAAATCCCAGTTCTTTCAATAGAGCCTCTTCCACAACCAACGATTCACATGGAAAACAATGGTTTGTCTTTGCTTAAATGGACCATCATGGCATTGGGGAAGCTGCTCCTGTGCTCTTTCACAGGATTTTCTTCTTCATTCCCTTCATTGTCATATTATACAGACACACCAAGGAGATCTACAGTAAGGCAATTCAGGGGCCTCATGGAAACTTACTCTCAGTGCAAAGTGTTATCACTAATATGTCACTATTAGTCACTATCCTGTGCCTTGGTGCATAGAAGGAGCTCTCTTTCATGGTATTCACACTGCACTTGCACCTGTCTCCATAGTACAGTGCTCTCTTTGTAAACCAGCATCACTGGAGCCTTGAGCTGTACTTTCCCTGTACTCCGGTATTGGGCGACCCTGTGAGGAACTCCAATAGATCCATCAATCCTTAGCTATTTCAAGGAGGGTGAAGAAAGCAGTGCTCACCACAGCCCAGAATTTCCTTACTCGCGAAGGCTGAAGTAAGTTCCTTGAAGGCAAGGTGAGTTTTTGCGGGTGTGTGGTTTAATATTATTTTTGGATCGTATTACATTAGAGTCAGTGCCAAACCACTTGGCACTAATTCAGGTATCTCTGACCTTAGGGATACCTTTATAACGTTGGATTCCAGGGTGACATTTTCCCTTCCCACCCAACCTGCTACTGGTATTTTCCCTATGAAAAGGCCTTAGTGTTCATGCTGGCCTCCTTAGCTGTCCATAGCTGGCCTGAGTTTTTTGTAGATGGGGTACCTTCATTTGCCAGTCACGATATGAATAAAGGACCCAGAAGAGTTTGTGCCCAGGTTCAGTCTGGCAACCCCCTGATATTTCACTGCTGATGAAGTAGCAGAACTCCACCCAGGGTGCAATTTGATATCCCTGTGTTGTTAGGGCTCTGTGGATAGGAGTCAGAGATGGCATGTCGAGAGCTATGAACGGGTTCCATTTGCCCCGGGCATTTCAGACAGAATAATGTTACCTTTGGAGTGAATGTCATCCAATCAGCATTCTTCTTGAATCAAAGCTTTCTGGGGTCTTGACTCACTTCTCACATCAGTTTTATACCATTGCCTTTACTGGGATCACCCCAGATTTACACGCGCATCCAGGGAAGGAAAATCAAGCACTTGTTTTCTAGAGCACCATTAAGCCCACTCCACTACAGTTGCTCATCCTCATCCCACCTGTTACCTGTCTTGAAATAAACCCCAGTTCACTTGCATTCAGAACTAGTTTCTATTTGGTCAGCACAGAGCTTCCTCTCTTCTCCCCTTGAGTTAGGGTGACCAGATGACAAGAACAAAATATCAAGCAAAAAAAAAAAAAAAGCCGGAGTGCTGCCGAAGGGAAAAAAAAAAGTAAAAGGCTCACCAGTGTAGTCCTTCAGTACTGAGCCAAAATATCAGGACAAATGGGGTCCTGACCATACATCCGTTGGGACGCGGGACAAACAACGGAATATTGGGACAGTCCCGATTTGATCGGGACGTCTGGTCACCCTGCCTTGAGTTTGTCCTAGCTACGTCACACACATCCTGCAAAACTCGGGGTGACACACAGGGCCAAATGCGGACTACTGCAAGCGGGTGCAAGAGCTGCAGGTGCAGGGGTGAGCTAAATGATGGTTGCACATTTGGCCCAAGCCGGTCAGATGATGAGTGTAAGTGGCAAAATAGTGTTAATTGGCACCAATTGGACACTTGGTAGCTGTGCACATAGAGTGCAGCCGAAGAGCATTAACAGGAAGCTGTAAGTTAAAGAAAAGACCCCCTACCTCTGAGTGTAACTTACATGCCATCACACCCAGGCTGAACTCTCATTGATTTCAGCTGGAGTAGTGCCCACTTACACCAGGGACTGAATTTGATCTCCACCAAAGACCAGCTCTGTTTAAGCCACACTCCTTTCGCACCACAGACATCCACTCTGAGTTGGTCCATGACATGCAATCTCACAGCCTCACCCTTCCAGAGCAAGGATGCTACCCATCTGATTGGTTCTATCTCCACTTACAACTGGAAACATTGACTCGCTGGGGTTGCAAGGACATGCCTGAAGAGCTGCAGGCATTTTAGGGCCAGATGTCAAATCCTGAGTGGGATACCGAGGAACAGGGATATCTGTAGCCACCCTGGCCTTGGCAGAAGCACTTGCTGTAGCTTTGCCCCAGAGGGGTAATGCTGCAGCATAGAAAGCTGTCCTGGGGAGGCAGGGGTCTCCGAATCCACCCAAAGCTGGCAGCAGGTAGGTGGTTAGAGAAAAGGAGGTGAAAAGAGACTGTGCTGGGGTCGAAAGGGATTTGCTGAGGAAACTGAGGAGAGGAAGCTGGCCCTTGAAGGACAGTGTGCAAGGAGCCCGGCTGCAAGGTGCATAAAGAGCATGACCAGTGAGGTTGACCCCAGAACACCAACAGTGGGAATACAGTTTGGTACTTTGGGTGGGGAACAGGCGTGGCCCACCGGTGCAGAGCTGTCATTCGCGGGTGGGCCTGTTGGAAAGAGGTGCAGGCACTGAAGCATGGAAGCAAAGGAGCATCACAAGCTGCAGAGAGACAAAGGCAGGACAGCCGGGGTGAAGCCGGCCTGCAGCCTGGGAGTGGGAGAGTTGATTCCCCCTAGGGGTGACACAGCATGTTAGGGCAAAACTTCTTTTATGGAGATATGGTTTGTTATTTTCCAAAGCAAGTACTTGATGTTACTTTACATTATATGTATATTCTATTATTTATATTCTATTTCCGTTCCTGCCAAATTTCTGGGGGTTTTCTTTTATTAAGTTTAAAATATCCGGTTATCTCCATTGCGTTGGTCTGCCGCTGTCTCGCCTCACAGGGGGCATAGCCTAGCCAGGCCTGGGGCACTGCATATTAATCACACATGCTGGCCTGCTGAACAAATAAGGGTTTATTTCCAGACAGGGTGTCTTATTTGGCCATCCCCTCGGTTCAGCGACTATTCCAGCTGCTGGGTAGAGGCCTTGTCCTGCACCACGTACTCATGAGAAGTCCCTGTGTGACAGAATGAAACATTTTCTTTCAGTGACATAAAAACTTAATTATCATAGAGAAGGGCCGAACGAAATGCAGCTGTGCCCGCTGCCTCGCTTCACTCTTTGAAATAAAGAAAAGGCATTCAAAGTGATATTTTTGGCCCTCTAATTAGCTGTTGATAATTATTTCCTACTGTCCTTTCCAGGCATACATCATGTTGGCAGCTGGGTGCCAAAGAACGTATTCCCTCCAGTGGGCATAGGCTACAAAGTGTCTGCGGATCTCCATCTAAAATATTTAACATACAGAATGTGACCACTTGCTGGTAGCAAATTCCTTTTAACGTCTCCCGTATAATTTGTGGTGTACAATCCTTGTTTGGCTTTGAGGATTTAGCACATTTTTGTTTCCCCGTTTTCGAGCGAGGGATTTGAGCTATTCAGGCTCCGTTTTGTGTGGTCTGGCCACCCCCGGTGCTCGCTGCTACTGCTGCTTGCTAACGAATGGTGTGTGTCCAAGGTAGGTGCTGCTAACGATCTCGCTGGGTGAGGTCAAACGTGGGGATGGGAGAACCCTAAGAGGGTCTGACTCCTATTAAGGAGGACTTGGCAGAACATGGTACAGTTTGGATTTAATGAGAACCTTCTAGAGATGCTTCTCGTTATACATAACTGTGCTTTGCACTTCTCCCCTGCCTTTCATCAGAGGCTCTCAAAGTGTTTTACAAACACCCTTGCTACTAAAATAAGGCCTGCAGTGTCCTCTCCGGTTCCCGTCCTTTACACTGGCTAGTGCTTCTAGCTGCCCCTTCTTGTCCCCCTCACAGAAATGCACTTTTAAACGTGAGGGGATTTTTCATTTTTACATCACGCACCCTGGGACAGATCCATTCAAGCTGGTGCAGAGGGGTGTAAATAATATAACAGCCCATCCCCTTTGCCAGGCTCGATCTCTGCAGCCGGCGATTGTCATTGTCTTTCCTTGGAGCTAAGCCCAGGGCTCTGCAGAGGCGACTGAATTGGGTGTGCCCTCTCCAGCCAGCATGACCCACTTTTGAGGATACCTCTTATCTGAGGGGGTCTCCGCTGTTGCTGCTTTCCACTGCTACCTCGGTGGTGATTTTTCCTTTGCTGGGGGTCTCTCCCAGGGCCTGGGCCAGTGGAAGATAGCACAGACCCCTGCCCCGGCTGAGTCTTGAATAGTGATAGGCCACTTGGAGTTTAGGCTAAAGTTTTATTTTATAGGAAGTGAGTGCCTTGGCTCCTGTTTGCCAGTTAGTGCTTTTGAGGGTATAAGCCAGTCAGTGTGGGAATAGCGGTATCCATTTAAGTGGGATTCAGCCTAGGCCTTGCCTCCTCCATAGGAGCCAATGTAAAAGCCCTTACGGTGGAATAACCGCTCTAGAGGTGACCTGGACACAAATCCAGAATCGGCTTTCTAGAGTTGGGAATGGGTGCAACTCAGCAGTCAGACACGAGAGCCGAAGGAGCTGTCTGTGATCGTCTGGCTCACTCAGCTCTGATGTCGACAAATGGATGTGTGTGGTTCCTGAGCAAGGTTATGCATCAGCGACTCCTGGCTTAGCTCCCTCTCCCCCCAGGAGCCTGACACCCGTCCTCTGGGATGTGCACCAGGTGCCTATTTTACACTGAATGTCTTTCAGAGTCTCAGCCATTAATATTTATAGCCTTGAATGACACAGGGCTTATCCACCTGAGCAGCTATCTGCTGCCCTATGTCTTGATTCAGGAACGGAGGGTGGCAGCTAGCTGCTGAGCGTCCCATGCAGGCAGAAGAAGATGGCGGGCAAAGCGCCCATGAGTGTGGCATGCTCCCTCTCGCTCTCTGTGCCCGTGTGCATCTGAGGCTCCAGTCAAGACTTTCTTGTTTCCTTTTAAATGGTATGTGGTTTGTGGGTATATAATGGAAGGTGGATTCTTGAGGATTTTGTGTTCGCGCCAACCTGAATAATTTATAGAGCCAGGCTGTGTTCTTAAAAAAGAGGGTTTTTTTTCTCCCTTTTATTAAAAGGTTTTATGGAAAATTTTCAGGACTATCAAAACTGCAGTCATACAGGATAATGGATAAACAGGAAAGGAGCACAAACCCAGACCAACCAGGGCAGGAGAATATGGGGCAGTCCAGAACGCCTGAGTTTAAATCTTAACGGTTCAGTTTAACATGCTGGCACCTCAATTACATTCCACATGTAGAAAGCCTGGGTAAGAGCAAGTCTCTTTGAGAGTGTGTCTCATCAAAGCACATGAGTGTTCCAGTGCACAGCAGCTAGAAGCTGTCTGCTTTGGAAATCAGCCAAATCTGTCACTGGTGTGCATGATGTGATATGAGGAGCTTGGTTCTGATCTGTCCGGCACCAGTGTAAATCTGGAGTAATTCCGCTGCCATCAGTGGCATTATACTGCGGTGACACTGGTGCGGAGCACGTCAGGCTCCTTCAGAGTGGAGAACAAGAGGCTAATTCTCTGCTCTCCTCTAACATTTTTGTGTTGTAATAGCTCCACTGGTTGTAGGCCCCCAACAACCAAATCCAGCCTTTGGAGTATGCAGGTTAAACACTCAGCAAAGCCAGTTGGGGTTGTGCCTGCTTGCATGATACACAAATTTCAGCCCAACCGTCTGTGAGGACATCTCCTCTGTCACTTTCGGTTACAGGGTGATTTTCCATAGCAAATACCATTTGGACAAAGGGAGAGCTGAGACACAGAGTGTAAGTCTACACTGCAACCCACCCCCCCCTCGGGCAGCAGTGCATCTCAAAGCCCAGGTCTACAGAGTTGGGCTCATGGGGCTAGTAGGAGAGTGCTAAAAATAGCCATGTAGACATTCCAACTTGGGCTGGAGTTTGGGCTCTGAAACTCAGCAAGAGGCATGGGTCTCCCCGCCCAAGATCCATCCCAAGCAGGGATGCCTACATGGCTATTTTTAGCCCCACAGTGCACGTGCAAGACTTTAGAGCCAGGCTCTGAGATGTGCGACCATAGGTTTGCGGGGAGGGGGTTGTTTTGCGATGTAGATGTACCCAGACAGATTAACTTGACCAAAGTCACACAGAACGAACCAAGTTTCCCAAGTCCTAATTCAATGCCTTAACCACAAGAACATCCTTCTTGCTTTTAAAGCAATGTTTTGTAGGAGACTGGATGCCTTCAGGCAGGGATGTCTTATTAATAAAAATAAATTATTATTACCGTTATTATTATAGCAACAAGTGTGTTGGAGTTCACACACACACACACAGTGGGTTTCTGTGAAAGAAAGGCCAGGAAAGAAATATACAAGCCTGCATGGGAGCCCTGATGAGCTAGATCCTGACACACAGTAAGCTCTGGAGGACGGTACGTTTCAGAGTAACTTCAGAATAATTAGCTAGTGAGACAAACAGTGAGTTAGCTGCAGAGAACAGCTCCTAAGCACTTTTCAGTTGAAGCTGTTCCTAAGCTGTGACTATCTGAAAAGTGAAAGGGTGATTTTAAAGGACACTTGCTGTCCATGTCCAGAGAAAGAATGTGTTCAGAGACAGAAGCGTAAGTAACTATTGGAAATGAGTTTCCTAGATCCCTTAGAAGCCCATTAAACTAAACAGGATTCCATTCACCATAAGATAATGGCCTGCAGCTATGATCCCGTCAACTACGTCAATTCAATGTCAGGACTGGGACATGGGAAGTTCGACCTAGTGGTCAGAGCCAGAAACCAAGCTGGGGTCAGAGCCCGAATCAGAAATCAAGGATCAACAAGAGTCAGGTCTGGAGCAGCAGCCAGTCAGGAAATCTCTCAGTTGCTTGGACAACTTCTTGTGCCTCCTTCTGGCTTAAATAGTCTGGTCCAGCCAATCAGTGTGGCCAGTCATCATCACCCAATCAGGATCCTCATGGGCAGTACCTCTGGGAGGGGTCAGAGTTCCGCTAGACCCTCACTTGTAGGCATTCTGGGTAAGCTGTTGTGATGGGGCAAGGCCAGATGGCTAGAGTAGAGTAGTGGGAGACAGATATATTAGCCGCAGGCTAAACAAATCCCTGTTACCAGGATAAGCAAATGGCAGCTGCTCCAGGTCAATTAAGACACCTGGCGCTAAATAAGATCTTTCCAGAAAGCAGGGAAGGCAGCTAGGTTGATTGGGGCACCTGAAGCCAATCAGGGGCTGGCTGAAACTAGTTAAAAGCCTCCCAGTTAGTCAGGTGGGTGCATGTGTCAGGAGCTGTAGGAGGAAGTGGTGCTGTTGGAGAAACTGAGCAGTACAAACCGTATCAGGCACAAGGAAGGAGGCCCTGTGGTAAGAGTGAAGTAGATATTGAGGAAGTGTGGGCTTCTATGGGGAAGTGGCCCAGGGAATTGTACTCCTTCTGTTACCAAAAAGTCAGCTACCGTAGCTGATACTGTTAGGGTCCCTGGACTGAAGCCTGGAGTAGAGGGTGGGCCCTGGCTCCCCTTCAATTAATCACTGAGACTGAGCGACAACAGAGACTGTGCAAGGGAGGGTAACTCTTCTCCTCCCTTGCTGGCTTATAATGGAAATGGCTCCAGAGGCTGTGACCCTTGCCTCTAGAGAGAGAAGGGCTACGTGGAGGGTCACAGTGAGCCTCCGAGGCTAGCGAAATCTGCCAGGAAGCACAGGATCCATGGAGACAAGGTTGGAGCTTTGTCACACTGTCCAGAGGTGGCCAGGGTGTGAGCGCTGCTTGGGGGGAGGGATAGCTCAGTGGTTTGAGCATTGGCCTGCTAAACCCAGGGTTGTGAGTTCAATTCTTGAGGGGGCCATTTGGGGATTGGTCCTGCTTTGAGCAGGGGGTTGGACTAGATGATCTCTTGAGGTCCCTTCCAACCCTAATAATCTATGAGTCTGAACTCACCAGCAGTGGGCCCGTCAAGTCAAGTCTGGTTAGTGCTTGGATGGGAGACCTCCAAGGACACCTGACATATTGTTTGTGATTCTCTAGGTGACGCTCTTCAGTTCTGAAGCCGTACTGAATGAATGCCCCAGCAGGATACTAGGGGTCCCTGTTGGGCTAGAGATGCTGAATGAAATGTACAACCAACGTTCTGGTCCTTTAAGATTGCACGGCATTATTTAGAAGTGTTGGGGTGTTAACCCATGTATCCTGGCCAAATTTCAACTCTGATCATTATTCGTACTATTTAGTAGTATTGCAATAGTTCATAGAGGTGTCCGGTAAGGATCAGGGCCCTATTGTACTAGGCATTGCACACAAATAACAAAAATGGCCCCTGCAGCAAAGAACTCACAGTTAAAGTATATGATGAGAGGCAACTGGAGGATACAACAGCCAGACAGGTGGAGCACAAGATAATTGTGAAACAGTTATAAATTGGGTATTTTGCCTGCCTAAAATTCGGTCTGCAGCTTTAATTAGATACGGTGTTATTATTTATTCGGTAGCATGACCATGTGCAGGACACCAGGCAAGGCACAAAATGTGCATTGTTATATTGTTCCATCCTAGGGATGGATACATTTCATTAGCGTGATTTTAGGCTTAATTAGGCAGCATTGAATCCTGAGATTCCTGTTCACATATTACAACGGCCAAATTCCCATTGACCCCTCTGAGAGTTTTACCTGTGTAAGGATGTAGAGCAGGGGTGGCCAACTTGTGGCTCCAGAGCCACATGCGGCTCTTCAGAAGTTAATATGCGGCTCCTTGTATAGGCACCAACTCCGGGGCTGGAGCTACAGGCACCAACTTTCCAATGTGCCGGGGGGTGCTCACAGCTCACCCCCTGGCTCTGCCACAGGCCCTGCCCCCACTCCACCCCTTCCCATCCCCTCGCTCCTCTCCCCTGCCCCCCAGAGCTTCCTGCGCACCAGGAAACAGCTGATCGGGAGGTGTGGGGAGGGAGGGGGAGGCACTGATTTGCTGGGCTGCCGGTGGGTGGGAGGCGCTGGGACTGGGGTGGGGGAGCTGATGGGGGGCTGCTGACATATTACTGTGGCTCTCTGGCAATGTACATTGATAAATTCTGGCTCCTTCTCAGGCTCAGGTTGGCCACCCCTGATGTAGGGAAAATTGAGTAACAACTTCAGGATCAGGCCCTTCTTTTTTTGTAAATAATAGTCTGGGATATAGGGAGCCAAAGAAGGGCAAAGTACAATTATCCTGTCCTGAAGACTATATGTGTGTGTGTGTGTAGATGTGTTTTAATTAGAGGAATAACTAATGAAAGCCAGCTGTTCTGCAGCTACGGAGCTCTCTCAAATGCACCGATTAACTAAACACATTTTGTCTGCCTACGTTAGATCTAGAAATTCAAGGTGGGTGAGGTAATATCTTTTATTGGACCAACTCAAAAGCTTCTTTGTCTCACCAACAGAAGTTGGTCCAATAAAAAGATAGTTCCTCACCCACCTTGTCTCTCTACATCCTGGGACCAACATGGCTACAACTACACTAAACCGTATCTCTTCATGTTAACTGCAGCACATGACAACCCATTTCATACAACAGCAGGTGGTGTCCACGTCTCTTTTCAACAAGGCAGCTATCGACAACACAGCATGTCTGTGTCCTATACTGCTTCCATTCAGACTAAGGGGAGAGAGTGCCGTCTCTGAAAACCCTAATGCTGCTTGGCAGAAGAAGGGAATTGCAGAGGGTTGATGTGGGCAGGAGGAGGAGTGAGAGCTGACAGATGTTCACACAGCATTTGCATTTCTGTCAGTGCGACGCTTTTTTTGAAGCAGGGTTTTATCTTTAAAGAATATGCTCTGTATTCCTGCCTCTACGCAGCGGCCGGGTCTGGGTCAGCCGTGGTGGGACTTTGTGTCTGACAGCAGAACGGCTCTGACAGAGACAGCACTGTGCTGCAGCTGCAGGGTAGCAGTCTGGTCTCCTCTCCAAACCGTAAAGGAAGACATGGGAGCAGAGAGCCCATCAGGAGCATGCCGTAGGAGGACTGCCCTCCATGTAAGAGTAGAAACCGAGCTGGGGTAATGAGCTATGTGTGGTTGGAAGCTGGGTAAAGCTAATTAAGCTGGAAGAGCTATTCCTCACCTTGTCTCTAGTGGTTACAGACTCTGACCCCAGGGGGCTGAACTCTTACGAGTTCCACCAATTAGACACATATCCACGTGAAAGCTGCAGGGGTTATATACTCCAGTAAGTGAGCCGAGAATTGGAGAAAAGTGAAATGTTACTTTTATTAGAAAAGTTTCACATGGGAAAGAAAAGCAGCGGATATCTCCAAACACTAGAATATCGGCTAAGTCACCACTATAATGCTCTAAGGGATTATTTTGGGGGAGGCTCTATGGCAGGGGTCCTCAAACTGGGGGTCGGGACCCCGCAGGAGGTCACGAGGTTATTACATGGGGGGTCGCGAGCTGTCAGCCGCCACCCCAAACGTCGCGTTGCCTTCAGCATTTATAATGGTGCTAAATATATAAAAAAGTGGTTTTAATTCATAAGGGGGGGGTCGCACTCAGAGGCTTGCTGTGTGAAAGGGGTCACCAGTACAAAAGTTTGAGAACCACTGCTCTATGGCCTGTGTTATACAGGCCAGACTAGATGATCACAATGGTCCTTTCTGGCCTTGTAATTTGTGGATTATTTAACAAACAAACCCAGAAGACCAGCAGCAGCAGCCCTATTACAATAAGCAGATTTCTTATGGCTTGCACCTTTTGCACTTAAATAAATATTAAAATAAAACACTTAAGAAAATCCTGGTCTCCCCCTTCCCCAAGTGTTCCATCATACGTGTGTGTAAATAGAGACTGATACCTGCCTACTTTCACACCCAGGTGTTATTCACCAGCAGAACATACTTCAGTAACACAGTCTCAGGTTATATATGTATGTATATATATACTCTGGGTTCTTTCACACTCCATTAATATATACTCAGCAGAACATAGGTAATACTTGCTCAAATAGAATCTGCACTGGCTACTTTTCATATTCAGGAGACACAGACAAAGCAGAACATACTTGATAATACTCAAGCAGAATATACACTGACTACTTTCATACTAGGCAATATATATTTACACTCAGCAGCATATGCTTAAAGAAGACATTCTCAGGTATTATTATATATTCTGGCTACTCTAAACGCAGTTAAGCATAAATAAATAGTTGATTTTTTTCCCCCAAGCTATTGACCCTTTAAATACTTTATTACTGAGCTAAAGCTTTAATTCACCTCTTACTCTGGGCAGCAGCATTCCCTTTACCTCTGTGGCAGCCCTAGTGAGGTGTCACTTTTCTGGGTGCCGAAGACCCCTTTTTGCTTCTCCTCACAGCTCAGACGAACCCAGAAAAACCCTGGACATGTCACAAAGATGTTTTCATTTTGATATGAAGTAAATGTAGTGATGGGAGTATAGGCCACTATGTCCAAAGCAAGGTAAGAGTTGAAAAAGCTAAATTAATTCACAGGATTATAAATACTATCTTGAGTTTTTTATTCTGGAAGGAAGTTTTGCCATTTTCACCACATGTGACATGGACATGACAACATTTTGCAGTGGATTAAAACCACAAAGTTCGATATTCTCTCCTCCCCTTCTGCTCCCCGGTTTCATCGTCTGCCTCTGCCACTAGATATCTAGAAGAGACTGTGAACTGCCAATAAGCGTCCCCTGAAATGGCAGGGAATGGAGCAAGTCATCTGTAGGTGCTCAGATACTATGGTGACGAGACAGTGAAACTGTCAAAGACATTTAAGTGACTTTGGTTTCTATGTCCCACTGACTGTCAATGAGATTTAGGGTCCTAAGTACCTACCCATTTTTGAAAATTGAACATAAGTTCCTAAACCACCTGGGCCTTGCAACAGTAAACAAAGCAACCCCTAAACACCTTTAAAACTCTGGGCATTAAGTCACTTTGGTGCTTTTGAAAAATGGTACCCAGCCACTAATTAATAACCTTTGCTGAGTGCTCTGGAAGAAGGTGAAAAAAAGCAACCAATGGTCCCTGCCGGTATTAAAGAGAAGAAAATTCACAGTGCTGTGCATGTGAAGAAGAATCATCATGGTTCAGCAGCTTAATCCCATTTATACCTTGAGATAGCACTGGTATCAAAATAGGGTGGTATCTTGCACGTTTGTGGGATTTTAAGAAGACAGCAACTGCATGTGCCAGTACACGCCTCCTTGCTTCGTTTCTCATTCTGCATACACAACCACGCCCAGTGATCCAGGGTCGTGTCGTTAAAGAACCATTTCTGTACCAAGTAGACAGAATATTCAGAAGATTAGGGGCCGAGGTAGGGTGACCAGACAGCAAATGTGAAAAATCAGAATGGGGGGTGGGGGGTAATAGGAGCCTATATAAGAAAAAGCCCCAAAAATCAGGACTGTCCCTATAAAATCAGGACATCTGGTCACCCTAGGCCAAGGGCCTCCACCCCTCTGCTTTTGCGACCTCTTGGATACTCGCTCAGGAGCTCCTTGCTCCAACCCTGCAGAAGTGTGTCTGAGTGTCTAAGCTCAGTCTCCCCCGATATGAAGGGGACAGGCTATGGGGGTTGTGTGGCTAGTTGTGCTCTGCCACGTTCCCCTAACACCAAACCTGTGAGACAAACACCGCTACCCAATACTGACTGAGGCAGCATTCACCGCCATGGCGTCCCATGCTGAGCTATGGAGAGCTCTTGAGACAGGCATGCTGGGGAGGTGAGTCTGAGAGGGGCTGGAACCCTCCAGTGAAGTCACTGGGCCTTTGTGAAGATGGCTTATGCCTGCAGGGCCTCCCTAGGACCAGTGGGGATCTCCGGGGGGATTGGTGAGCTCGGTGGGTTGAAACCCTTGCAGGTAACCCAAGTGGATTAGAACCCCCATTCCAGCCCTATGCAGGTCATTCTCATGTAAGGGAACACGGGGGCCCTCGGCACAGAAATTGCTACCTCACGCTCTACTCTTATTTGTTACATGCTGCTTTATTTCTTGCAGCTCAAATATCCCTCCCTTTTCTAGGCTGTACTCACATGGCCTCATTGAGAGATCTCCATTCATGGTACTGGTATTTCTGCACGATGCAGTGCGGGAGATCTCAGTTTCAGGAAAAGTGTTGCTTTTTATTTATGTCCAGCACTCGTTTGGGATCCATTCGTTTAGCCTCAATGACTATTCAGATAAAACAGCATCTGTGGGACCAGGTTATTATAACTGAATTGTCCTGTCCTTGCATTCAAGGCTGCCCCTTGGAAGGAAATTGGTTCTCCATTTACAATGAGTCCTGAAGGAAAGAAGTGGTACGAGAGGAATTCAAAGACACACAGTCAATTACTCACTTCCTTCTAAAATGCTGCTCTAGCACCTTCCTTTTATAACATACAGATGTGCAGTTCCCCATGTCTTGCTTTCTTTCACCCGCTAACTTGGGGATGGAAAACTACCTTGTCGGGGTATTTAGAAACTAATTCTAGAGATGGCTGCAACCCGTGATATTAACCCCCTCCCCCTCCCGGCCCAAACTTTGGGCAAACTTCAGATCTTGAGATGAACTTTGTGGCTTGAGGTCATTTCTGTATCATACTAGACCTGGAGACTCAGCGCACTGGAATGCAGAATGTCTGTTAAATCACATCTTAGTGCTCAGCCTGTTCATGGAACGTGAGCTGTGAAATCAGGCCACTTTTTTTTTAAGCTGCAGGCAGCAGAAGAATATGGTGTCTTTGCTCCTCCTATGTGGGAACATTAATGTTCCCTATTTGAAGCCAGATCATCTACCCCCGGGTACCATGGTGATGGCTAAGTCAGGAAATGAAGTCTCATGCAGAAGGCTCTGGATTGTGAGACCTGGCAGGTGTGTTCTCAGCTCTGCCACTGACTTCCTGTGTGACATTAGGTAAGTCACTTGACCATCTGTGACTTAATTTCCCAGTGTGTATTACAGAGATATTCGTGCTTTGAGATCTATGATGGAAAGGGCTATTTATATGCTTAAGTATTGTAGCAGTTCAGGACAACTGCACCTGTATTTCCCCTCTGTGGTCCAGCTAGGGCGCCCGCTCTCAGGATTCCAGCTCCCTTTCTTCGGTGGAGACCCCTTCTGTCTGGGGTATTTCCAGGCTGCTCAGTTCACTGTGGTATTCCCAGCAGAGACAGGCTGCCCAAGCACACCTGCTTGCTTTCTCTTCAGAGACTGATAACGGAGTGTCAACAGTGATAAGTACCAAACAGTTCTTCTGATGCACACCCATCTTATTCTTAGGGTAACAGCATTACAGCCAAAGCATATTAAAAACAATAAAGAAACCTATAGGCAGGCTAATCAGCTTATGAGAGGAAACCGTCCCCCCCCGCCCCCGACTTCTAACATGGGCTCTGGCAGGAGCAATCCTTCAGCCCCCATCCACCGGCTTTCCTTTGTGGTCACAAGTTCATCACATCTTCAGCTCTGAACAAGCACAGTGGCTTACAGGGCTGCCCAGAGGATTGAGGGGGCCTGGGGCAAAGTAATTTTGGGGGCCCCTTCCATAAGAAAAAGTTGCAATACTATAGAATCCTGTATTCTTGTGGGAATATATTCTTGCCTGGGGCAAATTGCCCCACTTGCCCCCGCCCCCCTGGGCGGCCCTATTGGCTTAAGGAAGGGTTGGGGCCTTCCATGTACCGGTCTGTTTGCTGGATCAGGAAGAAGGCCCTGAGCCTGTTTAACACCAATGGATTCATCCAAATACCCTGTCTTTGTCTGTTGGTCCCTAGAGAATCCAGTCTGAACTAGTATATGCGCCTCTCTCCAGGGGCGATGGCTCCCAAAGGCTGATAACGGAGGAAGGTACATCTAATTCCACAACAACACATACGCAGTGGCATTTTTAATATAATGCACTCCAAAGCCGTTAATACTAATTCAACAAGGTTTAGTTTAATTTAATAAAGTTCATCTTAATTCCATGGGGTTTGTCCAGGATATTTTAGGGCATTGCCAGTCTGTCGCAAGTATTTATTTATCATCGTCTTTTAACATTCAAATGCTACAAATGGTGGATATGATCTGGAGCAAACTGGTAACAGAAAGATGCACGTAAACTATATGAAACTCAGAAATGAGCTACAACTATAACTTGGCGCTTGAGGGATTCACTGATAAGGAAAGAATAAAAGAATGATAGATCTTTATATTGACCCAATGGCAACTCTAGGAAAACTTGCTGTGGATATTTGGCACTTGGGAGATGGATGTTTAAGATGGTCCAAAGGGCTATAACTAGGAAGAATGGGATGACATTCAAGAAAAGGAAAATATAAACTGAATTTCCGGACAATAAAAATTGTCCCAAGAGTAGAAGGTTTAACAGTTTCCTCAAGGAAAATAGTGGGAACCCCAATGCTTGAGGTCTTTAATATTGGACTCGACAAGGCACTGGAGACTACAGTGTATATAATCTGGCCTCAGTTATGCGTGCTGAGCACTTGAAATATCTGGCTCCAAGAGTGCCAGCACTATTAACACTACAGCACGCAAATAGCCTCGGCCTTTGCACTAAAATTATAGCGTGTGCCTTCAAATCATCACCAAGTTCTGTAAGCTGGAGAGAGGGCGTGTACATTTTTGAAAACACCTTTAGCGAGGGTTTCTATTTTGACAGCCCTTTGAGGAGACCTAGGGGTCACGGAAGTCCTAATCGACACGTTTGGATCTCATTTATTTCTGTGGAGAGATGCTGCTTAGCAGAAGGGTTGAGCTGACCGGAGTTGATTGGGTAAGTTTCAATAATTAGCACGATACTCGGAGCCTGTGCTTGGGGCCTCTTCATTGTTTGGTATAAAAATAAAATAATGGCCTGGCTACCGATCTACCGCCATTCTTAGTAGAGCTGTACTTGCAAAAGTTTGTATGTGAGCGAGTGAGGCAGAGACAGAGAGAGGGCCATTTGGTAGCTTTTCATGTCATTAAAGTGTCAACTAAAAATTACGTCAATATGAGATGCACACCACTGAGGGGGACATCGCTGCTTAACTGATGACCCAGCACAATAGTCCTTCTCTGTTCTTGCCTTCTGTGATTGATCCTGTAGGTAGTCGGCAGCAAACACCACTTGTCGATTAGCTGCTGCATCTTTCTTTCTTTCTTTCTTTCTTGTCTCTCCTCCCCATCGCCAACTCTCCCCTTCCTTTGGAATAGCTCATTAAATACCTTGAGATTTATAACACGGATAAGCACAGAATTCGAGAGTGCATTGCCCCTGATGTGTGGGTTGTTTACGTTTACCCTTCTTGGATTATTAATGGGATGACAATTTAAATCCACTCTAATTGGCCCTTCTTCTGCAGAGTCTCTTAAGAGCTGGGATAATTGCAGCAGTGGGAGAGGAGAGGTCACTAGGCGGTGTCTGCTGTGCCTTCTCTAATGCACTCTCAGTATGTTTGGACATAAGATCACTAGAGAGCTTTACTCTGCTTGGATTTCTTTAATTTCCTTGGGAAAGAGCAAGTTGACTAGTCTGTTGCTCAGGGTTTTTATCCTTTAAAGAATCTTAGGGTACCTGGAAAGCAATGAGCTGCAGAACATGCACCGCCCTCCCTCTGATCAGGAAATACTTGCTGCGGTGTGTTTCGTGTTAACCACCTTTCTTCTACCAAATCAGATTATTGCTCTGGTGAGCAAACGACCCAAACAATGGTATGTTTGTTTATCCAAATCCAAACTGAGACCAGAAGCATTCTGAGAAGGGAGAAAAGCTAGAGCAACTCAGCGAGCAGCCTCCTCCTTCCCTAGTAAGACAGAGAGGCTGATTTTCATTTAGACTGCGGCCACTTTAAACCGCTCTGCTTTACATTTTCACCTGCTTTAACACTACTTTAGACTGCCAGAGCATTCTAATTGGCCTTAGCATTAATGAGAATCAGGAGCCAGGTCTTCAGTGTTGGTTTTCGACTGGCCCAAACTGATATCTCATGATGATGGATTAGAAGACTGGGAAAATGATAAAACCTGCACATGTGGTGACATTCTACCCATGTCAGTTTAGGCAGCCTATATATATATGTAATCCAGGCTCCTGCCATGTTGGACTTTGTAGTCTGTTTGCATAATTTTCTGAAGATTTTTTTCAATAACTATAAATCATCAGTCATGGCACCATGGGAAATCATGCGGTGAGCGCAGCCCAGTTTCCAGCAGCCACTTGTTCACATCACACCAGTGGTAACTGGCACTAGCTGGCTGCTTTTTGGCAGTCTGTGAAGAAGCTAAATGCTGAATGTGTGGAGAATGTGTCTTACCCAATTGCTGCCCTAGGGTGGTCCAGCCACATGGGGGCGGAGAAGGAGTGGTGCTTGGGTGTAGTGCAGTCTAGTGGCTAGTGTCCCAGACTGAGGCAAAACCTGAGTTCTATTCCTGGCTCAGCTGTTAGGTCACAACCTTGCACAAGTCATTTCACTTCCCTATGTGTAAAATAGGGATAATGATACTGAAATGCTTTGCAATCTGCTAATGATCAGAGCTGGACTTGTTCTCCCTTCATGCTATGTTTTTAAGCAAAAAAGTTATGCAAATAGGATCAAAAGAAAACTGATCATACTGCACTAATGTTCTGAGGGCACTTCATTATCTGTTCTCTTTGGTTTAAAATCAGACCAGAGTCGATCCTCATCCATCCACACTTTTCATAACTCAGATTACAATATTAAATATTTAGATCATCTTGGAAAGGCAACCACTAATGCAGACTACTCGCCAAAAATCACATCAGCAGAAAGCAAACGTGAACTAGATCACGCCTTACCAAAAATGCTGAGACACGGCATCAGAAGGTCACCTTCTTGGAACATATAGCAGCAGATCTAATCCCTTAATATCTTTCAAATATTTGACTGCTCTATTTATATGCAAATCCCGCCACAAACACTCCTGAGTATAGTAAACAGGATTCTGAGGTTTGCAGGTTTGGGCTCAGATAAACTTCAAATAGGTGTGTCTGGAGATCCTGGGCATGCTTGTCCAAGCCCATCAACTTGTGTGGTCATTTATACCAGCGCAAAGTGAATGTTTGTTTTGTCTCCAGCAATGGCCAATAGCAGCTGTTTCAGAGGAAGGACACCCCCAGTGGGCAGTTATGGGATAACCTGCCCTGAGAGAATGTTTCCTCCTGACCCCCATTAGTGAAAGGTAGGCTTATGCCCTGAAACATGAGGTTTAATATCCCTTCCAAAGTTCTTGTTTATTTGTTTAATGGTGATTATTATAATTCTGGGTCTCTTTGATGTCCATATAAATGTCCAATCTCTGTTACTAATTACTTGGTTTTTGTTTCTTCTATGTACAGTAAGTGACAAGTACAGTGAAGAGTTTCCATGACTGGAATGTTCAGCCTACCTCCGGCTACATCTAATTCAGAATAACAGATGTAAATATTGCCTATGTAAACCCCACTAATCATCAGGGACCTATCAAGAGGATCAGGTAGATGAAAGAACACCTAAGGGTATTTATTTAAAGGTCTCCTCCTTGGATCAGGAGGAAAAGCAGGACCAGTGACACACTTATCATATGGTTTAGTCAGTCAGATAACAATAGGCTCGAATCTTCTCTTGAAGCAGGGGTGCCTAGCCTTTGCTACAATGATCTCCATGCTGCATCTTGCCAAGGTTCTGAGGGCAACATCTAGTTTGTCTAAAAATGTACATACCTAGCAACTTACTACACACAGGCATGTTTGCTGGTACTGGTGTCTTGCTTAAGAGATGAAGAGAAGCTTGTAAACGCTTTAGAGCAGGGGCTGTCTTTTACTGTCTGCATGTACAGCACCTACCACAATGAGGTCTCAACTGGGACATCTAGATGCCACCATAATATAGAAAAATAATTGATAACCATCATAGTAAAGTTCCTGGTGGGTTTGAATTCACCAGCAGTAGAACTCTACAGGCACTCGGCTTGTCCTCAGCCAGCGTTTTCAGGACTCTGCGTACCAGCCGCTGTTACTTCCCCCTCAGTGGACCCTTTATGCTGCTCCAGAGCATAGATTTGCCATAACAGGTAGAATGACACCTTGGGAAATACCTCCTGGGGAAAGGGGTCTTTGTCAGCCCTGCTGTAGCCCCCTCACAGCCTCTGGTGCAGAGAGCCAGCTAGCCGAAGCATGTCCCTTACAATGCCATCACCAGAATGCTCCATGCTCTGGCTTTTATGCGATAGAGTAGCACAGAGGCGGATGTGGGAAGCGGATGGAATTTAGAGCAACGCTCTGTGCTAAGGGCCAGATACAGCATCGAGGTGATACAAAGGAAGCTTGAAGCCATTTTTGCCCCCTCGCCCTCACCAGTCAGGAATAAATGTTCTGGTCCTTTAGGGTGCACTTTGGGCATCACTGGTCTGCATAATCCAGGAAAGAAGAGACTGAAAAGCAGTAGCCATGGGTGATGGGACAATGTAGAAGGGAGACCCAAACGAGTGCACACTGTAATCCGGACAAGTGCAGCACATTATCTGGTAAGAGGTGCTAAGGCTTTAGAAAGTCAGAGTACAGGATCCGAGTTCATACTCGGAGTTTCCTGGGCTGGTTGAGGTTAGAAGCATTGCACAGAGTTGGGAGCTCCATTCAGTTGACTAGTTCCATCCAGCCAAAGAAGTTGCACGGGCAATGTGAAAGGATCCAGATTCCACCTCTACCTGTGCTGAGCTGGTCAGTTTGCTGCTGGGGTAACAGGGAAAATGGCTCTGATTAAAGGGGGAAGATACGGTGTAACTCGTAGCAGACGACCACTGGAGCCCACCGGAAGCAGCTGCTCTTCTCATGGTAGGCTTCACTGCAATTCCTCATTAGTGTCGGGCTCAGTGGAGGTGTCTGAGGCCAGGGCTGGTGGTCTCGAGCGAGCTCTGCTCAGCTCATCATTGCTCTGAGAGCCACAGCTGGAGAGCACAGCCCACACAACCAGCATGACATCGGACACCCCTGCTGAATCCTTTACAAAAAGGGCTACCTCTCTAGAAGAATGAAAACTTTGGAAGCAGTGGAGGACCCAGGGAACACAGACATGAGCCATAGTTCATGGCAAGAGGTATGACTAGGCATGTTAATAGATCCTGATGGACCAAAGAGGACAGTTAGGAAGTCTAAACCTCGAAGAGTAAAATAAACCCAGTAGCAACAGGGAATAGAATTACTGTTCTTTTCCTCTCTTTAGTTTCTTATACCACAACTTCTTATGTAGTGTGAAAGTGTCTTTTCTGCTGTTCTCGCTAAGGGATAGGAAGTGGCCACTAGTTGGAAACTTGAAGTTAATGCTCCCTGAATGGAGTAAAGGGGCCAAATCTCTGCTAATGTCAGGTGGCACTGTTACATTGATTTTGCTGAATCAGGACAGAAGCAGAGAATTTGTCTCCTCACCATTATTACTGAGGGAAGGCTATGGCCCTTCGGCTACAACCCTGAGATTGCTGTTGTGTTGTGTATTCAAAAATATCTTGATGTAAAAGGTACAAAACCAAATAATCAGGAGAAAATATACTCTGGAAAGACCAGAGCAGAAATGAGTCAGGAGAGTTTGGATTGCTGAGGGATTTGAGGACTGAAGTAATGATCAAAGTTCTGGGAGGAGAGACTAATGGAAGGCCCTAAATAATAAGCAGAGTTTTAATGAAAAACCCAAAGTGTCAGATCAGACCGTCCTGGCATTAAGAGATGAGATGTGTGCGACACTGGGCCACTGTGCTGGAGAAGAGCACATGGGAGTTGTGAGTTAGGTAAATCACAATGAATTGTGACTTTTATCTTGCAGCAGGCACCAATTTTTCTTCTTTGCAAAGTTCAGCAGTAAATCCTTGCAAGAAGATCACTTGCAGGCACTAAGGGGCAGTTAGCACCAAAATTTACACCTAAGAGACAGCAAAGTAACACGGTAAATATAGAAAGTATACAGCTCAGCCGCTGAGACCTATCTACTTCATAGTCTCATAGAGCTTCCAGCCTTTCACACAGGGCTGTGTGGATGCAGGGCAAAAATCAGTGAAGGAACATAAGCTAATGGGCAGACTCACCAGCCAGGGCAGACCACATAAAGACCAAATGCTCAGGTCAAGTTCTGCACCCTTTTCCTTAGGGCAGGTGTTAGAAACTGGCAGAAGATACAGAAGGCTGAGGGTAATAAAACACACTTAACAACAAAGAATAAAGTTCTGGCTCCATTGAAATCAATGGCCATTTTGCTATTGATTTCAG
Organism: Mauremys reevesii; assembly: GCF_016161935.1. Lineage (NCBI taxonomy): Eukaryota > Metazoa > Chordata > Testudines > Geoemydidae > Mauremys > Mauremys reevesii. Next base: position 10,951,658 of record NC_052638.1, on the reverse strand, counting down.
TTTGATAAGGATTTCAGTCAAAGACTTTCCCAATTTCCACAGCAAGGTAGGCCAGCACACCATCTCCTCACCCTCCCTAGAGAGCCCTTCCTGGCTACTTGTAAATCCCACCGGTCCTCCCTGACACTGGGTCTCTTCTGTCTGCTCCCCTACCTAAGTGGCAAGAAGCCTTATGTCTGGCTTTGTGTTGGTCACATGCTTGCTCCTAGTCACATGGCCTGCAACTACAGCTTCCATTTTTAAAGGGCCCAAGGGTCATAACCGGCACATGTGCCCCAAGACCCAGTGCCCTGTTACAATGAGAAAGATTGAAATGAGGCAAGCTCATATCTTCCTTATCTAGAACCTCAATCTCATGGGTCTAGCCTTGTTCTCTTTTACTTTCCCTTCTGCAGAAGGGCTTGGGACCCTCTCTGATTCCTGTCAGCATCTCTGATGGCAGTAGTCAGGGCCAGCTCCAGACCCCAGCGCACCAAGCGCGTGCTTGGGGCGGCATTTTCCTGGGAGGGCGGCAGGCAGCTCCGGCGGACCTTCTGCAGTCATGCCTGCAGGAGGTCCACCGGAGCCGCGGGACCAGCGACCTCCCGCAGGCATGACTGCGGAGGGCCGCTGGTCCCGTGGTTCTGGTGGACCTTCCGCAGGCATGACTGCGGATGCTTCACCGGAGCTGCGGGACCAGCGGAACCTCCGCAGACACGTCTGCAAGAGGTCCCCCGGAGCCGCGGGACCGGCGACCAGCAGCGCGCCCCCCGCGGCATGCCGCCCTGCTTGGGGCGGCCAAACTCCTAGAGCCACCCCTGGCAGTAGTGCATAATAATAAACAGTAGGATCATACAAACCTGTATAATAAATATTAATAAGCTAGCACTAGTAGTAGGAACATATGGCCCTTAAACCAGGGGCCAGGGGTTTGTGGATCAGAGCTGCTTTTATTTTTCAGAATCAGTTTGCTCCCTCCGCATAGTTGTAACAAGAGTTAAGCAACTGAAGGCCAAGGACCAAATTCTGCTCTCATGTACACTGATGTAAATCTGGACTTACTCCACTGGCTGCAATGTAGTTACTCCAAATTTACCATGGTATAGTTACTCCAGATTTTCCACAATGTAACTGTGAGCAGAATTTGGCTTGCTGCTCCTGGGGGCCTAAATGGTGCTAGTAGATCATTTCAGCATTTAGCTAGGGGAATAAATCTGTGTCATCTGCAACTTCTCTGCCAAGTGACGCCGACAGCAGCAGGGTTGTGTGACAGAGGTTAATGTGGGTCTCAAATGAATGTCCAACCTTGTAATCAGGTGCAGCTGAGAATCATGTTTGCACTCAGATTTTAAATTAGCAAGGGGAGGGATGAAAGCAGGTAGGGATTTTAGAGGTGGTAAGAAAAGTTTGCATGTGCAGTTCTGAAAAGTGGCCAACAATCAGGGAATATTATCATTTGGGCTAAAGAGGAGAAATAGCAGATCTCAAGGAAGAATTAACCTTCCACATAATCTGATGGCAGCAGGAAAGGATTATACCCAGGTGTTCAGTCTGGATAATAAAAAAGAACAGAAAGAATATGAAATAGAAAAATGAAAATGGAATCAAAGGGACAATGCAAAAAAATGTTTGGGAAATGTCAACATATCTGTAAGAATTAAAAAAAATAATTCTCCCATTGACTTAATTAGGCTTTGGATCCAGCCTTAAGGGAAGGAGATTTAAAGACTACTAGAGAAAGGAAGCTTGGAATAAATTAATGGAGGAGGGACGTGTCATGGAGTTTGGGGGAGACAAGGCTCTGCACCCTCGGCTTTTTGCGATTCACCAGGACTCTCAGCCAGCCAGTAAAACAGAAGGTTTATTTAGACGACAGGAACACAGTTCAAGACAGGCCTTGCAGGTACAGACAACAGGGCCCCCTCAGTCAGGTCCACCTTGGGGGGCCAGGGGAGGCCAGGAGGTCTGTCTGGCCTCCCCTCCATTTTCTCAGCCAGCTCCAAACTGAAACTCTCCAGCCCCTCCTCTCCCTTTGTCTCTTTCCCGGGCCAGGAGGTCACCTGATCTCTTTGTTCTTCAACACCTTCAGTTGGCACCTTTGCAGAGGAGGGTCCAGGCCATTCGTTGCCAGGAGACAGGGTGTCGGCCATTCTCCGTGCAGACAGGATCACACTGGCCCCCTAGGACTCTGCACCAATCACACACCCCTAGACACTCAAGAAATGCATAGGGGAAACCGAGGCACCCACACGGCATTCAGAGAAAATGTTAGGAACATCCCTACTTCGTCACAGGATGAAAGAGTAAATAGAGTGCTAGCCTGGAACTTGGAAGAGCTGGGTTATAGTCCCTGCTCAGCCATACCTGGACAAGTCACTTAGGAGCCTAAAAACCTCTGAGGAACAGAGCCTTAGCCTCTCTGTGCCTCGGTCCCCCATCAGTACAATGGGATTCACAATGCTTCCTACCATGCAGGGATGTTGTGAGGACAAGTCCTTGAAAGACTGAGAGGTACTCAGAAACTACAGTGATTTTTGGGGGGGGGGGCATATAAGTACCGAGACTGAGCCCTGTCTGTAGGGCCTGACTTTCACTAAGGCCCTTTACACCCTCACGGCAGTGTAATGTGGCCGTAGTTTATATACAGTTTATAAACAAAGGGTCTGTTTCTCCATTGTCCTGCGGTTTATGCAGTCATTGACCCTGGAATAAAGTGTGCATCAAACGCTACCCGTGGGTAGCACTTTGCACAGGCGTACGTCACGCACAAGGTACAGGGTGCAGACATTCACCCCCCAAGATTGTATACGGTCTGGGACAGAGACTGTTCTCTTCTGTCTGTCTGGTGTTTTACCATGACACAAATTGTCAGGTGACTAGCCATTTTGGGCGCTGCCTAAGTTTTTGGATCCCCAGCTTGAGACGCCATAAAACCAAGTGTTTTTCAGAAAGCACTAAGCATCCACCCTCTGAAAGCCAGGCCCCTTCCGGGTGACTCAAGTTGTGCTCCCAAAATCACTAGTCGCTTTAAAATGTATTGGGTTATATCTCTCTAAAATACCTGGCACAGTAGAACCCCCCAGCCCGACTGGGGCCTATGCAATTCAGCTAATAAATAATAGTGACTCCTGGGGTTGAGATCCAGCACGGTGTGATGTCAGTGATGTACAGAATTCAGTCAGACCTGGCACGCCCCACTGGCTTCCCTGCGTGGTGGGAAGATGGCTCTGTTCCCAATGTCAGTTTGGAGATGAACACTGAGAGCAGGAAAGAGGGCCCTGGCTCTATGTCTATGCAGAGCCAATGAGTGGGGACCTGTATGTAGTAGCAGAAGGAAAGGACCAGCAGCCTGGAAGAGGGCTTACTCAGGAGCCTGTTCCCAGATTAGGTAGCCATGAACCTCAGCCCCTGCGCTGGTCCCTGCACGTAGTCCATTTACTCTGGCTCTGTGCAAGGAGTGAATTTCACTCAGAGAGATCAAGTGACTTAGAGAAATGTGGCACGATGGAACGGTTTTATTTCAGGTGAAAAGTATTCCCTGAAGCTAGCTACATTTCAGAAAAAAAAAAAAAAAACCCATTAAGAGCATCACATAAAACCCATTTCTCTCCCAAGGCCGAGGTTAGTTTTAAAGGCCTGAACATTAAGGAGTCCCAGAGAATAAGTCAATAAAGATATGGTAGAATTTTAAATCGAGATTGCAGGGGTGGTTGCAGACCGACACTACAGGGACTTGGGCACAGTCAATCTGTCGTTTAAAATAGCTTGTTTACCTCAGGCATTAAAATCTATGAGGGTTAAGGGATCAGCAGAATCAAGTTTTCCAAAGTCAGGAGCATAATCTTAGCTTCTCAATATGAAAATGCTGTCAAAACGATAGGTAGAATCAAAATCAAAGCTAACAGGATGTATAGATTGCCTGTGGGATAACGAAGTCCTGCTTAGATACTGCAACAATTTATAAAAGAAAATAAAACACGTAGTTAAAGAAATCCCAAACCCACACCAGCATAGTAGTAGAGAAGGCCCCGATCCTGACAATGCTTCACGTATGTCTACACTGCAAAACAAACAAACAAACAAAAACCAAAAAACCCACAAGCCCCGCAGCAGTGAGTCACAGAGTCCGGGTCAACTGACTCAGGCTTGCAGGGCTCACGCTATGGGGCTAAAACTAGCAGTGCAGCTATTCAGGCTCGAGCCCAGACTCTCAGACACACTCCACTCCCTGGCTTCAGAGCCCAAGGCCGAACATCTACACTGCAACTTTTAGCCCCCAACCTGCCAGCCCCACAAGCCAGTGTCAGTTGACCCAGGCTCTGAGACTCACTGCCATGGGTCTTTTTTTCCTTTCACAGTGTAGACGTACCGTGCGGCACATACATCACTTTACTTATGTGAGCAATGGGACAGTTCTATATTGCGGCACCAGCTGGGGATGTCTGGAACCACTGAAGAAAACAAGTGGTTCGGTAAGTTACGCAGGCTGGATCCTGTACTCGTTGGAGTCAGGAAGTCCAGTGGGAGAAGGACAGGGCCTTTCATTATCACGGGTTTAGTCTTGTTGGTTTTCATGGGAGACACCAGGTTCCATAAGATGATGGTAAGTGGACAAGTTTTAGTCCTGGTGAAGATCAAGCCAATGTAGGAGATGAGCTGTGACGATTCCACCTCATCCCCTTCTTTCATTTTCCTGCTACTTTACTCCCTACCTCTGCTCCTAATAAAAAACCTACAGTGGATGTAACTGATGATGCTGGGCCTATTCATCACCAAATCCATTGGCTTGTGCTTCATATCCACGTCCCCTGCTCTTTGTGTCTTTAGATCACAATCCCTTCAGGGCATGGATTCTCTCCTCTCTGTTTGTTCAGCATTCAGTGCAATGTGCCCTGATCCTGAGTGGGGCCGTATGGTGCTACCAGCCTCGAAATATTTATACTGCTTCTACTACTCATTGCCAAATGATTCCAAAAGAGCAGGAAAGGAGGCACCGGATCAAAACCCAGGAGACTGGGATACACTAGCAATCTAATAGCTACATTACCAAAACCAAAAAGTGTCATGGGTCAATTTTTAAGTTTGTCCTTAATGAGGCCTTACTTTTTGCTCCTGCCATTATGGGCGGGCAGAACTGATATAATTCAGATGTTAAAGTACCTGATTTGTGGGTGCAGTCAGGTATTTAGGCATCTAAATGCCATACATTTTACCCACAAACAATTACCGGCACAGATTCCGACGCCAGTGTTTGAAAACTGGCCATCCATCAAGAACGTGCCAACACACGCACACATACAATCCAGATCCTGTGGAATAAAGAGAAAGTTTATCTTCAGCTGATTGGAGCAAGATGTTTTATCTTCAGTTTCTAATTCTGGGGGATTGAATCCCCTTTTGTGTTCGTTAGGATTGCTAAACTCCCTTGATTTTATTGAGGGTAACACAGTTGTTTTTTTTCTTAAAGCGCCATGTGTCAGATACTTATGTGAGAATCTCAGCTTTCATTAAAAAAAGTTTCTAGCCCTCTTGGTTGCAGAGAAAACTTAAAAATGGAATCCCCCCCCCCAAGATTCATAAAGCAGAAGGCAAATAAAATATCATAATAAAACAAATATCATGATTTTTAAATTAGTCTCATGACTTTTGGGGGGTTGACTCATGATTTTGGAATACTTGGGGTTGGTTACATCAGAGCCTCTGTAATTCCTTTGTCGTTTCATTCTAAAAGTTGTGTTAAGAGCGCTGGCTTAGTTGAAGGCTCTGCTTCTGAGCTGCTTTCTTTGGGAGTAGGAAGACACCTAGTGGTATATTTCAGAAAAGATTTAAACTGGGATTTTCAGTGGAATGTAAGGGAATGGACACCCAAATCCCATTGTGCCTAACTCCCTTAGTCTCCTTTGAAAATCCCAGCCTTAATATTCTGAAAGAGCGGGGAAAAGTGTGTTATATTCTGATCAAGAATGGTCTGATCATTGTTGGCTATACATTAAAAAGATATTTTGCTGAATCCGCTTATGTTTGGTCATGGACTCAGAGACCCAACTGGTGAGAGACAGAACTGAGGCTTGCGTTCGTGTCATGCAAGCCGCACTGGATAACACGGGTTCCATTCATATAAGCGCATCTTTTCATCCATCCTCCTCCACTGCAATCACAACATCTGTGAGCGTCTCCCTATTGCATATGCAGATGCTTGGTCCTTTTGGAGGCACAGTTACAGAGACCCCCTAAAAAGTGAGCCCATAATACCTCCTAAAGCATCTAAACAATATGGGCACTTCAGAAAGGATCCTTTTCTTACTTTAAATTAGCAAGAGGCGTCCACTTGACTGTGTGAAGTAGGTTTCTCTGACAGTCACGACGTTATCCAGTATCCAGTATGATAATAAACTGGTTTCACAGCCTTTGCTACCAGAATTTCCACTTGAGTTATAGACCTTGGAGTAAAGAATCTGGGTTTGAAGATATGGGAGACGATGTGGAGTCTTTTCTCTAGTACTTAATTCAATTTCTAAATGGCAGCGGCAACAGTTTTATTGATCCAGATTCTCTTGCAAGTCGAGTCCTTTGCGCAGCTCAGGAGATTTGAAGGAGATTGAGTCCTCCCTGAACTGGCCAAACAAGAATTCCCCCAGTCTGGTGGGCAGGGGCAGCTCTAGCCATTTCGCCGCCCCAAGCACGGCGGCACGCCACGGGGGGCGCTCTGCCGGTCGCTGGTCCCGCGGCTCCGGTGGATCTCCCACAGACATGCCTGCGGAGGGTCCGCTGGTCCCACGGCTTCGGTGGAGCATCCGCAGGCATGCTTGTGGGAGGTCCACCGGAGCCGCGGGACCAGCGAACCCTCTGCAGGCATGTCTGTTGTAGATCCACCAGAGCCGCCTGCCACCCTCCCGGCGACCGGCAGAGAGCCCCCCGCGGCATGCCGCCCCAAGCATGCGCTTGGCGTGCTGGGGCCTGGAGCCACTCCTGCTGGTGGGGGAAGCTTCCCACCTCTACAAAGCTAGTGGAAAAGCTCCTGCCCCAAACAAGGGTGGGGATGGGGCCCTTTATGGGCCAAACCCAGCTGCCTTAAATTAGAGCAGGTCCTGAGTAATCATTTCTTCTATATGGGCCTGTCCTGCAGCCCCTGTGCAGACGCCCTTCCTATTTCACTTGAGAGGGATTCCTGCAGGATCAGGCCCTGGCTGCCATTGCCGGATGCCCTTCCATACCATTTACTAAGGGGTGCTGCTGACATGACTGTGATTGTGGGGGGCTTCTGATCAGACTCCCTTCCCTCCCTCCCATCATGACGTGTAAGCCTTGCCAATGGTTCTGTAGCAATGCTGTATAGAGGAGGGGACGGTGGCCATTTGTATTTGTCCCTTTGGTTTGGTTTTTATGGATGGGAGAGGAGAGTTGGGTAGCATCTCAATCCACCTCCTGAAGTCAACATTCTGGAAGATCCCGGTAATTGTCTTGCCCTAGTGAAAACATTTCACATTGCAAACTTTTGTCCAGTGGGATGTGGATCATACTTGAATATTGGGGATACTGAGGATATTTTGCTTTGGATAATCTCATGTGGGGGAAACATGAATTAATATGTTTCTTTTCTACTCAGCTTTAGGCCCTTCTATCATGTCTACGATTATGTCCCGTGACATTGCACTCAGGTGAATCCAGTCCTGGCATGAATATTAAACCCTGATTACACTGTGGTTCAGTCCATGTTAGCCAGAACCAGCAAGGTGCTAAAACGGTTTATTTGATGAACATAGAGTCGGCTAATAAGAGGATCGATCGTTTATAAAACCCTGGTATGGACTTAACACTGTTTCTAATAGTTAGGTGCTGTCTACACTGGCCAGTGAATCCATGTTTTCGCCTTGCTTTAAATACAGTTCTGACTGAAGTGGTTCCAACTATGAGGCAAACAGCTATAATAGTAGAGAGGGAGATGCTAGGCGCCATGATGTTAGCTGGGACCATGGAATCACAGTCCTTATTAAAAGGAGCTGTTCATTAAAATACTCTGCAGACAGAAGCAAACAGGCTTCCACACAGCCCGAGTTCCAGCTTAATTTGCCTTCTTTACTAAGGACCCCACCCTGTCTGGGAGTCTGTACATCACACAGAGATAGCTAATGCCTGAATAATATACTTTATGCAAACATATAATTATGCTAGGCCCTGAAGTAGCTTTTCAATAGTGAGGACTGTACGTCTGCACTCTCATTACACTCACAGGGCAGGTTATGTCAAGGGGTTAAATTCAGCTGGGGCCCAAAGGGCTCTTGGGATCTAGTCTCAATCAAAATAGGAAGCTGAACTGGTTGGTATTTTTGCACACAGGTGTTTGTAGAAAAATGGCCTTTTCCCCAAAAAATCATTTTTTGCCAAAAGAATGTCATGATGAAAACTTTCCTTTCTTGTGAGTGAAATGTTTGGGGACATTTATAGTCAGAAGTTTTGACAAAATTGTATTGAAAGTGTTTAAAATAGTTATGAAAAAACCTTTTCATTTCCCCAAAATCTGGTGTTAAATAAGAAAACCTGGTTTTCAGGAAACCGAAGATTTGGATACAAACACTGGGGAAAGAATGCCATGGAAATGTTAACCAAACACAAGAAATAGACCCATTTCGAACAGACACAACTTTGAAAATTGTCACACAACTAGTGTCCATTTTTCAGCCAACTCCAGAAAAAAAGGGATGAAATGTAAAGTACATGATGCAGTGCTGGAAAACAACAGACTTTAGAAATGCCTTTCACACACCTCCAGCCACAATATAGACATGCATGAGGATTCTCCAGGCATGAAATACTCAGGCCTGGCACAGTTACCTCAATGAAATATAATAAATCAATCAAATTATGCAGCTTATGTTTCCTTATGTTGCAACTCTTCTTTTTTATTAATTATTTAGACACCAAATTGGAGACTGTCAGAATGTGAATACTTGATTGTTCTGATTGCCTTGAGAAACTCAACACAGCAAGTGACTCTTTAGATTGCGGATAGATTCTTCTGTTTGATAATGGTGGGGCATTCATTCACCTGTTGTACGTACCGCTGCTAGGAGACAGAGGGCTAAGTAGTAGCTATTGGTAGCTTAAATGAGGTCAGTAGGGGCTTGATCTTACATCATTCAAATAATGGGAAACTGGCCATTGATTCATTATTATGCTGATATGGATTCCTAGAGACAGAAAATGGGATGTTAAAAAGACAAAAGCTGAGATTTTCGAAGCTGCCAAGGTGTTTGGATGCTACAACAACACTGCATACAAGGTGCTTTGAATGTAAGTCCCATCTCAGCCAAATTTTGAAGGAGAGCCCTTAGCAGCGTTCTTGAAATACACATTAATCCAAGGAGGCGAAATAAATAAGGGGCGTATGCACATGTGCCATGGATCTGTTTCGTGACGTACATGTTTTAATATTTCTGATTTGATTTTTAAACCATCACCATTGTTCGTGTAATGGGGAAGAGTGCACAGGAATCCGTAGGGTGTAAGGTGCTATATAGATGTAAGGTTCTGACTGTATTCTTGCTACAATATGGAGCAATTGCCTGGCTCAGCTGTGAGGGCTAACCAACTGTGGTAAGTACTAACCGTGGACATGCTCATCCCTGAGTTATGGGTGTGGAGGGATCCTCCACACAAGGATCTACTCAAAAAAGAGGTCTCAGCTGCCACTATTGCATTGTCCCCCTCCTCCCACCTCCAACTTGACCTGGATCTCAAGAAGAGCCCTCCACAGGTCAAGGGTTGCCTGCTGAGAGAGGCAGGAGTAGTGGGGGTGAGTATTATTTCCCTCCCACCACCCAAAGTGCTTGGGGAATCTGCAAAGAAGTTGATGCAGTAACTTTTCTTGTCCCCCATTCCATGCTGCAGGCCTCCAACTTCATAGCGCAGGAAGAAAAGATGGCAGGGGCAAGGGATCATGCTGCCTTGGAGCACGTAAGGCCTCCACATGGAAGACTTACTTTCCCAGGGAACTGATTTCAGGGACCAGACCTCCACCCCCTATTTGTTCAGCAGGGAGCAATCTTTTCCCCGTGATTTGGGGAAAACTTTGAAGGGAACTTCACTGAGTTTTCTCATGCTCCCAAAATTGTACCCTTGTGGTCAGGAAAATGATAGTATTTTCAGAATAAATTTCCCATCATAAATGAGAATCTTGGATTTAACAGTAAAAAAGAAGCCTAGCCAAAGATCTCAGGTGGAAGGTAGAAGTGTGTTTCTGCAGCTTCTGGAGCTTCTAACGGAGAACGATGGTTAGAACATCATAGACTGTTAGTTGGTTCAAAGGCATTATCCTAAATTCTCATGGATTACAGCTGGTTGAAATTTTTTTCAAAATTTTAGGCGAGTCAAAAAGGGCCTTTTCTCAAAATCAGAAGTTTTTGTGAAAGTTGTTTTTGGAATTTTCCTTTTTTTTTTTTTTTGAGAATTGTAAAATGAAAAAAAAATTAGCCCTTTTTCATGCTAAATTTTTCCTCCCTCCATCGCTACCCCCCTTCAGTTGCAAAAGGGAAAAATGTGGGGGGAGGTGAAGAAAAGCTTTTTAAAAGATTGTTTTGCAAAAAATGTCAAACCCCAAAAAGTAGTTCCTTTTCAAAACGAAAAGAATGAAAAAAAATCATTTTTTTTGTTCAGCTGTACTTTGAACCTGACAATTGTAGTAGAATGGTCCATTTTTTGCCCTTGCATGTAAAGTTAAAAGAAAACCAGATTGTGGAAAGAACCCACTGAAAAGGCCTTTAGATATTTTAACTCACATCACATCTCATGTGGTGAAATTCTAAACAGCTTTTTCTGTGTGAGTCTTAATAGAAATTAGGAGAAAAACTAAGTTCTTTAAAATATTGGCCATTATTCTCCCTACAAAAATGTTGCTGCTTTTTATCAACAAAAGCTACGTCTTTGGATTCTCCTATTGTGCTTCATTACAGGGTGAAAACTTTTTCTATTATTGCAGTTGAATGCTGTCTACATGAGTCTAAAGGCTGGGAAGGATCCTAATTCAAAGAAGGTTAGATGCTCTCAGCAATATGGTTAAGGGCTGGAAGCATTACAAGTAAGTGATAGACGTTTTAAAAATTATTTTACATCTGAAAGAGTAATTGTTCTGAAAAGCCACTCTCAAGGGTCAATCACCAGTGAAAATAAATTTCAGAACCACCAAGAAATCTTTTTTCCAACAGGGTGTGCACAGGCTCTCCCACTTTTGTGCCTGCACCCTGTGCTTAGGCTGGTTTAATAAAGAGCGTTCACTCCCTCTTTTGTTGAATCACCCCGGTGTCTTTATTTACAGTGCTCGTGCAGTGCCCAGATCCCCCAACAGTCAGCGCCCCGCAGACCCTCCCCAAGGTCTCCTGGCCCTTGAGGCTTCCTTATTGGCATGGAGACGGAGATACTGCCCTCCTGTCTCCTCCCAGGCTAGCCTCCCCACTGAGGTTTTCCCAGGGCTTTTATAGCCTTCTCCTGCCCCAGCCCAGCTGCCACGACGTAGCCCAGCATGTCGTCTGAGTCAGCCCTCGTTAGGGCTTGCAGCTGGGCTCCCTGCTGAGCCCCTGCATCTCTACCCCTGGCCTACCGGCCAGAGAGCAGGCTGTAGCTGGCATTTTGGCAGGGCTTTAAAGGGGTTTTACCCCTGCCCTGCCACACAACCAAATACATATAGTTTCCAAAACTTACAGTATCAGATCGCCAGCTGGTGTCAATTGTTACAGCACCATTGACTTTAATGGGGCTATGAAAATTGACACGAGTTGAGAATCTGGCCCCTAGCCTCACTGACCTTGGAGGAGCAATTGTTGTCCATTGAAAGAAAAGCCAGAAAGGAAGCCAAACCTTTCCAACTGCAGCCTCGCCTTTCCTCAGCATGTCCGAGGGAATGTTACTCCCTTGAGAATACATCAGGTCAGAGGATACAATGATGATCCAAGTCTTACCATACTGAGACTGGAGACTCTAATGGTGGACAGTCCTTACGTAGTCAGTCAGAGCTCACACAGGTTGCTTCCCACTCCCACCAGGTCCGAATACCTGTAAGCAAACAGGCCCTGCAGGGTGCTCAGATGGACAGCAAGCTTTAGTATCGGAAGGTTGATATTGGTAGTGACTTGCTGAAGTGAAAGTTCCTACAGAGAACGCCCTGCCCCCATCCTGCCGTAGTTCAGAGCTGAGCACCGTTGAAGTGTCCCAGCTGACCTCTACCACCAGTGTGGTGCTCAGGGCCCAAGGGTGGCCCCAGGAATCTAAGACTCCAGGGAACTGAGGCACTCGGTGTCTCTCAGCTCCTGACAGACGCAAGCTCGAAGGGAGGTGACCTTTAAGGCCCTGAATCATATAGACTGCAGATTAAAATCAGCACCTTGAACTGTACCCTTAAACTGGCAACCAGTGCTGTCTTCAGAGAACAGGTGTGATGCTCTGTGCATAGACTACAGCTAAAAAAGGGGCACCGTGCTCTGCACTAGCTGACCAGTCCCAGTATTTCTCGCACGGGGCCCCAGGTGGAGCATATTTCAATGGTCTAGTCTAGGGAGAACAAAAGTAAGATTAGTCTTGCCATACCAAGTACCAATACCCTAGCTGGGAGCCATAGGCTTATGCTGATTTACGCCACCTGAAGATCTGGTCCCCTTTCCTAATAAGGTGTCTTCCCCCAAGAGCCCCACAGTATGTATATTTTTGGGCTATTAGTGTAAAACACACTATTAGTTAACGGGCCAGATCGTCACCTGGTGTACGTCGCCATAGTTCCATAGACTTCTGAGGAGCTGGCCCAGCCCATACGGTTCTGTTCGAAGCAGCTCCTGTGGCGAGGGTGACATTTCCCCCCAAAGGCCCCGCGAGGGCTGGGGCATAAGATTACTCATTTCCCCGTGCGTTGAACATGTTATATAAGTGTATGAAGTCCAATCAGCCCAAAGACAGCTTTATTCTGGGTTATTACGCTGGCGTCAGACAGCCAGGCTTTTCCTGGAGCAACCATAAACATTCAGTTCAGACTAGAACACTCCTTTGGGGTTCAGGCATCCGTCTGAACGTTCTGTTTAACCATCAGAGCAGGGAAGCGTCAGAAAAGAATGGGATGGCGTGTTCTTTCGCAGCAGGCTGCCGCTGATTTGCTGGTGCTGTAATGGTTTGACGTGAGACCATTTCCTGGGCTCTGCCTTTGTTCAATGGCCATGCCTCTCGGGGCTTAATTTTGACTCTCTTTTTTTCTCACGAGAGTTATTGGTTTCGGCAAACCACTTTACGAGTGCCTTGAAACAATCTTTTCTCTCCACATGTAAAGTGTGTCTAGGCTTGTTCAGTTAATTATGACTGGCGTAATTTCAGTTGTTCCAGCTAAGATTCAAGCTGGCTGATGTTTAGTAATCACTGGTTCAGTCTCTTTTCTCATTGCCAGTAGTAATATCATGTTAATGTATTTCATATTCCATTATTTCCCAGGAAGGGAGCTTGAGTTCATTTAAGTAGCTTTGGCTGCTTTATTGGTTGGATGGGATTGAAATTTACACAGTTACAAAAGCTCTTTGCAACAAAACTGAGACAGTGAAATGAATGGGGTTGTAAAGACTTTTGGACTTCTCCTGAAAGCAGCTGCATCTGGATGGAAAATGATACACGCGCAGGGGTGGTTGCATTCCAAATGTTTGCACTGGTCTTTACCATTCTCGCTGGTTTGAGAAATATCAGCCTACATACCAAAGAAATTCAGAGGAAACAAATTCAGAACGGATGAAAGGCAAGACTTTTTCACACAGCTAACCTGTGGAACTCTTTGCCTCATCATCTTGCCAGGGGCAAGAATCATAATGGGGAGATAACAAACACATCTAGTCGGGATCTATTGGATGTATCGATTTTCCTAACTACATCCCCCTGCTTACACAGTGAACAGAACCCAGCAGCTCAACAGCCAGACACTGTGAGGTGCCAAGCAGCCACCAACTTCTGCTGACATCGCTGGGGGTGAAAGGGGATTGGCAGGACACAGGATCAGCCCCTTAGCCTGGCTTACAACCGGCACTGATCCTATCCCATGTGCACGTGATGGGAACACAACAAGAACTGTGGATCCCTTTAAAAAAAGGCTTTCGAGCCTGTTTCAAGCCCTGTTGAATGGAGAGTGGCTGAAGGCCAAGATGGCAAATATTGCAAGGAGAACCTTCCCTTGCTCTAGTATTTGCATACGTATTATGCAAGGGTTACATTTACATTCTAATGCAAAACAAAACTAACCGCTGAAGTGACTGTGGCAGGGGTGCATGCAGCATGGCAGGGGTTCTTCTTGCATCATAGGCCTTGCCGATATTTGGAGCTAACTGGGGTTGAGAGCCATGTCCCATCTGTGGGTGCAGTTTGCACACCACAAGGCTTTGGGTGCAGTGTGGATGCTCCCTCTCCCCCACCAGAGCTAGCCACCTCTGGTGGTTGGTGCAAACGTGGAACATGGACGTGGGCTTTCCTCCCGCCCCCCTCTGCAGGGGCTAGCACCATGGGCAGTACCAGCTCTGCAGTGTTCTTGCGCTTCCTGGACAAAGGACTCTTTTTGTGTCTGATTCGTGCCTGGGAGATTCAAAGGGAGGGGTGGTTCCTTGCACCCTCTTCTCCTTCTTCAGCATCCAATGTGTACAATCTGCTCTATAGACCCCAATTCTGCAAAGGGACCTGCCCTGTCGACTCTTGCCATTGAAGTCAATGGGATTCTAGGCAGGTGTAAGGGTCTGCACGTGCAGACCTCTTTGTAGTATTGGAGCCTACAGGAGGAATGGTGTCGCTTGTTCTTGCATCTTAGCATCAGTGGGCTCCATGCTACTGGACCTATTAAAGAACAGGGGTTACCCTGTCAGAGATGCATTTTTTGGGGTCCCCTGCTGAAGCCCCCACCAGAGCTCTCTGCTTGTAAACAAGCTAGGTAAGGACAGAAGGGGGAGAAACTATGTAGGAGTTTACACAATCTTAGCACAATAGTGTAATTAACAAATAATGACTAATAAGAGCAGTGTGGCAAGTAATCTGACCTGACAATCTCAGTAAAGAGCCCTTCCCTGCTGAGAGATGTTCCATCCCCTGGCCCCTGTTTGCATCCTTCCGAGAAGATGCTTTGGGAGTACTGAACAGAGGTTATATTTATTTAAAGGCTAGTTTCCCCAGAAAAGGCTGGCCGGCAGAAATCATTAACTTATTGGCCTGAATTTTTGAAAATTGCCTCCAGCATATAATATCTAGCAGAGAGGAGCATATGCCACTGGCTTTACTTTCCTGAGTTGCAGCACTGGAGTAAATGGCATAGCTCACAGGCTAGACATGGGTGGGAAGTGACCCCAAATGATGCCATTCATATCTAAGGGCCACAATGCATCATTGGATGTTTAGTCCCAGCTTTGCAAATAGCCTCCGGCCTCTCAAAGTTGCCCCACAATGAGATTCTCCTGAACTTTTTGTGGTGGTCACAACACCCCGGATTCAATGCTAAACTACCTGCATAGGAAACCTTTCTGCAGCTTGCTCAGATCCCTGGCTGGTGTGAATCGGGGTAGCTCCATCAGCTGAGGATCTGGCTCATTTTCTTTAGCGCTGGCTGGGGCTCACTATTTCTCATGGCCCTAATGTTAGTGATAAAACCCACAGCGGTGTTGTATTTACAACAAATCAGGGGCTTTGGAACCCTGGCCAGAGCTCCATTGAACAAGGCCCTCCTCTGAGTTTTCCCCATTGTTTTAGCTCTAGATTATCTCGAGTGTAGCACAGGATGGGAGAGTGAACTGATATTTTTTTAATGTTTTTTTTTTCACTCCAAAATCAATTGCTATTTGCTCAAAACCAGGTGATTCCCTCCCTCACACCCCCCCCCCCCCGGTCTGGTTGCATTTTTTTCTACAATTTGATGACCTCATTTAAAATCACGACCACCTTTGTATTTTTCATAAGGAAATGCAGCCGAGGGATTCAGATGTGCTTTGGACAGTGGGTGGTGCTGTATGCCAACCGAACCTTTTGGCTTGGCGCATGGATGGAGAGATTCCAGAGAGAAGAATGTTTCTAAGCAGAATTAAGAAGAGCGACTGGAGGCTATCTGGACTGCTCAGTGGGGCATGGGGCATAGGGCAGGGCACTGGGAGTCAGGACCCTTGGATGCTAGTCCTGGCTTTGAGTCATTTCACCGCCCGGCATCCCTAGCTGGTGGCGGGGAGGATCCTTAGTGTGCCCACCTTTAACTACCCAGGAACAATGCTCTAGAGGTGGTGAATCAAATGAATAAAGAAGCGAATTGGAATCAATAAAGAGAAAGGGGGGGTGTTCTCCCATGCACAACCTGCTGCTCTGACACTAGCAACAGCTGTTTTCTGTCCTCTTACCCCTGCTGTACCAGCCGAAAAGACACCAAAGAACAAGCTGCCTCTAGAGGAGTGGATCTTCCCTTTAATTTGTTCTCCTTCTCTCTCCTGTAGATTCCTCTTTCCTCCCCGTCCCTGGATAGTTTGTCTTGAATAGATCCTGTGCAGAAAGCAGCCACACACTGAGAGCGGGCGCTTGCCAGGAATAAACTGGTGGCAGAGTAAAATGAGGGGGGATCACAGCACACAATCCCCTGCCCTTTCCACACAGGACAATGGGGTGGAGGACATGCCTGGCGAGAATGGGAAATGGAAAAGCCTGGGATCTCCCTCTGACCTGAATACCCTTCTCCCATTGCCACCTCCCGCTGACTCCTGCCCTCGCCCCCTTCTTGCCAGGATTTCTCCACCGTGTAACAAATAAGTAAATAAAGACGACAGCCGATAGCATTTTGTGGAGAAAATAACGTCACCGCCTTTAAGTGAATCCCGATAACTTTGGAACTCACAAACTCTTTTCTCTGCAGCTCGCCCAAAGCATTTGATTCAACTCGATGGTGCTTTGGGGCATGACAAGTCACACAAGGGTTGCCAAAGGGTTAGAAAAAACAGACCCCGCCACAGGTAGCTATGGGAGGTGAGTACAACCCAACCAGGATACAGTTACACACTGAGCTTGAGGGCTGATTCCCTGAGTCATTACGGTCCATTCCCGAGCCAGTAGCAGGCTGCTAAATACCACTATGATATTGTGCAGTAGTGTCTAGGAGTCCCAGTCATGGGCCAAGCCTCCATTGTGCTAGGTGCTGTACAAAGGCAGAACAGAGATGGTCCCTGCCACAAAGAGTTTACAATCTACATCTTTCAATCTATCTTAGGTACTTACATGACCCCTGTTCCCATAACATCTAAGCATCTCACACTCTTTAATACATTCACCCTCACCATGCCTCTGTGAGGCAGGACAGTGCTATTATCCCACTGTACAGAGGAGCCGAGACACAGAAAGGCTAAGTAATTAGCCCAAGGTCACATAGGAAGTCACTGGCAGAGAAGGGACTTGAACCTGATAACACCCTAAACACTGGGTCATCTTTCTTCTCTATGATACCAGCTTTGCTGTCTCTCTTTTCCACCAGGGTCAGGCAGTTTTTCCTCATGGCTTTTACCCATCTTTCTAGTCCATTTAATGGCACTTTCACAGTCACTGCAACCTCTGAGATTTCTGAGACAGCCCTGAGAGTCAGTGAGACCCCCTCTGAATCATTCTCTGAGCTGGAGATTCGGCAGGTTAGGGAGACAGGCTCACGGTGGGAAGGCGTCACAGAGTAGTGACATTTCCTCTGGTCAAGATAATGAGTATTATAGGGGTGCTCTACCCCCAGGAATCTGTTTTCTTTATTTGTTTCACTGTATTGTTTTGTTCTCCTTTGGAGACAGTTAATTATAGCTTTGAAATACCCTTTGTCAGTTCCCTCCCTCCACCCTGCCAAAGAAACCAGGCTAGCTGCATCACTTGGTAATGCTGCCCTGATTAAACAATCTTTTCTCACAGTGTCGAATCCCCAAGCTAAAGCAGAAATGTCACAAGACACAGACATAAATATCAACGCCTTAGTGTGGCAGCCACTGGCACTGCAGGCCTAAATGCTCAATTCTAGACTCCCACAGGCTCCCAAAGAACCATCAGAGAGTAACTACTGACCAGTTGAATTTGAACTGTGAATAGATGTGAAAGGCTCCACATGCTACTACCAGGCCCCAGAGCCGTTTTGTACCTGCTCTGTTTACTATTTAAAAGTACATGAAATCTGGTAGGAGCTTTGGGAAGCTGGGATGTGAATTACTGTGAAAGGCAAATTATTTTTCAACAAGACAAAGCAAAAGAGATTCTTTGTTTATTAACTAGAAGTCAGAGAGTCTGAATTCATTTGCGGCTTGGTAGGTAGACAAGAATATTTGGGTTCAGGAGAACTCAAACTCACATCTCGCTATCTTTATTTGGGATTATATTTTTCCTAGAGTGTTTTTAGGTTGGGCCATAGTGAACCACTTATGGGGCACAAATAATGCAAGATAGAATTACTTCAATTTTCACAAGCCAGGAATTGAAATGCCCTGGAAAGACAAGAGCTTGGTTTATGCTGACCCCCTGAAATGGCTCCAGGACGCACTAAAATGCTTTGAAAGTTATAAGCTCAAGTAGAAATAAACCCAAATGCAAACAGCAGAACCCCCATTGCAAAACTAAAGACTAGTGACGGAGAAAACGCAGATTAGATTAGATGCTCCCGTGCAACAAACAGCGTTGCCACCTCCATCTAATGCCATGTTTCTTGCTCCAGCATAGTCTATTTCCTTGCTAGCAACATCTTTCTCAATCATTTTCTTATGTGTCATCTGTTGCCCTCCTGTTTTGTCTTCCACCTGGTGCAAGGGTCACAGGCTTGTCTAGAAATACATTTTCCTGACATTCACACAGCATGTCCAAACACTTCAGCCTTCTTGCTCGTATCACCGTCTCTGCAGTCTGTTGACCAGTTCTGTGTAAATCATCAGTGTTGGTTATCTTATCCTACCAGTGGACACCAAGTATTCCTTGCAAACATATCTGATGGAATGAGTTAAGTTTCCTGTTGTGAGTATCTAGCCTTTGTCAAGTTTCAGAAGCTTATAACAATGTGTGTATCACAATGACATTATGTTATCTTTGCTCTTGTGTGTGAATGTCCTTATTTTTCCAGATATTTGCCACCAGTCTTGAAAAACTGCACTCGCCTTCCCAATTCTTGGTTCCACCCCCTTATGGACAGGGCCGGCTCCAGGCACCAGCCGACCAAGCACGTGCTTGGGGTGGCACCTTATAAGGGGTGGACAATCTTGGTTCGGTGGGGCAGCGCTTGGGGTTGGGTTTTTTTGGTTCAGTGGGGCGGCGCTCGGGGGGGTTGTTTTTGGTTCGTCAGGGTGGCACTGGGTTTTTTTTGGTTGTTGTTGTTTTTGGTTTGGCGGGGCGGCACTCTGGGGCGGTGTTTTTGGTTCAGCAGGGTGGCGCTCAGGGGTGTGTGTTTGGTTCAGCAGGGTGGCACTCGGGGGGGTGTTTTTGGTTCGGCGGGGTGGCACTGGGTGTTTTTTGGTTGTTGTTGTTTTTGGTTCGGTGGGGCAGCACTCTGGGGGAGTGTTTTTGGTTCAGCGGGGCGGTGCTCGGGGGGGTGTTTTTGGTTCGGCGGGGGTGGTGCTTTTATTTATTTATTTATTTGCTTGGGGCGGCAAAAAAGTTAGAGCCAGCCCTGCTTATGGAGTTGACCTTCAGCACTGATGGTGCTTCCAGGATACACAAACCATGCCATACTCTCCACTATCTATTGCATACACACCATCATTGCTGACTCCTCTTTCTATGACCATGATTTTCATTTTCTATTGGCTGATTCTTAATCTGCTTTGGTGGCCTACTTTGACCGTTGATATTGGCGGTTGTCATTTTCACGGCATTTTCATCTGTGTCCGATAGAATGTCTTCTGCAAAGTCGAGATCTTGCAGTTTTCTCTTTACTCTACAAAACTCCCGTGTCTTCCTTTGCATTACATAATCGATCACAATGCAGCAAAGAAGGGATGATAAAACACAACCCTGCCACATTCCAGTGACAACTGTGATGGGTTGGACCCCCCCTTCCAGGGTGCCACCTGATGTATTGGGGTCCCACTGAGCCTGTCCATTCCACCAGCCTGGGCTCCCTCCCCCTGTGCCACGGCCTCAAGCCTTCTCCAGTGCACACACAGGTAGGGACCCACCCAGCTGCAAAAGGACACAGAGACATAGAGATCAGCTCTGGGTGGGAAGAATCAGCTCAGGGATTGCCCAGTACTCAAGTGCACACTTCCTTTGGGATGCAAAGCCAAAATGACATTGTCTTGCGCTGCCCAGAGATCTCTACAGTGTAAGCTCATAAATTCACCCCCTCCCTCAACGTGGAGGAAGATACCCACAGCTCTTTGCCCCCCTCACCGCCCAGTTATGAATTGCACAAACTGTGTTTTAGAAATCAAAACAAGTTTATTAACTACAAAAGGTAAATTTCAAGGGATTATAAATAAAACAAAACGCGCAAACTAAGGGATACTGGCTACAAATAATAATTTCTCACCCTAAATGTTGTTTTGAGCAGGTTACAGAGTTTCTTGAAGGTACCCTGCATTGCTTGCAGTTTAAATCTCCAGGGATTCCTTTTACAGGCAGTTCTGACTCCCAGTGAATGCAGTTGAAAGCTGTAGTGAAAATGTATAGAGTTCAAGACTAATCTTCTCCGGTGGGTAAGCCCTTTCTCAATCAGTCACTCATCTCAGGGTAAAGATGTGATCTATATGCTATATTTTTGGTTTGAAGCCTGCTTGCTCATTTCACAATTTTTCATCTCTACCCAGTTTGATTCTGTTCAACAGTACATTTCTCTAGGTACTGAAAGTAGTGTTATTTCTTGCCAATTATCCCACATCAGTTGGTTACCTTTCTTTGGTAATTTACAGATCGTACCTTTCTTCCAATCTGCTAGGCAGAATTTTTTCTCCCAAACTGAATTACAAAGTTTATGCATTTTATATATTACCACATCCTTAACAGCTTTAAGCATGTCAGCAGTGATCTTATCTTGACCAGGCACTTTTGCCATTTTTCAGCTGCTTAATTGCTTTCTCCGTTTCTCGTTCTAAAATTGCCAGCAGTGAAATATTTAATTCTTCACCTTCTTCACATCCATTGATTAGTATTGTTGGCTCTGGCTTGTTAAGTACTTCACTGAAACCTTCTAGCCATTGTTGCTTTTGTCCTACTTCTGTTAACAATCTTCCACCTTTCACTTTTACAATACCATGGTGACTCTGGAACTATAATGACAATTGCTTTACACATCTGAAAGAGTTTCTTGGAGTCACCTCTCACTGATGCTTCTTTGGTTTCGCTCATTTTTTTTAATCAAGTAATTTTCTCTCATCTTTCCAACAAGACTTCTTTATCTTTCTCAACATAGTCCTGTTATAACGTACGTTATTCTTGGCATGTCACCTTAACTTGCTTCTGTTTAAAAGCTTTCTTTCCTCAATCAATTTCCATGTGCATGACTATATCCACTCTTCTTTCCTTGATCCTCTTGGACCAAGTGAAGTTGGGGCAGCTTCCTGGCGAACATCTCTAAAATCGTTCGTTACCTGCCACTCTTCAAGTCTATTTAAGAGATGGATTTTAAAATCCATTCTGATTTCAGGGTCAAACAGCTTCTTCACATCAAATACAATCTCTCTTTTCTTGTTGGCTTGTCTTTTTAGCTTTATTCTAATTGTTCTGATGAGAAGATACATCAGCACATATAAAAGATTACCTAGTCACTCCAGCAATGATCTTCTCTTCCAACTACTGATGGAAATGTGATCCAATTTTTCTTGGTAATGCCATCACTGACTTCCACATTACCTAGTGTTTCCTACAATGAGGGCAAAGCAACCCTCCAATGCACAATTTATACAAGCTGCACAGTTTAATGAATCTTTCACCATTGTCCATCCACCCCTTAATTCTCTGTTTACCCATAAAATGTTCCTATCCAAGGTTGCTGTTATCAACTTGGGCATTCATATATCACCCACAACGAGAACATCATAAGCATGAACCTGGTTTTGCACTTCCCACAATTTCTTGTAGAATATGTCTTCTTAGTTCATCATGATCATTGGCAGGTGTGTGACACTGGACGATAGTTACTTTAGCATGATTTGTAACAAAGCCTGCTCTTTTAATTCATGAATTGACTGTTTGCCTTTCCTGTAGAGCTTGTGCTGCCTTTACGGAAAGGAGTATTCCTACTTCCTCTGTGTGAATGTCATCTTGCCTTCCTGAATAGAGAACTGTGATACCATCAGAGTGGAGTCTTTCAGATCCAATCCACCTCATTTCACTCATTTTAAACCGAGTCATTTCTCTGACTATTGATTCAGTTTCCCAGGGTCTCACATGGTTCTCATATTCTGGCACCCAATTATAGTTTTAATGATAGCTGTTAAGCTCTCTTGCTTCAGGTGATGAACTCCCTCCTGGATTCAGATCACTGCTTTTTTACTTCCAGCAAACTCATTTGTTGTTGACTTAATGGTTCCAAAAGGCCATAATCTTCTCCCAGTTGACTAGTTAAGACAGTATCCTGTCTCTTGGTTGTTTTGATAGCTGTATATTTTTGTGTGTGTACAGGTAGTTAGCCTGACTCACAACCATAAATCCATGGCTCTTTACTCAATATATTCAGATCAGTAGGGGTTCCCTCTTCCACCACTCAAGGGACGTGCTTGTTAGCTTAGAATGTCCCAGGAAATCTCAGAAGGGTCAGTTCCGATAAGCACCAAAAACATAATGTGGCTTCTTCAGAGATTATCAAGTGCTTCCTGGAGTCTGGAAGTACTAAGAATAGCAACCGTCTGTACGGTGTTTCCATTTCCTGTCCCAAACAGGAAGTGCAGAGGCATGTGAAGGGGCCAGTAATAAAATATAATAATAAATAATTAATAAACAATGGTAATAAATAAACTGGCTAAATTATTTTCCAACCTTAAGTGTCTCACACATTTCCATTCTGGAGGGGAAGGATGAAGATTTGGGACCGGTTTTTCCAAACTCCACCATTCATTGCCGTGGAAGGATGTGGACCATTCCAGCTCCAACTTTACACTGTGTAAATCTGGATTAGCTCCTGGAGTAGCCCTTCTGTAGTTACTCTGTATTGATACTGCTGTAACTGACATCAGAATTTGACTCTGTCACTGCATGTAATTGGCAGCATGGCAGAGATATAGTATTAAACTTATCTTATAGGATCAAACCTTATCTCTTGGCCTTTAAAAGGGGAGACACAATGCCATTTGTTTTAGATAATACTTCAGAGGACCTAAAAGCTTTTAGGCTAAATTCACCTGATGGTCTAATTCCTGATTCTGCTGGTATAGATGCTGGTGGGGGGCGGGGGGAAATCAAGGTTTGGATAGATTTGGGCAATACAAAATGGTTACCATTTCCTTTCCGTCGGGAAGGGGATGAATGGGTGGGAAACTTAGGGAGCCTGTGCTGTCCAAAAAGTAGGTGGAGCTGGCAGATTGATTGGTTATGAGTAGGCCCCTACCAAATTCATGGTCCATTTTGGTCATTTTCACGGTCATAGGATTTTTAAAATAGTAAATGTCATGATTTCAGCTATTTAAATCTGAAATTTCACAGTGTTGTAATTGTAGGGGTCCTGATCCAAACAGAAGTTGTGGAGGAGTTGGATGGTTATTGTAAGGAGGGTTGTGGTATTGCCACTGCTGCTGGTGACGGCGCTGCCTTCAGAGCTGGGCAGCTGGAGAGTGGCAGGTGCTGGCTGGGAACCCTGCTCTGAAGGCAGAGCTGCCACCAGCAGCAGCACAGAAATAAGGGTGGCAACACCACGACACCACTAAAATAACCTTGTGACACACACACACCCCGTCCACAACTCTCTTTTAGGTCAGGACCACCAATTTGAGAAACGCTGGTCTCTGCCGTGAAATCTGTATCATATAGGGTTAAAACCCACTAAAATGCAGATTTCACAGGGGGAGACCAGATTTCACAGTCCGTGACATGTTTTTCATGGCTGTGAATACGGTAGGGCCCTAGTTATGATTAAGGCTTCCAAAGGATCATATTGATCAATGCATCCCTTCAGCAACCTCTGCAGTTGGAGCCCGTGCTGGATTTTAAAGATCTTGTCAACTGACAGTAACTGTAATCCCCCTTTATGACAGAAGGATACTTCTCCCCGTGCAGGCCTGTAAGTGACTGAGCCAGTCGCGTGAATCTTGCACTTTGCATATATATGGTAATTTGATATTTCAGACTGGAAACAAAAGTAATCATCAAACTTGACACGAAATAGCGAAGGGAGAAATTACAGCATTGAACATTTTTGCTGTGGGGTAAGAACCTGGAGATCCTAGAGTAAAGTTACACCCACTCAGCCTAACACCCACAAATCATGAACGCCCACTAGGCCAACTTCATATTGTAATATATTGAACATAGATGCAACTATATTAAAAAAGTCAGGGAGGGACCAGATATAATTATTTAATTACTACTAGAGCTGGTTGAAATTTTTTGTTCAAAACTTTTTTTTTTTTTTTTTTGGTGAAAAAAGTCTTTTTAGTCAAACCAGAAATTTCTACAGGAAATGTCCATTTTCAACCAAGTTTTTGCAGTTTTCTTGCTAATGAACTAGAACATATTTTGTTGTTGACAACCCAAAAGTAAAAGAAGTTTGGTCAGCTGGATGCCAAACCAGTCAGTGGGTTGCCAAAATAAATAAATAATAATAAAAAGGGGTTTCATTTTTTGGATGAAAACTCAAAAAATGTTGACAAATTTCAACAAAAATGAAAAACAATCATTTGTGTTTCAATTTTTTTTGGAGGAAAACACATTTCTTCTCTGGCTCTGCTTATTATATAATTTTATCATATCATATTGAGGGTTGTACATCCTCTGCACAAAGGATGATAGACTATCCACTGAGGGAGCTTTCTGGGCAGGAGCATCAGTTCTTTGCTGAGGAGATCCCTGCAGATTTTGATGTAATCCTTATATCATGCACGGAACTCGGGCGGTGTTTTGTTATTGAACCTGGCTGTGTGAACGGAATATTTAGCACGGAGGGTGCAATATGCTTGGTAGGCCTAGATAGAGAATTAAATGTACTCTCTGGGCAATATCTGAGAGTGATGCAAGTGGCTCTTCCTTTCAGTTTGTTGGTGGAATTCCCCAGGTGAGCTGTAAAACGGGCTTACCCTAAAGGACGTATGGGGTTAAATGTTTATTCAGCAATTGCAAAGGACTCCAAGTGGCCAAGTTCCTTTCTTTTCCTTTGTCTCTTTCTTCCCTCCCCCGCCCCAAACTCTAATAGAGACCATTTCTCAGAAGTGCCCATTAAAATTTCATTTGGCAGTTTATTGAGGTGGGTGTTTGCATAATGCATGGGAATGTGGAAGTAGAGAAAGAACTGACAGGGATTTGTAGGGGATCTTAATGCATGACAGTCTCTGTTAGCAAGAGTTAGGCTAGCTGTAACCCTACTAACGCGAGATTTGTAGAAGCGAGGATTGTGTGAGGCGAGTGGGAAAGAACTGTGGGAGAAGTTGTTGCGACCTTGTGTCGATAATGAGGAATGTAGACTGGCGTCTAAATAGAAGTGAGAAAAATAAGATATCAGGATGGCCTATGTATAAACAAAA
This sequence comes from Mauremys reevesii, assembly GCF_016161935.1. Taxonomy (NCBI): domain Eukaryota; kingdom Metazoa; phylum Chordata; order Testudines; family Geoemydidae; genus Mauremys; species Mauremys reevesii. The sequence continues at coordinate 10,926,042 of NC_052638.1, read as the reverse complement.
TGCAGCTGTTGCTTATTATTGTATGTAACAAAAAGTATAAATGCTTGCTGGAATTGTTTACCTGTAGAGAGACTGCCTGGGATGGGGAAACCCTGTGTCCTAGGGCACTCCCTCCCTCTATACAATTGTAAAGGGAAAATAAAGTATTTGATTTTGCTGCATCCAGCCAAAAAGTGAGAACTGAGTTTTTCTCCGACAGGAATGTCTTCACCACATTGCCTCTGGGGGGGGGGGGGCTGGGGAGTGAGATTCCTAGAAGCTGTAGGAAGATGCTGGCCATTATCTTCATTTGAATCATGCTGCCTCAGATGTTACGAGCATATGAGAACAGCCAAACACAACAGAGGGGAGGATATGGCTGTAACAGCTTGGCCAGGGGGCTCCTGGGAGCTGAAGAGGGCCAGGGAGATGTGACTGGAAGTGGTACTAGTGATTTAGCTGAGGACACCTTTGGTCTGAATCTTTAATGTCACCGGATACTAAGCTGCTGGAGGTGCTGCCTTTTAGCAAGGAAATAAAATGGAGGCCCTGCTGGCTTGTGGCCATTGAAAACCCCCATGACGCTTACTAAAAAAGCAGATGTTCATGCAAATACTAGTATCCTTGCCAAATTCCAGCTTAAACAATTACATTTTGCTCACCTGAATCCCCCATGCATTTTAAATGGGAAGAATCATTCTTCTTCACACTCCTTCCCAAAAACACATTGTGCATAAAGGCTGCAGTTCTCCACTCCAGAGGTGGCTGCCTGCCAGGAACAGGTGAAGTGATCAGTGAATGCACAGTCTGTAAAGTGCCTTGGTGCCTTTCAGAAGAAAAGGAGTGGTTATAGATGTGAGGTAAGATTGGCTGAAATCTGCTGATTTTGAGAGGGCCAGCTCCTAGCACAATCTCAAAGGAATAGAGCGTGTGAGGCAAATGCAGCTCAAAGCTCAGTTAATAGTTTTCTCTAATGGAGCACACTCAATGGCCAGGCTGGTATTTGGAGATTGCAGAGCCATTTCAATGGATTAGGGCCAGGGAGAGGAGACTCATGTACCTCTAGCATGGTGGCTTGGGAGAAGAGGACTGGATGATGTGTAAATACTGTGCCTCAGGTTTATCCCCACCTACCACATGCACATGGTCACACAAGGGATGTGTACCCATCTCTGCACTCCCTTCCTCTCCCCCACAAAACCAGCTTCTTCCTGGAAGAGTGGAACTGCATCTGATCTGTGGCCAGGGGGACCTCTATGGCCATGGAGGTGCAGGCTAGATCTGTCCCTACAAAGTAGTCTGTTCTCCATAGAGAGACCAGACGGCAAATATGAAAAATCGGGATGGGGGTGGGAGGTAATAGGAGCCTATATAAGGAAAAGACCCCAAAATTGGGACTGTCCCTATAAAATCAGGACATCTGGTAACATAGTTCTGCAGTGTGACTCCTGGATCCACCTCTCTTCATTGCTTCAAGTCAGACAGCTTCTAGTCTGATTTCTTAGCAGCCTCTCTGTGAGTGTTTAGCAAATGGCCAATATTCTTTATCTGGTGCTCTCTCCCCCTTCTTTTCTGCCAACTAGATATGAGAGAAGATAATGGGAGTTAGGACTGGCTAGTGGCCAGAGGCTGGAGCTGGTACCAAAAGTCCCTTAAAGAGACATGTTATCACCTACGCTACTGCATAATGACCCAGATTAACTGGCACTGAGAAAGGGAAGTTATGTCCCAGACTTAGTTTAATTCTGATGCACCTACATTTTTATGAAACTTTTCACACATTTTGGCTCAGTGTAACACATGGCACCAATTTGACCTTATTGTTCTTATTAATCTGTACCATGATAGGACCAAAAGGCCACAGTGGAGATCAGGGCCCTGTTGTGCTTGGCACCGTGCTAACGAAGATGAGACTGTCCCTGCCTGTAGCAGGGCAAGATTCACCCCTGAGGCGCCTCCTGTTGGTCATCCTGGGAATTCACTCTTTTGACCCGGAGCGCACTCTGCAGGCTGATGCCTCGCTGCTTCTGGCCCCCATGTCCCTCCCAGACCTGGTGCCCCTTTTCCTCGGGTGCTGCCCCCTGGCAGCACACCCACTCTGTGGGTCTCCCCACCCGGAGGAACCCTACCCGCCATCCCTACGTCGCCTCAGTGGCTACTGCCAGTCACCATCTAGCCCCCTTTCACTGGGGCTGACTGCAGTCTGTATAAGCCACTCATCACAGGCAAGGGGGGTTTGAACCGGCTGCCTCTGCCTACCCTGGGCTGCACCCTAGCACCTTTCTGGCCTTTGACAAGGCTGCAGCCTGGGGCTTTTCCGGCAGGAGCTCCCCAGCCCTATTCCCCAGTCCTGCTCCCCTCAGATACCCTGTTCAGCTTCCCAACAGCCAGGCCCTTCTCCTTCTAGACACAGAGAGAGACTAACTCTGCTCCTGGCCCACTGCCCTCTTATAAGGGCCAGCTGGGCCCTAACTGGGGCGTGGCCACAGCTGAGGCTGCTTCCCCAATCAGCCTTTTTCCAGCCACAGGGCTGCTTTTAACCCCTCCAGGCAGGAGCGGGATGACCACCCTGCTACACTGCCCCAAGAGCTTACATTTTGAATAGACAAGACAGACAGAGGATGAGAGGGGAAACAGAGGCTCAGAGAAGGGATGTGACTTGCCCAAAACCACACAACAGGTCAGAGACATCGCCAGGAATAGAAGCCAGGTCTTCTGAATCCCAGCCACGGTGCCTCTCACCTTCAGCCAGCATGCCTTGCTGTGCTGTCCATTTCACAGCTTCAGGTGTCACAGGTATTCTAGCACTGCCAGGGAATGGAGTTTCTGGTTTCCGCTACCAGGTCATGCATTAGTCTTAGCTTTACCACCCAAGAAGACAATAAATACCATCAGAGCCACCTTCGATCAGGACAGTGATGAATTCCTGGACTTTCTTCTGCCCTGAACCAAGTCTATATGAACAACAAGGAGTCCGGTGGCACCTTAAAGACTAACAGATTTATTTGGGCATAAGCTTTTGTGGGTAAAAACCTTACCCACAAAAGCTTATGCCCAAATAAATCTTAGTCTTTAAGGTGCCACTGGACTCCTTGTTGTTTTTGTGGACACAGACTAACACGGCTACCCCCTGATACTTGACAACTCTATATGAAAACTGTGTCCTGATTTGATTGTTTTTTAATCAAGGGCCTTTGTTGTTGAGCGTATTGGCGAGGTTCCCAGGGAGCACAGCCGTGGTGGTTTGTTTTTTCCTTCCTCACGAATGAGCTGATTCAAAAATTAACACAGAGGACCCTGGTTTCAATTCCCACAGTTATCATTAGCGTTTCTGAGTACCCGGACAAGGGATCGGTGGGTACACAATGTACATCTCTCTGTTTGGTTAACAACATACTCCAGAGCAGGTGCTTTGTTTGGAATGAAGTGAAAACTTTTGCATTTTGCCTCTTACTCCTTTTAGTTGATTAACACGCATATTTGAACATGCGTCACACACGTAATTGCTTGGATACGGTTTCCGGAAGACAAAGCGGTGGTGATTAAAAAAAAAAAGGAAAAGAAAAAATAAATAAATCTAGCTTCCTAAACTGAATCTGTCCCTTTAAAGAAAGTAACACCTTGCCAGATCGGGTTTGCTTTTGCAACTGATTGCCTTCGCTACAGTTCACACCAAATCCTATTTACTGCAGGTGTTCTGGTAAAGGCTATAAATGGCTTTGTAACAAAAAGCCCAGAAGCCTCTACTTACCAATTTTTATACCATAGCTGAGAAAAAAAGATGTTGTTTCAGAAAAAAAAATCTGTGATAAAGAATCTGTGTAAGCCCCAGAAAGGATAGCCCCTTTTTAAAGCTATTACTTACTTATGGCTCTGGGGCAGGCAATTCCTTTTTACTGCCAAAAGAATATATTCTGCAGTAACTTCCAGGGGAAAAAAAATCAAAGCGATCCCAATATAGAATTTATACTCCTCATCTATCTGTCCTCCTGACGTTGGAGAAAAGTCTTAAGGGAACTTGAAATTTATAAAGCCTCTTCCTGAACATAGCCCAGGGACAGGTTCCTGTTGCTGTTTCTGATTAATTCAGTAACCCAAGCATGACCTTTATGGATGCAGTAAGAAGGCAGTGGGGAAGGATGGAGAAATGAAGATTTGGATCCTGACACTGGAATAAATCAAAAAATAATAAGTTTAAGAAATATATTGGCTAAGGGTTTTTTGCGGTGGCGGTCAAAGCCCCTGCAAAATATACCTACATATCTCTGCTATGCTACTTAAATGGTCGAATCACATTTGTTACTTAAATCAGAGAGATTATGAAGTGATGTTGTATATGAGAAATTAATTTGCATGCCCCCCTTCTGGGACTTAACTTTTCTAGGGAATTTTTAAACCAACCTATACCATTCAACTCCGTATGATGGTATTTAAAGAATATACTCCTCTGTTAGGTTTTAAATTCTTTAAGAGCTATTTAATTTCTATTAGCTTTATCCCCATTTAACTCTATAGGACCTTTCCACTGTAGCAGTGTATTTAATAACAATGTTTTAAGGCTATATGTTTTAAGCCCGTGTGTAGGCTAGGGGAATGGCAAATCATTTGGTCGAGGCTATATGTGTGATGCACGCAGGACCAGATCCAGCGCCAATGAAACCTTGCCCAGAATTCAAAGTGAACCTTCCTGAGGTTTTAACAACTTCATTTCTCTCTCCTCTTACACCTGTTATTTGTCATTTTCAGGTACTGCTGCCCTTTTGGCTTGTAGGGTTAGATATGTTTCATTTATCCATCCCTCAGCCAAATCAGATCTGAACTCCAAACCCCTCTAGAGTGAACATTCTTTGGGTGACTGACACCTCCTGCCTTTTACACCCTGAAGCTTGAAACACTGGAGTTCCATTTTGTCATTTAAGACATTCACAGAGTAGAAGTGGCACCACATCCTAGCACTGACCCACAATCTGTGTGTCATGATGTTGGGATGTTTCAGCCAAAGCCTGAAATATTTCAATTCATCTCTCCTGATGCAGTACCTCTTGGCTGGGGTAGTTCAGTTTCCTCATGTCCCTATTCTCTTCTATGGGCTGGGCTCCCCTGCTGGACTACATCTCCCATGATGCAACATGGCCAGGGACTCCCATGATGCAACTGTCTCCGCTCACCATGATGGGAAACCGTGGTACAGCTAGGGAGCAAGACATGTAGAGGAGAATGGGAGCAGGATGCACCCAATGTACAGCTCCCAGCAGGCACCATTTCCAAATCAAAAATTTGGCAGGGGGGGGAGGCGCTAAAAAGTCAGATTCTCCATGGCAGAAAGAATCAAATTTCCCTACCAATTCTCTTTTGTAGACAGCCCAGCATATGTGGGTTTTAGCACAATACCGGTCACGTTGGACTACAGTTGGTTTTAAAGTATCATTTTTATTTGCTTTGGTAATTTGCTTTGTGTGTGTTTTAAGCTGAAAGTTTACCCCTATTTGCCATTAAGGTAATGTATGAGATGAGTCACAGTTTGTGCGGCCATCAGTAGGAATGGGAGGAAGAAAAGTGTATTTTAGAGGTTTGAGCCTAGGCTTTCTGGGTTTACAGGCCTGAGTTCTAAACTTGACTCCACTGATTCCCTACTGTGCCCTTGGAGATTAACTGTGAAACTTAATTAACAAATGTTGGAAAATAAGTGTAGAATATTATTAAGCATGACAGCCTGTCGGAGACACCACACAGTGTCAGTGAAGGAGATTCAGACAATTACAAAAGAATCTGAAGGTTAAAAATAGGTTTGAGAAATACAGTACTCTAATAGGTACGTGGGCAGTAGCAGGTAGCATGGAATGGGATCAGCCCCCTGCCCCATTCTCGCAGCTTGACACACTCCTCTTCTGGAAGAAGGCCCTTGAACAAAGCCTTGGTGTGAAGGTGTGTTTCACAATTACGTCCCCCCATTTTTTAAATCTTAAACTCTGCAGAGACCTTTTACATTGAGTTATAATGATGACAACTGAACTGACATTAAGACAGCCAATTTTATGCCAGGATCCTAAAAGTTCTCAATAAATGTAATCTCTCTCTCTCTGTACAGGGATTGCTTTAGCTATCACTGAAATATCGCCATCTGTTTTACTTATCTATCCCCCAGCACTGTGATATGTGAGTGCTTCTCAATCTTTATTGTATTTATCCCTCACAACACCCATCTCTGGGGTGGAAGGCAACAACCTTTAAATATCAGATACCAACACTATACAAGACACACCAGTTGAGGATTCAAGTGGAGATACTATATTGAACTGTGGGGGAGGGGTGTCCAATGTTCAAAAATTGGCATATAAAATTAGAAGCCTAATTCCACATTTAACACACCTAAAATCCCATGTTAGTTACCTATCTGCTGATCGAGGAGCTAATAGGCTTCCACAGAACAATTGTTTCAAAACGAACCTTAGTCAATCAATTTAAATTCTGATGTGTGATATTAACAGTCCATCTTCATTCTGCAGAATGTGATGTTTCCCATGCCACCACACAGCAGTCATCATGCATTCTCCCAGAAAGAATAAATCTTAAATGAAGCATTCCAGGCTCATGTGTCTGGTTGTAGCACTATGAACTATTGTCCTGGTCTTGTGTACCCTGAAGTCAGTGACAAAGTTTGCACTGATGCCAGCGGTGCAGGATCCATCCTAGAAGTGATCAGCTAACAAAAACAGTTTATTTGCATACATATTGGCAAAATCTGTATTTGTGCCCCTTATTGTGTTACTTGCTTTTCCAAGAAGGTTCAGACAACCAGTTTCTCGTTCTACCAGTGTTTGCAGAGGCTTTGTTATTGGACTGATGACCCATGTCACACAAGAACAAGGGTATTTATTAATTCACTATTCTCTATTCACTAGTTCTCTTTGGGTTCTTATACTGTGCCGTCCCCATGAAATCTGAATGCCATGCTGTCGCTAGTTCTTTTTAACATTTTTACCTGGGCAGTTAGGGAATGGAACCAATGCTGTGTGACTCAGGTGACAACCAACACAATTCATGGACCATTCATAGAGTGTAATTTGTTTGGTGAAATGATTTGATAAAGAATTGTGAATACTGAGTAGGGTTCTGATTCAGCAACTTCTTAAGCACCTGCCGACCTTTAAGTGGGTGAGTTGTGCCATTGCCTTCCCTGGGGACTAAACACATGCTTAAAGTGAGGTGAAAAATCCTGATCAGTCTCAGGTCGTTCACAGATGGCTGAAAGTGAATTGAATTATGTGTAGGGCTGTCAAGCAATTAAAAAAAATAATCATGATTAATCACACTGTTAACAATAGAATACCATTTATTTAAATATTTTTGGATGTTGTCTACATTTTCAAATATATTAATTTCAATTACAACATAGATACAAAGTGTACAGTGCTCACTTTATATTTATTTTTGATTACAAGTATTTGCACTGTAAAACAACAAAAGAAATAGTATTTTTCAATTCACCTAATACAAGTACTGTTGTGCAATCTCTTTATCATGAAAGTTGAACTTACAAATTTAGAATTATGTACAAAAAACTGCATTAAAAATAAAACAATGTAAAATTTTAGATCCTACAAGTCAACTCAGTCCTAGTTCTTGTTCAGCCAATCGCTCAGACAAACAAGTTTGTTTACATTTGCAGGAGATAATGCTGCCCACCTCTTGTTGACAATGTCACCTGAAAGTGAGAACAGGCATTCGCATGGCACTGTTGTAGCCAGCGTCACAAGATATGTCCCTTCATGCTTCAATCACCATTCCAGGGTACATACGTCCATGTTGATGACGGGTTCTGCTCGAAAACCATCCAAAGCAGTGCGGACCGACGCATGTTCATTTTCATTATCTGAGTCAGATGCCACCAGCAGAAGGTTGATTTTCTTTTTTGGTGGTTTGGGTTTTGTAGTTTCTGCATCGGAGTGTTGCTCTTTTCAGACTTCTGAAAGCATTCTCCACACCTCGTCCCTCTCAGATTTTGGAAGGCACTTCAGATTCTTAAACCTTGGGTCAAGCACTGTAGCTATCTTTAGAAATCTCACATTGGTACCTTCTTTGTCAAATCTGCAGTGAAAGTGTTCTTAAAACGAGCAACATGTGCTGGGTCATCATCTGAGACTGCCATAACACAAAATATATGGCAGAATCTGGGTAACACAGAGCAGGGGACGTACAATTCTCCTCCAAGGATTTCAGTCTAAATTTCATTAAAGCATTATTTTTTTAATGAGCGTCATGAGCATGGAAACATGTCCTCTGAATGGTGGTCGAAGCATGAAGGAGCATATGAATGTTTAGCATAGCTGGCACATAAGTACCTTGTAATGCCAGGTACAAAAGTGCCATGCAAAACCTGTTCTCACTTTCTGCTGACATTGTAAATAAGAAGAGGGCAGCATTATCTCCTGTAAATGTAAACAAACTTGTTTGTCTTAGCGATTGGCTGAACAAGACCTAGGACTGAGTGGACTTGTAGACTCTGAAGTTTTACATTGTTTTGTTTTTGAGTTCAGTTATGTAACAAAAAAAATCTAAATTTGTAAGTTGCACTTTCACTACAAAGAGTTTGCACTACAGTACTTGTATGAGGTGAATTGAAAAACACTATTTCTTTTGTTTATTGTTTTTACAGTGCAAATATTTGTAATAAAAAATAATGTACACTTTGATTTCAATTACAATACAGAATACACTATATATATGAAAATGTAGAAAAACATCCAAAATATTTAATACATTTCAACTGGTATTCTATTGTTTAACAGTGTGATTAAAACTGCGCTTAATCTCAATGAATTTTTTTAATCACAATTAATTTTTTTGAGTTAATCACATGAATTAAGTGCAATTAATCGACGGCTCTAATTATGTGCTATGAACAGTTCACCTGGCTTTACAGCGGACTGTGATCTGAAAATGTCCCAAAGGTGTAGTGACATTCTAACTCTAGAAGCTAAAGGCTTGATCCAGTGGCCAGGAGGAAGCCTCATATTGGCTTGAGTGTGCTTTGGGCCGGGCTGTAATGAGCAATTCCTTCAGGCTGAGGCTAGCACGCTTGTCTGTAGTATTTGCCTTACCACAGACATATTTGTGTACCGATAAGAGCGGCCGAACACGCAGCAAGGTTTCCAGCTGAAATAACTCTTAACACACATCAACTGTTCACATGCACAACTGAGAAACTTTCCCCGTCTTTTGGTGAAATGATTGGGAATGTGACAAGTTAAATTCACCAATTTTAATATCTTTCAGCGCCCTGGTACCACACCATTGAGATTTTTTTTGGATGACCTATAAGGACAGGTCCTTTCCACTTGTCACCGTTGCAAATCTCAGCATGAATGTTGGGAAAGTTGGGGTAAGCATTCAGAAAACCCTGCATACAGCTGCACTCAGAATGTGTGCGAATCTGCTCATTTAGACAACAGATCTGTCAGGCTGTCTCTACATGGAGACTGCACTCTGTGCTCAGAGCTAGCATGGTCCACTGGCACTCAGAAGCCCTAGCCCTTTCACTGACCTGCTGTGTGACCTTTGTCAAGTCATCTTCTTGCCTCTGTTTCCCCTTGTCATTTGCACACACAATCACCAGGATTGCCTATAAAACAGGCATAATCACCCATCCAATTTAAGCAAATGCACATCCACACCTGCAAGTGAAAGGCGAGCACATTTTTTTGAAAATGCCCAAGCGTCCTGGGAAAATTCCAGCCGGATAATTAGAGTCTCTTTTCCTTCATTCTCTGGTATATTTTACAATAGGAGAAGATGCTCTTTATTTTCTATTGTGTAGTGGGGCTGTGTCGCTCTAAACAATTGCCATGTCTCACCCTCAGGGAAGCTGCATTTCAAAGTGGCTGGAAGAAATGAGAAATAAACAGTCAGTCAAATATTACGCAACAGATTCTCTGCTGGGATACCTCCATTGACTTGAATGGAGCTAAGCCAGCAGAGACTTTGGTCCTATGATTCCATTTATGTATCTGTTATAAATCTTGACATCTCAAGCCATTGTATTTTTCGATAAAAACAATTAATGCCCAATCCAAAGCCTATCTAATCCATGGAAAAAGCTCCTATTGCCTTCTGTAAGCTCTGCCTCAGACCCTTAGTAGCTGAGTTATTTAAAAATTCCTGCTAGTGCAAAAATCTGAGTAAAGAAAAAAAATTGGAAGCAAGCACTGAAAATCGTACAAATTGAATTATTTTAAGATTAGTTATAGCATTGGCACTGCACAATAGGCCTTTAATCTGCAATGAACAAAAACTGTATTTCCAATGAAGCAGACTGCTCCAGAACAGAAATAGCGGAATACTGTGAAATCGGTAACAATACTGAGAGTTTGGAGAGAATCCAACGCTTGTAACCAGCCAAAGAAGAAAGGAAAAAAGCCCAGTAGCACTATAAGAATAAGACTGGGGAAAGGTCCAGATGGCTCAGGTGACGGAACGAGATAGGGTGCCTTTCGTCTCTTGGTCACTTGTTCAAACGTGACTCTCTCCATAGTAAGAAAGTCTTTTTCATCTGCTGGCTTTTTGGTGGCATGTTTGAATGAGCTGGTGGTTTCTGTACTTCTTAGTGAAGATGGGGCTGTATCATAATACAAGCCACAAAGTATCGTTCCCTTATTGCCTGTCGCAGCTGAGAGGTCAAGCTCTGAATGAATACAAAGCTTGTTTTACTCTGTAAAAGTCCTTCTAGATCTTGGCTGAGGCATATTGGCGAGTATGGCTGATCTGGCGTTGCCGGTGGGCAGAGAGAGTGCTTCCATCTATGCTGTAATCACATGAGAGGGTGCCTAAATCACCTTGGGATTATGCAGTCCCATTTACATGTGTTTGGATTTCCTTAAATCACTTTAAATCGTTCTAAGTCTGAGCCATTTGTATAAAATCGGCAGAATATTGATTTGTTTCAAAGCCTGCACAAACTGTGGAATCCCTGGACATTTAGTGGCCAACATGCTCTGGCTGGTTTCCTGAAAGGACGGGTCTGTAATGCACGTTAGTTTGTGCACTGAAATAAGTGCCAGGCTCACAGTGTCTACAAGAGGAAACCACTGAACAGTTGGCAGTTTGAGCACGGAGGAGGTGCAGGAGACGTAAACCAGAGGAGATTTGAGTCTGGATGGAAGCCTTCATGGAGCTACTTGGGGAAGCTTTCACAACTTCTTACTTACACCCTGTCTATCCCTAGGCTTCTGTATCCCTCCGCAGCTTGCATAAATTCTCACTTTTCTCTTACTTATCTTTCAGTTCCTCCCATCTTGATTACTGCAACCTCCTCCTTAGCAACCTCCTTGATACTCACATCACCTCATTCCAGTCCATACAAAACACAGCTACCAAAATCATCTTCCTTCCCTGTCACCCCAACCATGGCACCCACCTTTTGTGTTCCTCCATGAGCTTCCCTCTTTCAGCACCACATCAAGTTTAAGCTTTCTTGTCCCTTTCTCACAACGTTGCCCTTTCCTCCTTTTGTGTCTTTGCCTTCCCAGCTCCTTCACCAGTGATGCCATGCCTGGACCTTCCATTCGTCTACCTCCTCCACGCTTTCTTCCAGCCTGCCCCTACGTACAGAACACTCTTCCTGAGCTGGTCAGCAAAGCTTCTGAGGCACAGTCCCTCCTGGTGCTTTAATTAGGGTGGTGAATCTCTCAATCATCTCCAATACGGGCTGTTACTAAAAGTTTCAAGTGGGCCCAATACTAATTGTAAATTTTATTTTGCTAAACTAGGACCAAGACTGGTTCTCCTGCAGCCCTCTGGTCCAGTAGCTGATCTGAAGGAGTATTTGGAAATATTTTTGTTAGTGGCTCAGACCTTTCATTCTTAAATTCCGCCAGTGCTCTTGGATGGATGCCATCCAGCTCTGGTGACTTGTTACTCTTAAATTTATCAGTTTGTTCCAGCTTCTTTTGTTTTGTTTTCTCACTTCAGTCTGATAGTGCGCCATCTTTATTACCCAAAAAGATTAGGCATCTCCACAACATCATTGGTGAGGTCGTCTGAGCAAAGAAATCATTTAGCTTCTCTGCCATGCCTTTATACTGCTTAATTAAGAGCCTGTGCATGGAAGGTGTAGCGAGGCAAATTTAAACAAGAAATAATATGCATTTTTTTAACAGTGAGGAGAGTTAATTGTTGGAACAACTTGCCAAGGGATGCTGTGGGTTCTGCATCACTAGAAGTCTTTCAATCAGAGTTGGATATATTTCTGAAGATACGCCATAGTTCAACCACAAGTTATTTGGCTTGAAGCAGGAATTACTGGGTGATATTATGGCCCATATTATGACAGGAAATCAGATCCCAATGGTCTCTTTAGGCCTCATAATCTATGACTCTGTAATGGCTCCCTGTAATCTCTGATAGTCTACTCAACAAATATACCTTTCAGATATGCCTGAGTCCATTTAAAGGAAGTCCACTTCTCCCGCACTCCCTTCAACATGCTGCTCTTGACTCTCCGGGCAGACACCTTTTTCTTTTATTGTTCTTCCCCCATCAACCAGCTGCGTTTGTTTTCATTTCAGAGGCTGGTTTTCTTAAGCTGGTGATGAAGGTACAATGCGGTGGAGGGACCGGTCCCTTTTTCTATCCTTGACAATGCTGCTCACAGACATCCACATCGCAGGTGACTTGTATTGATTTTTAATGTGTCACATCAATTCTTAACGATATAACAAAACCAAAACTGAACTTTCCCCCAAAGTATAAAATAGACCAAAGAAATTCAAAGTAGGTTTGAGTGACTAGTCTGGGTGGGGTTCAGGGCCAATTAAACTGCAGCATTGAGAGTTATGCCAAGAAGCATAAGGGTCGCCACCTTTCAGATATTGCAGAGTTGCCGTGCAAGTGGCATCATATGTCACAGAAGGAGCAGAGGCTCCTTCTCAGCAAACCAGGAAGAACACGCTGAGGACTTCATTCCCTGAGTTCTGAAATAGTCTGCCTCTTGAATTCAGGTTCGGGGTGAAAAGCAGAACCCCAAATTCTCTGGGTTTGGCCAGCCCAAGTTCAGTACAAGGTCCCAAACTCAGAGGAGAACTTATCTGAATGGAGCCTTCTGAAGTTCATCAGTCAGTCGGGTAATATATTTCAGATAAAAGCCATGCTTGTGACAACTGGCATCTGTTATCAGTTTAATACTGGTTCCTCACTCTGTCACACCAGATGGGAAAGACAGTAATACATTGCAGGTGCTTTTCCCAGGGGATCTATAGTAAAGTTCAAAACACTCTTCCTTTGAGTCACTTTTGACTTTCTAAAAGGTTTTGTTTCTCAGATATAACGCATAAAACGGGCAAGCGCAGTACACTGCTTGAATGAGGTGCCATGTACTACCAACCAAGTCACCTTTTCCCCTCACAGCACCAGCCAGTCGATGCTTTCCAGGGATCACATGTCACTCCCAGCAGTTTTGCCCTCTGTGAATCATTCAAAATGTGGCAGCATCCTTGCTCTTTTCAAACAAGTCACTAAGGCAGCAGCTTAACCTCCCTTATTTTTCGCTGCCAGGCACAGACCTCAAAGCTTTCTGAAGTTCTCTCCAGATTAGTTCCCCCATTCTCCTGATATCTTGAAGAAGGTCCTGCAGAAGTGAAGCCCAGTTGGCCAAGAGCCCCTGCAGAATCTGACCTACTCACTGTAGGGAGACAAAGTTGGTGGAATCAAGGGAAACGAGAGAAGGAAGTAGAAATGGTTTCACTGGATGAACCTGGCCTCACCTCACTCCTCAGCAGCAATGAAGTGTGTGTTCAGTTGGGCTTTTTGGCTGGGGAAGAATTCTATGGGAGGTGGGTGCAGGTAAGGACTGAAGGAAAAAAAAAACCTGGGATTCATTTGTCAAAGAGAGGAACTGGTGCTCAAACGCAAAAGAGAGCTTTTGGGGAGTAGAAGGAATGCCATTTGAAGCTGGGAAATTATATAGTGAACAGAGTGCTTCCAATGAGAAAAATGAACTCGGCATCATATGGTGTTGATTTAGAGGCTGAGTATGAGGAACTGATGAAATTTTAAAAAAACCACAAGTTTATAAAAAAGATCTTTGTGCAAACATGCCACTTTAATACACAGAATTGGAGTTGCATTCCTCCTGAGGAGTCGGTGCTATTGTCTGTAATTAATCTTGATTAAGCAAAAGAAAAACAAAAACTCATGGCTATATTAAGAGGCTACTTACTGGTGAGTGTTCTGTGCATTTGAGTTGCTGGCTGTTGCTTTTTAAAATATCAGCAAGTAAAGGTACGGGGGAGAGGGACAGTCTCAGCACTACGTTGCAAACGCAAACCGTGGAGTCCTGCTGAGGGCAAAATCCTCATTGGTTTTAAAGAGAGGCGTTGTATCTGAGTCAGCAGGGGCAGCTCCAGGCACCAGCACGCCAAGCGCAGGCTTGGGACGGCAAGCCGTGGGGGGCGCTTTGCTGGTTGCCGCGAGGGTGGCAGGCAGGTTGCCTTCGGCGGCACGCCTGTGGAGGGTCTGCTGGTCCCGCGGCTTTGGCGGACCTCCCGCAGGCGTGCCGCCGAATCTGCAGGACCAGGGACCTCCTACAGGCAAGCCGCCGAAGGCAGCCTGCCTGCTGTGCTTGGGGCAGCAAAATACCTAGAGCAGCCCCTGTGAGTCAGGACTGAGCGTTAAGTGCGTGAGGGCCTCATTTTGTGTATCTCTAGTACGTGGGCCATGGCAGGATGAGAGAGGGCACTTTTTAAGGGACTGTGATTGAGAGAGAGTTTAATTACAATCTTTCTCTATTATTTTCAGACCTAGAGTATTAAGCTTCCCGCATGAACACATTCATCACTTTTTTTTATCCCCAATTTTAAAAAGCTCTGGATCCCACTTTACAAGTATGAACCAACTGAGACAAATATTTTCCATGTAAACTTTCAAAGCCTTCCCGCTGGTTCATATTATCTTGGACTTTAAACTTAAAAAGCAGTAGAAACCGCAGGACACCTATAACTATGGAGGCACTACAATACTGCCATAATCTGGGACTGATCAGTTCGGTCTGCATCTATATTTTATTTCCTGTGGCTACAAGCTAACAAACAACTGTCATGAACAGGCTTGGCAAAAGAATGTAAAAATTAAATATCTTTGGCTTTCTGCTAGTAAGTTGAATGTTGGCTTTTATAATAGTCAACATAATCAACAGCCAGACGCTTGGCTATAAATTAAAGACACTTTTCATAAATTACACAAATAAAAATAATTGTGTTGCTGAGACGTAATAGATTGAATCGCTTGTGCATTTTGTTTTTTCTTTGTGTTCTTTGAGCCCGATCCTGGAAGGTGCTGAACACTGGCTAGAAGGCCTTTTTCTTCCTCATGTTCTTCTGCCATGAACTTTCCCTTCCAGCGTCTGAACATGCATTACCCGCGGAACCTCTTAAAACGGCAGCATATGCTGGCATAAATAGAACCCTTCCACCTTCCTGGAGCAAGAGCTGTGACCTCGTGTATGAATGCATGAAACTAAACAGAACACAGATCCTTCACTTATCTGCCTTGGGCACTATGTGGCCCTCATTGTCTGAGCACGTGCCAATCTTTCATGTATTTAACCTCACAACGCCCACTGGAGGCAGGCAAGTGGTATTATCCTCATTTTTTTAGATGGGAGCTGTGACACAGTGACTTTCCCCAAGGTCGCACAGAAAGCAGGGACTTACCTAGCTGACACTGGAATATCCTTTCTCTCCCAGATCTGTATTGACTCTGCAGGGCTAATGGGAGAAAATATCTGGTTTTGACACTAAGCTAAACTGCTCAGACTCTGAATACACACAGGGGCCAGAACTATTCTCAAATAAGGTGCTATTGCTACATAAGCGATTCTGCTTGTATTTTGTCCAGTCCAGTTTTAAATGGCTCCTCAAACGAGGAATCCACCCTCCGCAGTGAGTTTTGCAGTGGTGACCAGCTAGGCGGACTCGATGCAGTGGGCTGCCTTACATGTATTGACAGAATTACTGTGGCTTCTCAGATGGTTGACTCAGGTCAATAATATCATTTTTGTGCCAGGCCATAGATTTTACGTCCTATCCCTAGCTTCATATCAGGCAGGTCTCCTTATTTCTCACACAACGGTCCCAAGCCGATGTTTCATTAAGTACCCACTGTAATTAACAGAGTGGCCTGTTTTCAGAAGAGTGGCAGAGGGAGCTCGCCGTAGATCACAGCAGTGAGGCACACAGCTGACTAGATAAAGCTGCCATTGGGCTGTTGGAATGGGCATAGCTACTGTGGTTTAATGGGCAAAGAGAAGGGATGATAAAGGCCAGCATTAACCTGCTCCCTAAGCTGACAGTCGCCAGAAAGGCAATTAGTAATAATAATGACTGACATTCATATTGCACCTGTCATCCGGAGATCCAAAGCCTTCTACGCCATTTCATCTGCCACGGGAACACAGCCACCTCCGGTTCGGTGGGCAGGGCATAGTACTGAGAGGGATGGGATATAGTCCCAGTTCTTCCATTGACTTTGGGCAAGTCCCTCCGTTTCTGTGTGCCTCCGCTTCCCTGTCTCTAGAGTGGGGATAATAGTGCTCTAGCTACCTGAGAGCGACGAATGAAAAGGACTGTAGAAGTAAGTATCCAAGAGACACACACAGCAACCCATAATAGTTCAGTACAGGAAATGGAGAGGGAGGCAGAAAGAAATAACCCAGGTCAGAATTTGGCAAAGACACCTGAGCTAGCACCTTTGCTTTTCTGAAGAGTGTCATGAGACCTTTAATTACATTCTTCTTCAACAGGCCTGGGACTTCAGGGTGACCCCAAACACAGTGATGATGATTCATAGATTCTTGGACTGGAAGGGACCTTGAGAGGTCATCGAGTCCAGTCCCCTGCCCTCATGGCAGGACCAAATACTGTCTAGACCATCCCGGACAGACATTTATCTAACCTACTCTTAAATATCTCCAGAGATGGAGATTCCACAACCTCCCTAGGCAGGTTATTCCAGTGTTTATGATGCTGATATAGAACCCAAACCTGTGTGATAACATGACATACCAGGGTACAATCCAGACTAATAAGCCACTATGTCACCCCTGCCCAACAACCATAGGTGCCTTTCCCTGCTTTGCTGAAGGAGTTCCCACCTGGGATGCTCTCAAACAGCTTTCAAGCATGCAAGCCACGCCCTGAGAGTCTGTATGTAACTGCAGCCTGCCAGTTGGGTTACATTCTGGCTCCCACCAGCCTTGGCTATACTGCAGGGTGACCCCAACATACCCCCACTCTTAGATTCCGCCCCCCCCCGTATATCCTGTACTGCCCAGCCCTTTCCTGGACAATACAAGTTTATATGAAGTCAGCTATTTCTTTAATATAAATAATATGCACACAACTTGCCACCGCAAATGGAGTTTCCCAAACAAACACACTGGATTAGCTAAAACAATAAAACAAGTTTATTAACTACAAAGAGAGATTTTTAGTGAGCACAAGTAATGAGGCACAAAGGTCAGAAATGGTTACAAGAAAAATAAATATCAAATGCAACTGGTGCCTAACTTAACAAACTATGTTAAATGCAAAGCAAAGATTTCTCACCACATGCTCTCAGCAGTCTTACTGACCAAACTTCTTAGGTCAGGACCCTTCTCCCAGAAGCCAACAAATGCTTCCTTTGTTGCTTCAAATGCCATGAATGCAATGGGCAGAAAGGGGGGACGGAGTTTTTTTTTATAGTTTCAGTCCCTCTCTTAAAAAACATTTCCAGCTGGGAATGAGGAGACAAAAGGCTCTGAGGAAGGATGTTCCCTGCTGCTTTTTCCTCACCTGTTTGAGCTTCCTTTCTGCTTGATGACTCTGTTTACTGCTTAAATGCAAACTAAGCCGAGCACATAGGTGCCGACTCCAAGGGTGCTCCAGGGCTGGAGCACCCACAGAGAAAAATTAGAGGGTGCTTAACACCCACATGCAGCTAAGCTCTCCCTCTTCCCCCCACCCCCCAGTGCCTCTCCCCTGCTGATCATTTGTCCCCCTCCCTCCAAGCACCTCCCGCCTACGGCAAACAGCTGTTTTGCGGCATGCAGGTTGGCTTCAGGAGGGAGGGGGAGGAGCAGGGAGGGGCGCACTCAGGGGACGGGGCGGAAAGAGACAGGGAAGAGGCTGGGTGGGGGCAGAGCAGGGGTGGGGGTTTAGGAGAAGGAGTGGAGTGGGGGGGCATGGGATGGCATGGGGATTGAGCACCCCCTGGTAGAGGGGAAGTCGGCACCTATGGCAGAGCACACATTTCATTGTTTGAGACAGACTCATTTGCCAACCTCAGTTTGGAACATACGTTAAGGCCAGCAGACAGTGGGATCATATAACTTCACATACAATGTTGCCACACATATTTTCACAGGACACTACTGATCAGCCAATTATGAGTTTTCAAATGATACCTTACAAAGTATACTTTGTACAAAAATTATTACAATAGTCTGTAGGGTGTGAATACCGAGATACATTCTGTCATAGATAACAAAACCCTCCCTCTTATTCTATGTGAAATCTATGCAATCTAAATATTTCTAATGAACCTTTTCCGAGATTTTTTCATGCATATAAAGTCATAGCACCATTGTCTAATACTTGTTGTGATAAATGATTCTGGAGGATAAAAAGTACATCTTTAAGTGGCCTAAAGTGCTAGGACTGGAGTATTCTGGATAAAGTGGAAGCCACTTAGAAAGGATTTGGGGGAAGAATTCTACCCTGTTTGAGAAAAGTATCCAAACAAAGTGCAACCTCAATTTTAATAAGGTCTTGAAGATCAGCTTTCATTAAACTGGGGTTCTGTAAAATCATAGAAACATGAACTAACCAGCATTTTGAAGGCATATCAAGATCCTGAGGTTGTATATGAGGTACATCCTCATCTGCTTTCTCTTTGCCTTTACTCACAGAGAGCAGGCAGAAGAAGCCAACACCCTGCCCCACCATTCAGCATTAACTAGCTGAGTAGGTGATTTGGTGGCAATTGCATTTGGGAATGTGCTAACAGATCAAGAGTGCCAGTTGCCCCAAGGAATGTTTGTGGTGATTGATAGCACCAAGGTACCACTGGCAGTTTCAGTGCAGGATGCACTCATGGGCCAGAGAACACAAGGGATATTTCAGGTGCAACTGAGTTTGGGAATTCTGGATTCCAAAAACATCAGGGTTCTGAGGTATTGAGAGCAATAACATAACTGTGCTTACTGGGAGAAATGCGCCTAATTCATTGCATTATGGGTGATCAAATCACTTTGCCTAGGAAAGAACTAGAATTTGACCAAGTGAGGATGAGTTTCCATCAATAGATACAGAAAGGCAGAGATTATTGGACACTACCAGATTAGCCCCATCTAAACACAATTGATTACCCATAGTACTACAGTGCCTAGAGATTCCACATGAGACCAAGGCTCCACTGCAGTCCCTGTCCAAACAGCTGGTAAGAAACAGTCCCTGCCTCAAACAGTTTATAAACTAAACAACCACCATCTTCATTTTACAAAGGGATTAAGTGATTTGCCCAAGAACACCCAGGAAATCTGGGCAGACCCAGGAACTGAACCGAGCTCTCCTGACACCTGTGCTAGTAATTTTACCAAAGACAGGATGCTCTTTAATGCTATTAGCCTCTCTAGATATAGCTATGCTCTCTACATTAACTCCACCTAAGAACATAATGGTGACATTTATACTCCCCCTGCCTTCTGGAAGCGCAAAGAGCCTGACTGTGGTTTGTTTAGCAGAAACTGAACTGGAAAAGAAGGTGTCTGGATTGTGCACCACCAGCTTTTCACACCAGCTTCAGAGTGAGGTCTGTAAGTGTCACAGTAGCAGCTGCTGGGTGCCAGTCACTTCTGAAAACCTTTATTTAGGTTCTCAAGTGGGAGCTGAGCTCTTTTGAAAATCTAGCCTGAATGGAGGGGACTGAGCGCTTGAAAACCTATTCCTGGGTGGCTAATAAATAGCCGGTAACTACCAGAGCTGTATAGTTATGCAATTCTGCTCTAAAGCCATCTGGTCTCGGATTCCAATAAAGTTTTAAACTCTTGGAAGTCATCAAGAACTTCCTGAGAAATCAGTGATTTAACTTGGCTGCTTACACAAGCGACGGAGGTATTCAAAAGCCATCCAGTGAACAAGAGACATAATAGCCCCGAATCATCTCCAGCGTATGATCTATTTTAAAGAATCTCAGATAGTTTGGGTCATGTCTTCGCTGCGGGTTATACACTTCCCTTCTTTGGTCTATCAGTGATGGAATGAGACTGACACCCCACTGACTCTTAACCACCAACGACAAAGCTTCCCTGAAAGACTGCCTTGAACTAAAACTGGTATCTTACAGCATGGAGTATAATGGTGTTAGCCTTTTGGTTTGCTGCCTCCAATTCCTGTTCGAACTATTGGATCTGAGAGAATACTAAGTTCTCGTCCAAATTTTCAGTGCAACTTTCTAGGCCTAGACATATCTGGATGCTTTAAAGAGTGTCTTTTAAATGGATAATATTATAGTAAAATTAAAGCCATTTGTGTAAACAAAAGGCAAGTTTGAGCTTGCCACTGATTTGATCTTATAAAATATATTCCCAGCATGAAACAAAACCTTCTTTAAAATTATTACCATAGCATAATAAAGGCTCCAGTCTGTAAACGAAAGGACTGTAACAGCTACAATATGTTGACTCATCTATTAAAACAAAAGAAAGGATGCATTGGTCGGGTAATATTTTAGCACTTTTGCAGTCTGAACTAACTCTGCTCCGAATAGACATGTTCTCTAGGAACTCTGTTCAGAGTGCCGTCCCAGAACAGAGCAGTGAAGAGTTCCCTCCAGCAGTGGCCCATGACAGGTGCATCGGAGGAAGGAAAGACCATAATTCCCATGGTCATTTGTACAACAGTCTAAGGTGAGCTAGATCCCTGTCCTTTATTGCTGCTTCAGCACAAAGTGTCATAGCTTTCTCCGGACTACCATTTCCTTCCTTCTGAGTTTGGGTCCAGTAATATGATTGTCCATCACCTCAAAGTTTTCTTGGATGCCCAAGGTTGGGATCCATAGTAAATCTTCAAAAGACACCCTTACCAATTTAACAATGATTGTTTGTAAAACCCTGGGAGACACTGGGGGCCCAATTCCATCATCTATACTTGTGCTCAGTAGCCTTTTATTAATTAAATTACTCATGCAAATCAAAGACTACTCAGCGTGAGCAAAGCTGGTAGAATTGTGTCCTTACTGTATCTGTAAACCCTAGGTCAGGGTGTGCCCAACCCACAGAGAAACCAAATCTGTTACAGTTCTTGTGAGCTGGCTCTTTAGCTCAGATTGTACCGGTTTGTGCTTTCCGCCCTGGAGGTTCCTGGTATATTGGCCAAGGTGGCAGCCATCGGATAATGCCATGCAAATGCCAACATTCCATATAAATAAGAAACAGAGATACAGTTATGAGAAGTACTAATAAATCCAGAAGGAGGTTTAGCGCTTCTGTCTGTGATTTTCAAAGCAAAGTGGGGAATTCACTCCCATGACTCTGATTGAAATTAACGGGAGTTGCATGGCTAGTTGTCTTTGAAAGCCGTAATCTCCTGAACCAGCGAATATTAATTAGCAGGTTTTGAATGTGTGTGGAAACAAACCCATTATTGAGAGCACATGAGTGGGTTATTAAACATGAGTGTAGCGTGAATGGCAGTCTCCCTCTGGCTGCAGTGCGAGATGACATGACAAAGTAGAACCTGGTCTCCAAAGAACCCGTATATCCCAGGAGGCCTTTCCAGGCCTTTGCAAGAAAAGGAGATCTTTATCTTGCATAGAAATTAAAGACCCCAACCTGGGATCCTGCTCGGTGCAATGGCCCCTCGTCCTGGCGCATGTGGTATTAGTATGGCACTGGTAACAGGAGTTAGTGTTCTTCACCTTACATGGACAAATCTAATGGCATAGAAAAGGGAGGTCAGTTCCACAGCTCCTTGACTCCCTTTGTGTCATCCTCTTGGAGGTGGGAAATAGCCACGATATGGAGCAAACAGTATGGACAGCATGCCGAGAGCTCTATCCCAGGGTTCTTCGTCCATATGCACTCAGGGGCGCTGGAACAATTTGTATCACGGGGTGCTGAGAGCCACTGAACCCAACTGTAAACCCCGTATATGTTGGAAACCACATCAAGCCAGGGGGTGCAGCAGCACCCCTAGTTCCAGCACCTATATATGCTCCCAACTCTCCTCTGTTAGCATTGGCAGTTTGGATGGCAACCTGCCCACATCCCACTCCAGGGTCTGTACAGCTGCAGGGGACTGATTTACAGCTGCTCAATGCAGTAATTCCAGCTGCAAGTTACATGGCGAATTCTACTGTCCTGTGAGCAAAGCATGCTACAGTGAGTAGCTAATCTGTCAGTGGTGTCTCACACCCACCACGTGGCATACCAGAGGTGAGCTCCCCTGGAGGGCAGTTACCCCACTGCTATCTAGCAAGCCAGCAGCAAAGGCAGGATTAGACCCCAGCCCATCTGACTCAAAGTCCTGTGTCTGGCCCACTGCATCACAGTTTTCTCAGGCAAGGAGACACCTACAAATTTTGAACACACTTGCTCGCTGCCACAGACATCAAAATGGCAGCTAAAAAAGCCGAAGGCATTCTTTCGAACAATGACGAGAATACAATCCCCTGTGTCCTGCAAGGAAAACAGACAATCATAGAATCGAGTAGGCATTGAGGGTCACAATAACGACCAAGACAAGTGGAGGCAGCAATCAAAACTTAAAGTGTTGGGTTACCCCTTTTTAAAAAAAAATCTCTCTTTGCTCTGTAAAAGCAGTAATGACAGACTGCAATGCTGCACGGAATACAGACAGAACGCTCTCTCGGAGTGACATTATCCTGCTGGCACAGAGTTCCCTAGTCTACACAACATGCAATTTGGAATTGGCACAGCAGGGCTCTAGCATCTTTTGAAGCACTTATCCTCCATTCTGCCGGGGTTAATATCCAATTGGGTAGCTCAGTGGCTTTAGAACGCTTGCAAAAACAGCACCCAAAAGCAACCCACCGCCCCTAAAATTTACATCTAGGTTAAACGTTCTGACCAACACAGATACACACACAAACCCCTGCTCTCGCCCAGGAGAACTGCAACTGGCTGGGGGTCGCCAGAGAAGGTGGAAATAAAATATGGATGGCGATCGATTCTCATTTGTAGCAGGAGCAACTACATGTGGTCATGTGCAAAATGATGTCTGAAATGCTTCTGGGACCCACCAAAAATAAACCCACCGCAAGTGCAGCCTTTGCAGAAACAAGGGTAGCTAGAGAGGCTGAAGCAGCAAGTGCAACAGCGTCTGTCAGAGACGCTGAGACATCTACTTTTCTTCCCATTAAAGAGCCAGGAACTAGGGTAGCAGCAGAGAATCCATCTATCTTCTTCTTCCACTAATGGCACACTATTAACAGCATTAATAACAGAAGCTCAGGAATAGTAAGACTTTATGCTTACTGTATATAGCACCCTCTGCCTGAGAACCTCAAAGTGCATTACTAGCATAAGTGAAATCAAGCCTGGATATCTTTCTAAAAGCTCTGCTATCATTCAAGCAGCAGTTATGGGCTTCATGCAGAAATTGCTGGGTGAGGTTCTCTGGATCCTGATATGCAGAAGGTCAGAGTAGATGATCAGTGGTCCCTGCTGTCCATGTTCATTAAACTGAACAACATCTCTGTGAGTTAGGTAAATATTATCTTCATTTTCCAGATGCAGAAACTGATGGAGAGCAAAGAAGGGCTCTCGTCTGGCTTTTGCAGCCAGAGCCCCCACGTGGAGGCAGATGGAGAGCTGTGGAGGCGTCACCCCAGAAGAAGCCCATTGGTTACCTCTTAAGCGGTGGCATGTCCCCTGGGAGCTCCAGGAGGTATATTGCACTGAGTACCTCCCCAGAATCCAAGTTGGGGGAGTGCAAAGAGCTACAACAGCTTCAGTGGAGGGCTGTGCCTCAAAGAAACATCACAGCTAGGAATTAGGCATTGTGGCTCACCATGAAGGTTGCAGATTTTGCCATATCTAAACCGTGAAGCTTGCATAGTTGGCGTCAGAGATGGCTAGGCAGGGCTACTGCCCCTGCTGCCTTTGCAAAGGCTGGGCCAGTGAAGCAGTACCCACAAGGCAGCACCAGCAGCAGCGCTCTCCCATCACCTTCCTGCAGTGCTGCTGATGTGGGGAGAACTGGCCGGCGCTGGTACAGCGGCGCAAGATGCTTTACAAGTTATAGATCAACGTTGCTGGAGGTTCCAAGCAGATTTTATGGGAAAGGAAAGGAGATTTTGGTTAAAAAGATGCAGGCGAGAACTTGGGGGCATTTTTTACACTAAATTCTTGACTTCAATCTTTTTATCCTCCTATGAGCCAACTGTGACTTTTCTGAGACTTTGCAGTCACGACTCGCTAGGGCTCGACATGTTCCATAAAGTAATGCCATGGGGGTTCAACACGCTAGAAAAGCTTCCGGCCAGACTCTGCGTTGCACTCAGGTGGCACAAAGGGGCCGGATCCTGGCCAATGGAGAATTTGCCTGGTGGAGGGGAATTCCCAACTGGTATAAAGCCAAAGTAGGCAGCCCCTGCCCAAGCTGTCCCCTTGTCCTCCAACACAGGGAGCATGCTAGGGAAGGACAGGTGTGTCGGGGGCAGGCAGCATGCAGCGGAGCAGAGCTCTGCTATCTCTCTCCTCCACTGATGTGTCCTTACCCCAGTGGTGTAAGTTAGACCCACTCCCAGAGCAGTGTAGGCAGTGTTATTTTTCTAATTGTATTTCAAACCCCATCTCAAGCAGCTCTAGGTGATGGAGGCTCTCTGGCGAACACAGACAGAATCCAAAATAACAATTTGCCCATAATCCTCAACTAACAGAATAAAAATCTCTTTAATTGGACAAATGAAAATCTCTTTAATTGGACAACTCCCAAGCAAATGCTCTTGAGAAAGATGAACTTTGCAGCTTGCCAGGAAGGTCAACAAATCTGGGCTGCCAGAGGCCGGACTGGGAATAAGCTCTGAAGTCAAGAAGCCCCCTAACCAGTGGCCTACCACTCACCAGCTCTCTCCCTTTCAAACCAAGGAGTTGTTAGATAGGGGGACTTCACAGATTCCAACAGCACCAGCGAGAGAGGCTGTCTTCCAGAAAGCCAGCTTCTGTACCATTTAGGGCGGGGTGGGCAAACTACAGCCGCAGGCCGGATCCGGCCCCTCAGGGCTTTGGATCCGGCCCATGGGATTGCCACCCCTGTGGAGCTGCGGGCCCAGCACCACTCCCAGAAGCAGCCAGCACCATGTCCCTGCAGCCCCTGGTGATGGGGAGTCAGAGGGCTCCATGCGCTGCCCTTGCCTGTGGGTACCTCCCCCGAAGCTCCCATTGGCTGGGAACGGGGAACTGCAGCCAATGGGAGCTGCGGGGGGAGGTACCCACAGGCAAAGGCAGTGTGCGGAGCCCTCTGTCCTCCCTTCCCAAGGAGCTGCAGGGACATAGTGCCTTGGAGCAGTGCAGGGCCGGGGCTGGCAGGCAGGCAGCTTGCCCTGGCCCCAGCTGCTCCAGGTAAGCAGCACCGGGCCAGATCCCGAACCCCTCCTGCAGCCCGCACCCCAACTCCCTGCCCTGAACCCCCTGCCTGCACCTTGCACCCCTCCTGCACCCCAACCCCCTTCCCTGAGCCCCCTCATTCATCCCGCACCCCTCCTTTGCCCCAATCCCTTGTCCTGAGCCCCTTCCTGCACACTGCACCCCCTCCCACACCCCGCACTCCCTCCCACACCCCAACCCCCTGCCCCAGCCCTGCATACAATTTCCCCACCCAGATATGGCCCTCGGGCCAAAAAGGTTGCATACCCCTGATTTATGGCTTTAGACAGTAGGTGAACACTAACTCTTTACTCTCCAGCTGGAAACTAATCGGTAGTCAATCCAGAGCCTGAAGCTCCAGTTAATAACTGGACAGCTGTATTCTGCAGCAGCTTAGGTTTCTGAAAGGTCTTAAGGTGCAGCCACATGGCGGAGTATATTACAGTGGCATAATTTTGAGGCGGCAAAGGCTGGGTAATTGCAGCAAAGACTGTATCAGAATGTATCACCAAGTAGAGATGAGGAAAAATTTGCTCTAGCCATACTGTAGCTGACCATCCTCTAGGAGCTGGGGAACCAAAATGACCTCTGAATGGTGAACAAAATGAATAAGCAGAGACACACGTCCTCTGTCAGGAGGAATGATACAACGTGTGGTCTTTCTGGTAGCTTTCTCCTGCTAGCCTGGCTACTTTCGTTTGGTTTTGGATAGGTGAAATCTCAGTGTTAGTGCTCACTCAAAACCACTCTCTGGTGACTTGGTTGACTGCACTCACTAGGTCAGACAACATGGAGACCTAGAGCTGAGTATTGTCAGCACCAGGGTCGCTCACCTGAATGTGCTAAAAGTCACACGTCCATGTGATACCAAGAGGGTGACAGGAAAGAAGCCTGGAGCACTGTGCACAGATGAGCAAATGCCCAACACTGCTCTCTGGCGCCTCAAACAGAAAGAAACAGAGTCACTCAAGAGTGACCCTTCTAGGGATTTGAAGTCTCTATCCTCATACAACTTTCATCTTTTGAGTTTGCCTTCATTTCCCTGGTACCCCTGGGGCTAAAATATAAATAGTGTTCTATGGTTTGACATGGTCCTATGGGCTGTGGTCTGTCCTCTCCATCTCTGATCCCTTTCACTTCATAGGGCTCATTTACCATCATTCTTCCATCTACACTGGTCTGAGAAGAGGGGAAGGAGGGGCTGATTTGGTTACATCCTGCTGCATGAAATTTCACCTTGGCTATTACCTGTGGGATCTGGAGTTGGACAGTGTATCTGGTCACCCATATAAGAAGGTGCAATGGTGACAAAAAGTGTTGCCAGTGGAAGGTCTGTGAGCAGATATCACCATGACTAGATGTTACTCAAGTTAAGTGTGTCACTCCAGATATGGGTCTGAAATAAAATGTGGTCTCCATTTCCCCAGAATTTAGCTAAATTCAAATCCAGTTTCAGACCTGAGCTATAAAGTTCAGGCCCATCTTTATTGCCCTCTCTCCTTTCCCCAATAGAACAGACAATGCAGGGATAGAACAAGGTTACTCCAGGTCAGGTCATTCATCAAACTTCCACATCAATAACCCTATATTCAGATCAGATTGGTCCCCAGTGCCAGCTTGTGCCTTCTCATTTATTTTAAAATAAAACTGAGGACACCACAGGACTTTTCAGTTATTAAAATTTGAGATAGACCTATCCAGTGCGAAGAAAACTCAGGTTTGTTAGATTCGAACACAAAGCTGTCGTAGAACAACAGGTGATTAGCTGCGTGACTCCTTGACTTATCTTCCAAACGAGTGACTGAATGACAGAACCAGGAGGAAATGTGGCCCTGGAAAGATGCATTTCCACAAGGAATAACCCCCTGCTGGCCAATGCATTGAAATAATCGTGGAGTGGCACCATTTAAGATGTGCTCTTGGAAGGTCAGATATCTATTGGATGGGTGGCCTACGCATCCCATTTTCCATTCAGCGCTGGTTAAAAATCGAATGGTAAAACCCAATCCTGTATCTAAAGTCCCTGTCCCCACATGGGATAGGGCCTGTTCAGAGCATCTGAACGCGTTCAGTGACGTAGTAGAATAAGGCTGCTCTTGAAAATCTAATTATATCGAAGCTGATGAATTACACGGCCAACGATGCCTCACCTACTTGAGGACTCCACTGCCCCACAGTCCCTCTTCTGCTGACTGGTGCTAACAGTTTGATTCCTCAGACCTCCCAAAGGGCTGCCAAGCAAAACATGAGACCTTGGTTAGTTGTTAAATGGTGGCGGTGGCAGCAGTTTTTGTTGGGTATTTTTGCTGCTGCTGTTGTTGTTGCTCTATAAGTACGTATAAAAGATTGGAAACTGTCTCCACCACACTGGCAGCAGTTTAATAAAGATCCTGCTTTCATAGCAAAGTTCTCGCTTGCATTATTTATGTACCGTATGCTGGGAGATAGGCATCATTAATGGGACCCGCGGCAGTCGAGAGCGATTTTTACCCCTGCCATTTACACCGGCAGCTTAAAGGTCACTCCAAATGAATACTGTTTTAATCTCCTTGTGCAATCAAACAGCCAGAGCAGTTCTCTGAAAACATGCACGGAACTGGCATTCATTATTTATAAACCAGGTGAGCCTCAAGAACGCGGCCTCGCATAACAACAGTGGGGTGTGCGGGGCAGAAAAGTAAAGACACAAACCAGATAAGGAACCGGATTGTGTGGCCAGGTTCTTGACAAGTCAGATTGGCAATTAAGGCACAAGACAGAGCTGGATTTTAATTCAAAAAAGAAGGATTCTCCCAGAGGGAAGTGGGGTTCCCTCAGCTGGTACATGCTTCTGAGGGCCCACATCACCCTCACACAAACACTGATGGAGCCTGAGTGAGAACAAATGAAGAGATGCTTCGGTTCTACATTCCCATAAGTCCTTCCCTCTATCTAGGTACCTATCTGGCCATCGGAGTGCCTCACAGTCATTGATGGGTTTTAGTCAAACGTCCCTGTGAGGCAGGGAAGTGCTATCCCTGTTTTACAGATGGGAACTGAGTTACAAGGGCGATTTAGAGGATTTATCCAAGGAGCATGAGACTGAGCCAGGAATCAAGCCCACCTCTCACATCCTAGTCTAGGGCCTTATCTGCTTGATCAGGCTTGTGAGAGGAGAAATTTGTTGTTTTGATTTTTGGCGGTTCCGCGGCATGGGATGAAAGGGAAGGGGAGAAAATTGTGACTAAATGACATGAAACCAAACCAAACCAAACTCTGATTCCTGTAAAAAGGCAAGAGGCTCCAACTGAAAGAGGGTGGCTGTACCAGTTACACTGCTACTTGTACTTTGTCTGAATTATCGAGTCAAATTCATTAACTAGTGGCAATGACTAAAAGCAGGATACGCAGTCACGGAGGTACCTAGTGGTGATGAGTGGGATGAGGCAGCGCAAAGCAGCCACAGCTCCACTTATTGGGTTGTGTGTGTGGTTGAACAGGCAAGAAGGCTCGCACACCTGGGGCCAGTGTAGATGGTGCTTGCCAGAATGGATGTGTTTCAAGCCCATCAGAACTGAATGACTTGACCTGCCCTGATAGAACCCCGGCTGAGAGCAATATTGGTAACACCATCTGCCTTCCACAGCAGTGAGTCTGGCAAGGGGAATTATAATTTAAACCTCCCTGGGCCGCTTGTCTGATTTTAGCCCATGGAATGGAAAAAACTAAACAACACTCAGACCTTAAAGTGTAATGTAATTGACAACACAAGGGTTGGACCTTTGTTTTCTGCATATCGCACCTTTAAAGCTCTAGGATTGTGCTGTCTGCATAAGCAGGCAGCCATTTTGTGTTCAGTGCAGATTGTTACAGAAGAGACACACGTTCTGCTCTTTTCGTGGAGACTCTTTCTTCCTTGTCTTCTGTTCTCCTTTGCTTATCTAAAACAAAGGCCATTTTGACTGAAAGGAACTGTTTGCTCTGTGTCTGTGCATGGAGAAATCTAAGGAATATACAGAATAGCTGAATAAATAGAGACCTTGTCTATGGATATATGTAATCATAATGCAATGACATTCCACTGGCCAAAAACAGCCAGGAAGAGCACATACTGTCTAAGTGAAAGGGATGGATACCAATACAAATGTTTTAAAAAGAAAGAAAACACAGCAGTTAATTTCCCTAGCATGAGCTGAGTAGCCGAGGCATAAGCAATAATTTGTTTTCAAACAAAGGGCTCTGAAAGAAGCAATCTGGAGAGGGAGGGTGTCTGAGCAGTCTTTCCAATTCGAACGGTAAGCAAGAATCTTTGGACTGAAACCCAGGGCCCCAACCAAAGGAACCTGCACATGTCAAGGCATTTCACTCACAACAAGACCCCTCCCTCGTCTTTCCCCTCCTAAAGCAGTCAAAGCAAGGAGAAGTCACCTCATGCGGCTAGAGAGAAGGGACCAAAGAAAAATCAGAATGGCCCCAGAACTGGGACGACTAACTGGAGAGTCTTTTTCAAGGGCCACCCAGTGCTTGGTTCCCTGCAGACCGTTTCCTGCACGACACAGAGCACCACTGGAAGCAACAGCTACGACAACAGCCTCACATAAAGGGATTCTTTGAACTTTTCTACTCCAGGATCTTGGGTTGCACTGAGCGTAGAAACTTTAGAGCTGAACTTGTGCAATGATTGTTTAAAATGTGTAAAAAGGTAATTATGAGTCACTGCTGCGGGAAGGTGCTAAAATACATACAGACCGGGGAGAACAAATACAATGCAACCGTCTGAAAGGGAAAGAGAAGGGGGTGGGAAGAGAAGGGCTCATCAACCAGGGGGAGCTATAGGAATTAGTTATGCGAAAGGAGAAATGATGAGGAGACACTTCTTGCCACCTATATGGTTAAAATAGTAAGTCCCACCATCCAAAAAGGGTGAACAGCCCTGAGAAATAGCAGGGGAAACCAGCTGCCTGATAACCAGTAAAAGAACAGGAGAGAAGTCCCATGGTTTTGTGGGAGAACAAAGTGCTAGGAATTCTGATGCTATGGGGAGTGCAATGTCCATTTTTTTGGCGTTATGGTTAGACTAGCCCATGCTGTGCTTTGGCTTCCTGAGTGAGCTCTGGTCAGTCAGTTCAGAGACTTATTTTTTTGACTGTTATCAAGGAAGCACTGGGCAGATTTGCAAACTTGAGCTGAATTATAAGATGGGTTCTCCAGGAAACCAAAGGAAGCTGCTCTAATGGGAGCGGTGCAGCCAGCCCGGAGGGTAACAGGTGACATAAATGAGCTGATCAGAGAGTCAAGAGCAGAGCTGGCCTGAAGTCCATCTAAGAGCATTTTGAGGAAGCCTGAGAGAAAGATAACAGAGGAGCATGTTGACTAAACACCCTGACATTCGCTACCCTCATGGTGGTTTTTGAAGGAGTCTGAGAATGCCTGTAGTGTGTAAGGAAAGCCCAGGTGCTTCTTTAGACACTAAGCTCTTTGGGGGTGGGGGCGAACCATCTACTACTTTGTGTTTGTCCAGCACCTTGCACCATGCAGCCCCATTCTTTGTTGGCCGTTAGGCACGACTGTAATAAAGATTAATAAAAATAAATCCAGGTTTCAAATGAAAGAAAAAAGGCTCTCCACAGTCAGAATTCACTACACGGAGAGTAGAGGGCTTCACACAGCTTGCAGCAAATTAAATAGAGCCAAAGGGATTCTCACAGGCAGCATTTTCTCCCTCCCTCCCAAGCTCTGTTTGTTGCCTTCTAAACCAGCCCAACCCCAAACATGAAAGTCTCTGCAGCTCACTCGTATAGATGCTTGGGATGAGCACCATTCACTGCAGCTGAACCCATCCGGCCCCATCAATCTCACACACCTGGGATTATTTCCATGCTGAGCGAGAGAGCTCGCTGTCTCTCTGATGGCCCCTGGATGGGGCGTACAGGCCCTGTGACCGACTGGCAGATGGACCCATACTTAGAGAGTTCAGAGAGCAAACCTCCTCTCTTCATGCCCATGAAGCTCATATTTGGCTTGCTCCTCTTTCCCCAGCCTCAAGTCACACTTGTGAAGTTCTGGCTCCATATTTTCTTCCCTGGCCATTAGTCACACTTTTTTTTAAAGCTCATAAAACAGATGGACTGGGAAGAACATTAACTCCTTCACTGCCAGTCTTCCACACTGCAATACCGTGACAAACCTGGCATGGGCCTGGCACGGGGGGTACCCCCAGGGCCAGATTAAGGCATTCCAGGGCCCTAGGCAGACCATGATATGGGCACCACTTCCCATATCCCTGTGCAACTGGGAGAATGAATCCCCTTTGACTATCTTTAACTGATTGCAGACCAGGTGCTGCCCTGTAGTGGGGTGGGTCCCTCTTTATCTCAGAGTGGCGGGATGGCACCAGTGGCACAAGGGCCCCATTTGGAGAGGGACAGAGGCAGCAGTATGAGCTCCCCCTTCCCTTGGGAGCGGGCCCTCCGGTACTTACCCCAGCAGTGCTGCTGTATCTGCTTAAGTGGCTTGGTGTGGTGGAGCTTGGGGTGCAATTCAGATCAGTGAGGGGTTGTGTCACCATTTGCCCTGCAACCTTGGGTGCTTCGCAATGCTTTGCTGCTATAGTTCCCAGCCTGGGATGCTCCCAGCCAGCCTACCAGCATGCAGGTCACACCCTGGGAGTCAGTGTGCTAGACAGACCTGGTTCAGCAGCTCTGACCCCAGCAAGTTGTCTACAGCCCCACAGCCCCACTCTGGCTTCCACCAGCCTTGCTTACTACCTGCAGGGTCACCCCAGCACACTCCTCATCCTGAATTTCCCCAAAGTGGTGTGCTCTGCAATGTCCGGCCCTCTCCTGGGCAGTTCTAAGAATAATACGGTTTATTTGTTCCTCTAAAGACACAAAAGCACATCACAGCCTTATGAACTTAACCCGGGTAAATACGCCCTTCTCTGCAAACACAGCACTGAGTTGTATTATAGTAAAAATAAAACAAATTTATTAACCGTAGGACATAGGTTAAATGATGCCAAGTAAAAGGAATAAAGTTAGAAAGGGTTACAAGCCAATAAAAGTGAAAACACATCTAAAAGCCTAAAACTTAATCTAGCAAGGTCCAGGCTTTTTAAAATATGGTTTCTCACCTATATTCAGTTTCCAGAGACATTAAACCCCCTCCTCCCCGACCCTTGGTTGAAGGACCCATCTTTCTCCTAGCAAGAGCTCTGTTCCCTTGTGTCTGTCTAGTGATGGATGCCAAAGGCGGCTTCTGTCTTTGCTTATATCTTCCAAAGTTTAGTGACCTTGCTTCAAGAGGCAGGATGTCCTCATGCTGTTTTTCTGCTCCAGTGGATTTTCCATCCTCCTGCTGATTTCTATGTAAATGAGACTTGTTGTTTCTGGTCACGCCTTGCTTAATTTCATTGGAGACAGGTAGATAGCTGCCTCCCCTCCTGTCTGGGGAAAGCCTGTTTCTCCCTTTGTTCAGTCACAGACTGGAAAGGGTAAGATCAATGAGTATCCATAATTCCCTATGTAAGGTTAATGCAATTCACCAGGATATTAATCACCAGTGTGTCATCGGCTTCGTAAAACACCCCCCATGCTACACTCTTGCAATACAGTAATATTGTATACAATCAGCTGACCACTTGAGGTTCAGCCCCCTATCCTTATAGACCAATGAACCTTTGAAATGGAGTCTTCCGAGGATTGCTCCTCAAAGTAAAGTTCATTTAATCTGCCAGGAAGGCGACCTGGAGTCTGATGATGAAGGAAGCTCCATGCTCTTCCTTCCCCCACTCGTTAACTTAATAGCTTTGTTTATCTAATATGTCAAAATGGACTTTCATTGTCTTTGCCTGAAGACCAGGCTGGTGAGAATCAAACACAGATTCCTTTGTCTAAGGCAGACCTGTTTACCAACTCCCCTTGACTTCCCTGGTTTAAACACATTTTAGTCATAATTCTAGCATATAATCCTCATCTTAATACCCACCACATACCTACATCGCACAAGAATATTAACGATCAGTGAGATAGTAGTTTTCAAATGATACTTCACAAAGCATATTTTGTACACAAATCATGACAATAGTGTGTAGGGTGTGAATACAGGGGTGCTTAGTGTCACATTCAGGCCTGCTGCACTCGTCTTCTCCTGCCCCACAAAGAACCTTCTACTGGAGTGGTGTTGGTGAGGCCTCCCGGAGAGTCTTGAAGCAACCTGTATGCAGCATGGAGGGAGGCACACAAGTTGCACAAGGGAAGAGTTTGGAGGAGGCACCAGGACACCAGTCTGTGTATGCTTGGCTTGAATGTTAGCTACAATTGCAGCACCTCTGTAAATTGGGTGAAAGCAAGTCTCCCACCAACAGTGATAACACAAAGAAGAAACGAGAGATTGGTTTGAAGACCAGACCAGTATACTTGAAGAAATATGAGGCCTAACAAGCCACAGTGGGCTGGCAGTAAGGGCCACATCCCTAGGGTAGGCTAGGTACTGGTAACCTCTGACCCCAAAAGTCAGCAAATGCTTGCACAAAACACACAACAACAACAACTATTATTAAATGGAAAGATTTAGCAAACTGCATGGAACCTGGAGAGAGGAGCACAGGTTGCAGGAAGGAAAAATTTGGAGGAGGCAGCAGGAAGGAAGACATGGCTGGAATGCTAGCTGCAGCTGTAGCACCTCTGTAAACAGGGCTGGTGCTTCCATTAGACGACCCTAGGCTGTCGCCTTGGGCACCAGGATTGGGGGGGCGGCATTTTGTGCACTCCCCACGGGGCGCACAGGAGCTTCCGGTTCTGCTCCCGTTGCGCCGTCGAAGAAGGACCTTCTGCCGAGGTGCCACGGAAAACAGCGGCAGGCAATTGAGCAGCTCAATGACTGCCGCTGTCGCCTGCAGCATTTCGGCGGAGGGTCCTTCTTCGGCGGCACAATGGGAGCGGAACCGGAAGCTCCTGCGCACCCCATGGGGAGTGCACAAAATGCCGCCCCCCGAATTCTGCCTAGGGCATCAGAAACCCTGGCGCCGCTCCTGTCTGTAAACAGTTCTCTTAACAATGAGCCAGTTTAGTTTTAGAAACGTGGAGTCTTCTCATGCTGTAACCCAGCACACTGTATATGAAATAAATCTTGGTGTTGAGACCTTATTTAGATGAATGGGGCAGTTTGCACCTTCTCAGAACCATTGTTTCAGTCCGTCTGAAGACTCAGTCATAGGTCATTGTCTCAGTCACACTCAGGTCATATTTTCTTTTCACAACCACGAGGGCGCCAAACGTACATTTCAACATTCTAATGTAATTACGTGACTCCAGGAGCCAGGCCTATGCCTTAATCCAGCCCTGTTGGAGGGATGATTTCCCCACAGCATCAGAAACACGTAGCAGCAGTTGAACACATGCAAATGTGAACAGGATCACCCCTGCTCTAATTGCTCCTCACTGTTAAGGACTGAGGAAAAGGAAAGCCCATTTGGCCAGTAAGCACATCTTGAAGGTATTCCCCTTTAATTGAGCCTTTCAGTGCACATATTATAGGGTTCTTGTAGTCCCATATTTATTTTAGGAGGGATGATTCATTCCAAGGGATGTTCTGTGGCTCACCATTATTGTCAGAGTCTCTAATTATATATTGTGCTGTGTTTTGCAGAGGGGTTTCGGTGTGTCAGCCTCTAACAGCAACTGGCCCTTGTTCGGCTCTTAGCCTTCCATGTAATAAATGTGCCGTTTTTACAGTTAATAAGTGACTCATAGAGGGTGACAGACAATCCCACTTCCCAGCTCCCAAAGCCGCAGTTGACTTTTAACAATTTACCCGGGTGTGGGCTTGCGTTCTCAGAACAGACACAAGCCAGGAGAGTGAAGAGGGGGTGGGTAAGGGAAGAGAGACTGGATGGCTCAGGGGTGGTGAACAGGATATGCAACCTTTCACCTCAAGGGCACAGTTTCAGATCAGGCCTACGTGATGCCGACTCAGTGACCTACTGCCGGACTGAAGCCTTATAATTCCACCTGTTATGCAGGAAAAGAGTCAATGTTATTCAGTGGGACGCAACCTGGGAAGCAAGAAAGCGCCTACCGCGCAGAAGGAATTTG
Organism: Mauremys reevesii; assembly: GCF_016161935.1. Classification (NCBI taxonomy): domain Eukaryota; kingdom Metazoa; phylum Chordata; order Testudines; family Geoemydidae; genus Mauremys; species Mauremys reevesii. The sequence goes on along the minus strand of NC_052638.1, from coordinate 10,890,351 downwards.
AGGGGATAAGTGAGCTAAGGTTTTGGAGGAAGTCCATTGGCCGAGTTACTGGACTGGGGCCCAGGAGATCTGGGTTCGATTATGGATTTGGCTGCTGATGCGCTGTGTGATTTCATTTCACCTCTGTTTTGCCTTCTGTCTAATTACGCTGTAAGGCCTAGATTTTTGAAGGTATTTAGGTGTTGCTGTATTCAGTATCGCTTATTTCACTTATTTTCAAAAGTGGTTTAGGGACTTAGGAGTGACTGTCAATGGGATTTTGCCTCATAAGTGCCCAAATCCCTTTTGAAAATGAGACAGGCTCCTAAATGAATTAGGTGTTGCAATGCTGAGAACAGCAACATCAAAACACCTTTAAAAATCTGGCCCTAAGCTCTTTGGGGCAGGGACTGTCCCTTGCTATGTGTGTGTACAAAACGGGCGCTTGGTCAGGACTTGTGCAACTAATAATAATAATATTATAATAGGTCTGCAAAATAGAGAGTTTCCATTTGTCCGTATAAAAAGAACTCAATGCACTCATTATCGGAGCTGAGCAAATCACCGTTTTTTTAGTTCAGGGGCCAACTTGAACAATCTGCCCCAAAATTTAATCTGTATTGAAAAACACCCAAAACAAAATGAAAAAACTGAAATGAAATGAATTGGGGACTGGTTTTCCTTTCATTTCTGAGGTGTTTTCCAATCCACAATGACATTTGGGGGGGGTGTTTTTGTTTTGGGTATTTTGCCCCCATTTTAAAAAAAATAACTAGATCTAAATTTCTAAGCAAATCATAAATTTTGAAATGAAAAGTCAAAACGTTTCATTTTAAATGGTCAAAACAAACCATTTGATGCTTTTTCAAAAACATTTTTCTATGCTCTATTTCTAAGCAAAATGATTCACCAAATTGCACCTGAAGTTTTGGTTTTGGTGTCCTAAAAATGAACTAGTAAGTGAATTTACTATTTGCAGGGAAAAAAAGGAAATTTGCTCAGCTCTACCCATTATTTGATTCAGGAGTGCTTATTTTGTGTTTAGTTTCCACTTTCGCAAATTTCAGTTAATTTGATCAATACCACTTGGTCTTTAACTCAGAGGTGTTTCTCTAACTTTCCCCTGTTAGCCACTAAGTGAACATCCATTTATGGTCATTTAACCCAAACAAAACAACACACTTTCACATCAGGTTTTTTTTCTTAAAATATCCCGTACAATCCACACATGAACAGCAACCCGGGCCTGATTAAACCTTCGGAAAGCTGAAGATATGAATTAGCAGCTGTAAATGGATCGAGAAATTCAGATACATGAACTCAAACTCCTGGATGAAAATAAAGGGGTGGTAACCGAGTATTGACAATTTCACTTAGAGCCTGACATTAACCCATTTTATCTTTCAATAGAATTTGAGAGCTTATTTGGCATAAATTAGAGGTTGCAGATGCTGAGTCAAGGATGTTCCACAGGCTGCTGTATTAGCTGTCTACTATTGAGCCAAATTCTATATCGGGAACCTAGTCCTCTCCCCCGACCCAAATTTTGGCAGCCTCAGAATGGCAGCTCCTGTCTTCCACATCACTTATCCCCAGGGATGGATTACTTCGTTATTTCACAGATTGGCCAAGCCAAACCCCACATCTTGAAGAGCGGGCGGGGACTTTCATGCTATGAAATAAAACTTCCCCATAGTGATATGCAAACATTCTATTTGTGTGTGACACTCATCTGGGTAAATATGGAGCAGGTAGCTAGAAATGTTAATTTACTATGTAATGGGGCCAACGCATACAGGACTTTAACCCTGTGAAATATAAAATGTTCCGGGGTTGGTTTAAAAATACTTAGGTTAGTAATTGTTTGGGGAATTACCGTGCAACAGACTTGGCTATTGTCCTGGATGCATCTCTGCAAATGTAGATAAATAAGTCCGGAACCCTCAGCCTAGCAAACATTCTTACCTGTGCTGCAAACAGAATCAGGATGTAAATCTTTTTTAAAAGGTACGTCTAATATATCTTCTGCTGAGACAATAGATATTATGCCATCTGCTGTCTGTCCCACATTAGGGAGGGAAAGCATGGCAGAGAAAAGCCGTGCAAGTCATGTTAGAGGAAAGGTATCATTAAACAGAGTAAGTATCAAAAAGGTTTAGGTCATTTTTTTTCCCCTGCAGGAAGACATCTGAAATCAGAGACACTTGGAAATACCGGTGGGCTCAGTATGTCTGATTCATTCTCTTTCTTTTCCTCCCATTCCTTTTGCTATTTTTGGATAAGATTCTGTTCTCGTTTACATCCAAAGAGCTCCACTAAAGTCAAAGGAGTTTGTCCGGATTATACTGGTGTCACTGAGTTCAGAATCTGTCCCTTTGTTCTCCAGCTCCCGTCTACTTCCTGTTGCAGAGTTTCTATCCCTCTGGGACCAAATTCTGGCCCAGGGATACACTGGAACAATGCTCATTGAAGTCAAGGAGGAGTTTGGATTATGTAGTTAAGAGCAAAATACAGCCCCTAGTTTTCAAGTCCCCCTTTTCTTCAAAATCCTCTAATTCCTGTTTGATTCTTGTTGACTCTAGGAATGAGTTCTGAGATAACCCTACGAAATATACATATTTTAACTATTAACCTAGCCTGACCCTCACGACTGGTTTAAACAAGGGCTTGCAACCCCAGCGTCACACATTCCTAGTGCTAACCTGAGTGCAAGGACAGGGACTGTGCTGTGCCTCTAGGGAGGGTCAGAAAGAGGGTCTTGAGTTTGGACTCTCCCCATCCCAGGTGTGCACACAGGGGCAGAGCACCTGGCTAGCTCCAAATGACCGCAACCTGCAGACTGGCCTTTCCACACCAGCAGCTCTAGGATTGGCCACCTGTAGTGAAATGCAAGAAAAGGGAGTTATTTCTGGTTTCAGAAATGCAAGAAAAGGGAGTTATTTCTGGTTTCAGTGCTGTACCATAGCTTTGTTATGTGGCTGTTATTAAACCAGGACCGTTATGAATAGCATTTTCCATTTCAATACATAAATCATGGGGCCAGAAGAAGCAGCTGCCCAAGTTTCCAGCAGTTAGTGGTCCTTTTTGGTGTGTTGTTACCAGCAGTAATTAAGAAAGCAGAGGGGCTAGATCATATTCTCTCTGTCACTATTAGAAGCAGCACAGTTCAACATAGTGACGGATAGTATATTTGCAAATAAACAATACTGGGGTTTTTTCTGTTTGTTTCCGCTCCCCGAGCCTCTGGTCACAAATACACAGCAGGAAGATTTGTTTATGTGCATTATTCAGGACTCCAATACAGCTTCTCTGACTGCAGCATATTGTTCAGCAAAGGAACAGCTAATAATACCCGTCAGTGCATAATACTCATGATAACGTGTTCCCTGGCCAAAAGTCCATCTGCTCTTGCTGCTGGACCTAATGCCACCACTTGTGATGCCATAAAGCTGCCGTCATGTTTGGGGTGAAAGAAAATATGAAGATTCCCCTGACATAGGTCCAGATCCAGTTCTTGGCTGCCAACCTGATTTATTTCATTTGGTTCTAGAGCAGGCAGAGGAATTGCCCAAGGAACGGTCTCGACACTTCTACTCCCACACAAGAGCTACATCTGGATGGAGTTAACGGTTGAGAGTACATATTGGTAATTTAGGATGGAAATACATGATAAGATTAATTTGCCCCAAACCATGTTTTATAAGCCTGAGAAATTCAGAGTTAAACCTAAAAATATTCCAGACATAGTAAGGTATGGAAAGGCACAGTCAGGGCGCCCAAACAGCTTTAAATCTGCTCTGCAGTGACACCATGAGGGGAAAAAAATCTGTCCCTTTAAAAATAAGTTTAATTTAGTCTGGGACCACGAACACTAAAATGCCACAATCATCACCATATGGCTATTTCCTGGCATCGCTGCTATTCAGATGACTGTACGAGCAGTGATTTGGTCCAGATTAGGCCTCCAGCTGACTCAGGCTCAAGGGGCTTAGACTGCAGGGCTATTAAATTTCAGCGTAGATGCTCAGGCTTGGGATCCTTCCCCCTCACAGGGTGTTAGAGCCTGGGCTCCAGCCCAAGTCCAAAGATCTACACTACAACTTTATAGCTCTGTGAGCCTGAGTCAATTGACCTAGGCCAGCTGCAGGTAGAATCATAGAATACCAGGGCTGGAAGGGACCTAGTCCCTTCCAGTCCCACCCCCTGCTCAAAGCAGAACCCATCCCCAGACAGATTTTTGCCTCAGATCCCTAAATGGCCCCCTCAAGGACTGAACTCAGAACCCTGGGTTTAGCAGGACAATGCTGAAAGGTGTTTTATTGCAGTATGGACATACCCTAGGACCATTAAATCAAGCAGAGCCTTTCCATTCCCTTCAATGGATTTCGGATTAGGCTCCAAATTGGAGGCATTCCGGCTTCCAGTGAGTTAAAGCAGGTGAATGTCAGCTAACTTGCTATCATTGAGCAGGTTGTTCAGCAAAGCTCGCCATTCTGGTGACCAGTTCCCTGGCTGGTAGCTTGATAATTTGTGTAGCAGGCTAAACACAGACATGACTGCACTGAGTGCTTTGTTGGCTGTTTGCCAGCCTCTGAACATAGACTTTTAAAAATAATTTTAAGCCAGCAGAGACAACTCAGCCACTATCCCACTGTTAACAATCCCGCTTACTGTAGTTTATCATTTTCGGATAGATCACTTAATCGAGTGATATCACTGGGAATCAAGCTTTGGAGACAAACTGGAAAGAGTCCAGAGAAGGGCAGCGAAAATGATTAGGGGGCTGGGGCACATGACTTACGAGGAGAGGCTGAGGGAACTGGGGTTATTTAGTCTTCAGAAGAGACGAGTGAGGCGGGATTTGATAGCAGCCTTCAACTAGCTGAAGTGGGGTTCCAAAGAGGATGGAGCTCAGCTGGTCTCAGTGGTGGCAGATGACAGAACAAGGAGCAATGGTCTCAAGTTGCAGTGGGGGAGGTCTAGGTTGGATATTAGGAAACACTATTTCACTAGGAGGGTGGTGAAGCACTGGAATGGGTTACCTAGGGAGGTGGTGGAATCTCCATCCTTAGTGGTTTTTAGCATCCGGCTGGACAAAGCCCTGGCTGGGATGATTTAGTTGGGTTTGGTCCTGCTTTGAGCAGAGGGTTGTACTAGATGACCTCCTGAGGTCTCTTACAACCCTAATATTCTATGATTCTCTGATTCTTTCTCCAGGACCTAATGCACAGGTCTAGGAGAATCTGAGAACAATAGAAATTAGAGATGGAAAAGACCTAGGATGCAAGATCATCTTGCCTTACCTTGCCCATCTCCCTTCCAATTGTTTCTATAATATTCTCTTGAGTGGAACTGGGTGAATTTTTTCAACCAACGCTTCTTTGAGGGGGAAAGGAGGGCGAGAGGGAGGAAACACAGATTCAGGTAAATGGAAACATTTTGTGAATTCATGTCGATTTCAGGAAATTGTTTTGGTCAGGAAAAAAAGATTTTAAAAAAAATCCCCCAACATCGAAATGTTTTATTTTGACATTTTAGAAATGGAATGTTTTGATTTTTCAATTCAAAATGACATTGTTAGAATTACTTTTAAATTTTTTTTTATTTTAAAAGGGACAAAGCTTAAAATCAAAACAGAACATTTTTTGTTTGCCCCCAAATGAATTTTTTTTAGACTTTTTCAATTCACCAAAAATGTTAAAACAGTTTGTTTTTGAGTCAGCCTGAAACTAATTTTGTTTTATTCTTCAGAATTGCTAACAAACCAAAAAAATTCATTACTGGCACTGCTCTGTTCTTTAGTGCTTTGCACAACGCATCTTTAAATGATGAGACTTAAAAAGTGTGGCTGGAGTGGGAGTCAAAGTTTCTATTCCTGACTCTGCCAGTGACTCATTGTGTGGCTTTGATCAAGGCACTACACAGCTGTGCCTCAGTTTCTCCTTCAGTAATCTGGGGTAATGATACTTCCTACCACACAGAGATATTATGTAGCACAAGTCATCAATATTTCTAAGACACACTCAGGTCTTCAGGTAGAAAATGTGCTATAGATGAGCAAAGTATGAAGCATATACATGTAGATATGTGTGTGTGTATATACCACATGCACAGACAGAGACATAATTATATAGCGATTATACTTTATCTTCCTTGTGTTATATATTTTGTGTCACGTTGCTAAAGCTGTTTTCATAGTGTATTTTAGATCTTTTTTCTGCACTTGGAAGAAACAATAGTAGTGTTAGGAATTAGACTTAAGTGAGGTGTATAGGATAGAAAAACCTTACTTCTCTTTGCAGATCCTAAGCATGGACTCTTTTTTAAAAGGTACGCTTCACTAGTGTATCGAAGATCTGATTCTCTCTTGAAAATATAACACCACTGAAAATGAATCAGACTCAGACTTAAATCACCTCCACTCACTCTAAATGATCAGACACCTCATAATATCAGAAAATTCGTAATAAACAGTGCAATATATAGATGCAGTAGACTACATTGATTTGACTTAGAGTGTGGCCTAGTGGATAAGGCCGTGGACTGAGACTGTGAAGACTTGGGCTTAATTCTTCTCTCTGCTGCTGGTTAAACTTGGGCAAGTCATTTCCCCTCTCAGTTTTCCCATCTATAAAATGGGAATAGTGATAGTGACTTCCTTTGCATAGCATTGTAAGATCTACTTGTGACGAGCACAATATATGAGCCAGGTGTTGTTATAAAACTGTTTCATCAACCTTTATTAATACTATTCCTCCAAATGGGGTTGACATGAGAGGAACTCCAGGAAGGAAAGGACATCAGCTTTCCTTTAAACTGAACTCCAGACCACAAATGGCAGTGCAAAACTTTTCTGTCAGTATTTTTCCCCCATTGTCAGTTGGCCTTTTTTCTAACCATTTTTTTTTGGAGGGGGGCGGGAGGGCCTGAAAATTGTCATTTAATTCTAGACTTTCCAGAAAAACTGGAAAATGTTTGGTTTTTGGTTAGGGCTGGAGTTATGCACCACTAGGCACAGCATATCAGCACCCTCCCACCCCCCGCCAACAGCTGACCTTCATGTTGCAGACAGTTTCAGAGAGGTACGGTGCCCCTAGAACGCCGGCGTCCCTAGGCATGTGCCTACTGTGCCTAATTGGAAATCCGACCCTGTTTTTGTAAAAGTTTTCAGGTTTTGAAAACTGAAAAACAACTTTTTTTTTATCCAAAAGCTGAAAAAAACCCAGTTTTAAATGTTTCGTCCAACAAAACCTGGAAAATTTCAGCAAAAAACTCCCTACAAATATGAAAAACATTTGTTGCTTTGGATTTTTTAAAATGGAAACTACTTATTTTCCTGCCCGCTTCAACACCTCGGAGCTGGCAGGGCTCTGAGGTTGTTCTATGTAGCGTCATTGTGCACAGAACTCTGCTTACATAGCACTAGTTGCTGGGTTGTAGAATCTCTAAGCGAAGTGGGACATGGCCTTCTCCTCTCACTGCCAGCCAGTCACTTGCATTATAAACAATCGCCATTTGCCTGCTGCAGGAAACCACCTATTTAGCCATTAGCGTGGAGATGTTCTCAGTGAGGTACCCATACAAAATACAATGGCACATGAACGAGAGCTTTGCCACTGGCTTCACGGCATGCTAGGCCAAGCCCTAAATGGCAGACATGGTCACACTGAACAGTTAGCTGTACAGGTACTGAATAAGGCGGGGACCTTCCAAGGGAATTAGATACCCAGTTACCATTATCCCAGCTAAAAGGATCATAAATCTAGGTGCATCTCAGCATAGGTCCTGATGCTGGGAAGTGCTGAATGGCCCCTGGGAGATGCCATGAAACCTTCAGCTCCCACTGACCCAGAAGGTGCTCAGCACTTTGCAAGATTAAACACCGTCCTTAGTGAGTGTGATGCAGAAAGTCCTACCATGAAGCAAAAAGTGTTGTACAAACAGGTTCAAAGAGATTAATTGGCAGATGATAAGGCAGTGGTTCTGAAACTGGGATCGCCGCTTGTGTAGGGAAAGCTCCTGGTGGGCCGGGTCAGTGTGTTTACCTGCCCCGTCCGCAGGTCTGGCCGATCGTGGCTCCCACTGGCTGTGGTTCGCCGCTCCAGGCCAATGGGAGCTGCGGGAAGCGGCGCAGGATGAGGGACTTACTGGCAGCTGCTTCCAGCAGCTCTCATTGGCCTGCAGTGATGAACTGCAGCCAGTGGGAGCCGCAATGGGCAGGACCTGAGGACGGGGTAGGTAAACAAACTGGCCCAGCCCGCCAGGGGCTTTCCATACACAAGCGGCGACCCCAGTTTGAGAAACACTGTGATAAGGCATGTGGGAAGCTGTCATTGCACCTTGTATGCATAGAGAGATTTTTTTTTGAGACAGTGCTTGAGAGAAACATTAAAAAAAACCAACCCAGGAACATGCTTTTGCATTTGCCTCCATGGGTCCATTCGCTGCACTGACAATCTGGATTCTCTTTTCACATTCGCCCACTCTCATGTGAGCTCCTTTTTGGCTGCTGTTTTCAGAGATATGTCAAATTTCAGCAGTACTAAACACCACACTACCTAGAAATGCATGGAATACATGCCTCTCTTGCTGACCTCCATTTCAGCGCTGGGACTCAAGGCGGTACCGTGCACAGGTTGCTATCAAACGCAACATCCAGATAAACAGGAGTCCGGTGGCACCTTAAAGACTAACAGATTGAATAGGGCTTGAATACAGACTGGGAGTGGCTGGCTCACTACAAAAGCAGCTTTGCCTCTCCTGGAATTGACACCCCCTCATCTATTATTGGGAATGAACCACATCCACCCTGATCGAATTGGCCCTGTCAACACTGGTTCTCCACTTGTGAGGTAACTCCCTTCTCTTCATGTGTCAGTATATAATGCCTGCATCTGTAACTTTCACTCCATGCATCTGACGAAGTGGGTTTTTTACCCACGAAAGCTTATGCCCAAATAAATCTGTTAGTCTTTAAGGTGCCACCGGACTCCTTCTTGTTTTTGTGGATACAGACGAACACAGCCACCCCCTGATACTTAACAACCAGATGTATTCAGACACACCACCAGGCTGGATGATATATAGATACAATTTGCTGTGATTCTTTCAAGCCTTGCTACGCTTAGCCTCGTCCAATTACCATGGCACCAGATAGAGAGCCACAGATGGCAATCTGTCTGTATACAAGTCAGGTGTGTGGTGGTGATATGCATGTGAAAAATTTCAGAGCCCTGTGGTAAATTGCTGCCTCACCTGCATTCTGCCCACTCTTTCATCTTGCTTGGACTACCTCTAACATAGCTAGTCTCTAATAGCTGAAAACAGCCACACCTTTTCTTTTTAAGACAACCTGACTGAGAAACATTTGCTTCCCCCCCCCCCATGTGAATTTCCTCAAAAATGTCACTTGTCTCTGAAGTGCAGCTATAAGAATAGGTGGCCCTGGACCTACCACTAGATTTAAGAGCCAATATCTCCTGATCCAGAAGGACTAGAAATGGGAACGTTATGCCATTGGAAAGGGGAGGACTTCAGTTTTTCACACAACATGCAGCCTGCATATCGAGGCTGGTGTAGGAGGATAGGGACTCACGGAAGATTTTGTTACGGCCTAGCTTAGGCAGTTCCGCTTTCTCAGCGCCCGGTTATTGTAAGGCACGGCATGCTAGTTCCAACCTGCCATAACCGGTTGGAACCGCTGTGTGGAAAACTCCAAGGCTGTTGGCCAAGGGGGGCGGCCCCGGCGGGTGGAAAGTCCCTATTGCATTATGCATGAGCTGCTTTGCTGCTGTTTATATAAATATGAGCATGATTTGTGCTTGTTTTTGGACTCCGTACCAGGCCGAGCTCCGGGGCGCTGGGTTCCCCGCCTCCGTGACAGCAACGCTTGGAGTCCCCGTTGCGGGTGTGTCACTTTACCTTCATTAAAGCCAATACCTCACAGTGTGTGTGGGCCTCGTTCTTGCAGAGCACCTTGGGAGGGCCTACAGCCTCCATAGAACTTAACAATTGGGAAGGCCTTTGAATAGCAGATTGCAAGACAGCTGCATTTTTATACATAGAAAAGCTATTTCTAGGATACTTTTAGAGGTGTTTTAAATGTTTTAGTTGTTTTCTTCCCTCACTCAAAGGCCTGTACAATTGAGCGGCTGGTCCTAAGAAAGGTGGAAGCATACAAAAAATAGTTCCAATAAAAAAGTGTAAAACATCATGTGGGATGACTTGCATATAATAACTCATTCATGGTCTCACAACTCAATAATGAGTGTAGTGGGCAGGTCTGGAATGGTTCCACCCAAGCGCTGATAAAAGCTTTACCCATACCACACCCCACACCAGTGTGTATTCTGCACATACTGTATATCTTGCTGTAAAACTATTCTAGGAAAGTTATTTTTTTAAATAAAAATGCATATAGGAATGTATCTCATATCCCTTTGCATGGAAGGGCAGACACCTTTGTTATTGAGTCCAGATGTGGAGAGTGCAGAAGGGAAGAAAATCTGAAACTAATAAATGTAAAACACCACTAAAAATGAGTTTAAATGCCATGGTGGGATTTTAAGGAAGGTGGTGTCAGTATTGGGTGGAAATTCCTCAAGGAATGGAAAGTTCATCAACACTCCAGGCAAGGCTCAGGAGGAAGAAACAAATGACAATGGCGCCTTGGGCCAGCTGATTTGCTAATGAACACCTTGAGCAGGTGTAGAAGTCAAATCTCCCTTATTAAAAATGAACTGCGGTATTCTACAATAATAGTGCGAACAATTAGAGACCAGATCCTGGCTCCAGCTCAGAAACAGGTTTTAAAAAATGCTCTGTGCCAACAGTTGGGTCCAGATTTTTCAGACACCTAAAAGACATGGGTCAGGTTCTCAACCATGCACAGTAACTAGTCGCGACCATTGAAAAACAATGGGAGCTGCTGGATCTGAGCACTTTTGAATGCCCGTCTCTTAATGTTTGACCAAAAGGTACACATTGACCCCGCAAGAGCAAGTGAGTGTGTGTTACAAGTCTTCCTCTATGCCGATCCACAGAGTGTATGAGCTGTTATAGCCCACAGCATGCTTTTGGGTCCGGAGGTTCCCAGTTTGCTCCCTGATTTATTGACCAAGGAGGATCTTGACCCTACGTCCTTCGTGATAAGAATTGTATTGAAGTTGCTGATACGTGCATTTTAAAAGAACAGGATGTGCCCCAGAAATGTCTATTGGGGTCTCAAGGCTACAAACTCTGGAAAAACCCACACATGGTTAATGAAAAGGAACCTCTTGCTTGACCATTGAAACTGCTTACTTTACAAGTTTTCTTTAAGGGACATGTCATTCTATTACTAATGTATAAATAAGGGGAAAAAAGCTTGAGAGAGTTGGACTCATTTGGGGACTCTTTTGGACTCTTTTTGGACTCTCCCTCTGGATACATCTTGTGGTCCCCACCGGCAGGCAGAAGATTTGGCCACTGGAAACCTGCCACTGTGTCACTCAAGAGCCACACTCAGCTTTGGTCATTGTCAAGGGTTGGGGGTGTTTTGTTGCGGACGTGTGTAAGTGCTTGAGACTAAATAAAGTTTAGCTTTAAGTGAAAGCACTCTTGTGTTGTCCTGTTTGTGCCAGCCATCTGTCGGTCGGACGGCCGTGTCTCCCCGGATTTATTTCCTGACACCACCTCACACAGAGTAAAAGTTACCAAGAGCTTTGGGTGGAAAGAACCCCAGGTAACACAGACTGTACAGAACCCTGTGCAGACACCTCAGTAGTCTAAAGAGTGATTAGCATCTAAATGCATAGACCATGATTCCTGATCGATAAAGCCTTGGTCCAGAATGCCCCATTCATGGCATACGCCAGGAAGGAGCTGTGAAGAAGCAATTCCATAGGTTTAGAGGCCGGTATCATTTGGGTACAGAAGGGCTGCCCTACTGTTCCTCCTCATGCTGCAGTTTTTAGGATATACACCCAGCTCAAGCCCGCATTTCACTTACTAAAGTGAGATCTGATTTGGAAGCTCACTTGTTGTGATGATGGCATGGGAGATCACAGACCTCATGTTGAGCAAGGTCCTCAGTGCTTTAAACAGAGAGCTTTCTCATTCTCTCTTCTGTGTGGGTAACTGCTCCATGGCAGTAAATGCCCAAAGCAGTATGTAGCAGCTGCACACTCCAACCCCATTATTTGTTAACAGGATTAGTGGGTGTAGCTTCTTCTCGCAGCATTTTGAGCTGTTAGCATTCATAACACTAGACACATTCTGGTTGGATACTCTAGGGTTGGGAAAGGTCCTGGTTTTTCTCTAAGGAATTTCTGATTCTACAGTATGTTCTGTAGAATCTGCCTTTACCATTAGGATTAGCACAGGGTAAACTCTGATCAGTTTATGTGGTTAAACAAATTTCAAGATGGTCCTGCTTAGAGCGTGGAGGGGGTTGGACTAGAGGACGTCCTGAGGTCCCTTCCAACCCTGATATTCGATGATTCTATGAAATGTTTAAAAAGACGGTAGGGTCATGACAAATGTTCAAGCTGTCAAACTTGTTTTTCTTTAGACGTATTTAAATTTTTAAATGGTGATATGCATATTAGTTTTTAAAATATTTTTTTTTATCAAAATGGTTATTGACAATTTTCATTTATTGGGAATTGGGATTCGGCCAACAAAATATTTCAGACATATTTTTTAGATACACAGTTTTTCATGAAAAGTTTCAACTGTGCTGACAATTTTTCACAAAAAAAGTCATTTACAAAACAGCAATTTTTTTGGCAAAAATACTTTGTATTCAAATTATTTGACCTCCTCTATTTGTCTGAGATAGGAGAATTGGCAAGCTGTGGTGTAAAATTAACTCCAAACGGATGCACAGATGGCAAACTGATAGGTGATTTATAAATATCCGGACAGACAGGCAGGTAAGCTATCCAAAATGTATGAACCAGCATGACTATAAATCTAAGCCATTTCTTGGGTTGAGGGGTGTATGGATTCCTATAACATTTACTGTGCCTTTGTTTTGCCTCTACCCTCAAAACGCCCTTGTTATGGCAACACTTCTCTGAGCCTCTTGACACCACCTTGAGTACCTGTGAGAAGGAATTGTTCCAGAGGAAGCATAGAAGCTGTAAAGGGAGGGAATGTTCTGCCTCTGCATGGCTGTCAATCCTGCCAGCCCAGAGAACAATCGGCAAAGGAAGGGTCCCAGTCTCTCACCTTAAGCAGAACTGGGATGGGTCGTTTCTTGCGTGGGAAATCCCCATTTGCAATCTTCAACTGCTGAGTGTTGTCACTCAGTCTGATACACAGTTCTGCTCTGTTCAGGGTCTGATATTGAGCTCATCAGCATAGTATTTGAATGACTGGGTCTCACCCAAGCTGAGCTGCAGTTCTGGGCTGGGGAAAGTGATTCTTGCATACAATTTGTAGCATACTACAGGCAGTGGTGAGAGGGATAACTCAGTGGTTTGAGCATTGGCCTGCTAAACCCAGAGTTGTAAGATCAATCCTTGAGGGGGCCACTTAGGGATCTGGGGCAAGAAATCTGTCTGGGGATTGGTCCTGCTTTAAACAGGAGGTGCGACTAGATGATGTCCTGAGGTCCCTTCCAACCCTGACATTCTAGTCTATGACAGATGCAATGTAGTGTAGGCGAATCTACTGGCAGTTAGGAGACCTGGATTCAATGCCCAGTCACTGAGTTGATGTGGGACTTTAGACAAGTCACTTTGTGCCTGTTTCCCCTCTCAGCCTTGTCCATTTATACCCTTGGGGCAGTGACTGTCTCTGATTATGTGTGTGGACAGTGCCTACCACATGGGGCCCTGATCTTGGTCTGATCCTCTACATGTTACTGTAATAACAATAATAATTCTGATTCCAGCTGTGAGGCTATTGGCATCTCACTCTCTGAAGCAACGTTAGTTTGCCATGTGTTGTTCTTTTTCCTGCAAATACATTAAAAATGTATACACAGTGATTATTTTTCCACAAAATAATTTATAAGCCTAGTGGCAGGATGCTCTGAATACAGCAATACAAACTAAAAAAAAAATCATGTTGCTATAGCCCCAAAGGAATCAATTAGCTGTGTCTTTTGTAGCTTGGGGCCACTGGTTGCATTTTTTTACTCAATCAAGCCCAAAGTCACGTACTGGATCAGCATTCTGATTAACTTTTCTTTTAAGAATACAGGGACGTGGGCTCGTACAGCTGTTTAGTTCTGGAGACCTGGACTCAACTCTGAGCCTGGCTCACAAGTCAAACAGTAAGTTTGGGGGTCTCCTGTTTCCCATGCCAGTCCCCATTGGCACAAAAATCCTGCATGCTATTTGGCACGGCTGACAATCAGCGATCAATAGAGGAACTGAGTAGCAAGGCTGCTGTGGGATGGGACTGAGATGCGGTGGTGCATGGGACAGTTTGTCATTATTCCATTAACTCTAGTGTCAAGCTTTATGGAAATCATGCCTGGCTCACTCTGGCAGCTGTGTACCGATATTAATCTAGTGACTGATTCTCCTCGCAATCGTCACATAAACTGGTAGCTAAATCGTAGCTTGCAAAGTATATGAGACATGTGCTTAGGGTCTGCATGGCGTTTCTTACAAAAGGTCATAGTGTCATAGGACGTTTATCTAAAACGTGTTTCTCAGTGGAATCCAGGATGGGAGCTCGGACTATAAGGATCTTCTTTCATCCAGAACCTTAAAGGCATCCTAACAGCCAATCTGGCTAATAATGGGCTTGACCCCAATACTCCCTGAACTCCAGGGGTGCTGGAACAGGCCATAAAGGCAACTCTGCTGTAATTCAGGCGGTTTCAGGAGCTTCCTTTCAAATCACTGGGTAAAGTGAGGCAGAAATTAGAGCAGTCCTCAGCCTGCTCTGATTTCAACTGGAGGTGCCGCCTGGCACAGAGCAGGTTGGAGAAGGAGCAAAGTTGGCTTCGCATCTTCCTCCTGAGCTCTACCAGGCCCTCCTTGGCTGCAGCCCAGGATCGAGCTCTATTTGTTTTTAGTTATCTGTCAACAGTGCAAGCGGCCCAGCTGACATTACTTTGAATAGCTCCATTATGCAACTCTATTCATTTCTCTGGACGAGATTTTTCCAGTGATTTGGGCACCTCACGCCCGTAGACCCCTGTGAAAATCCCAGCTTCTGTCTATCTACTCATTTCCGAGAGGTGCTAACTGACTGGCATGATGCTGCATATGCTTGTTTTCTTTGTTTATTTCTTTTTACTTCCTGAAAATGCCCTGAGTGACCAATTCATTGCGTGCCACCATGGAAATCCCTTTGGAGGATTCCAGGCCGCCATAGGGTCGTAAGCACGTCGAGAACTCCACCGTCTAAAGCCTAATTAGCTCCACACAGCTGCACCCCTGTGGTGTCCAGCGCTCACTCAGTGCTTGCAAGCTCTGCCTTATTCAGTGTCCAGTTCCAACTGGCTGTGCCTAACGAAAGCTTCACAGAGCCCTGTCCAGATGCTCTGTCTGGGAAGCTCAGTCCATAAAGGCAGTTCCCAATCGGTTTCCCAGCTTGGTGCTCCAGATTCACAGAACCCAGTGCAGAAGAATCCTGGAAATTGACCCGCCACAGCTTCCATAGCTCAGCTAGGCAAGAGCTAACGCAGCAGTGTTTTAAGGGGGCTAAGAGCTCGAAGTCAGTAATTAGTATAATCTGATCGCTTTTAAGGGATAAAACACCGGTGGGTAGAGAACCGGTTCCCCTGCTGGGAGTAGAAAAAGTGTTTGCTAGTCAGCATCTGTCAGAAAAGATTAATGGAGAAGTAGGTTGCAGGCCGGATGCCAGCATTATATGCCCATCTCTTTATTTCAGACACAAACAGAAATGTAGTTCCCTGGTTACAGAGAAAGAAGCTGAAATCCGATATGGAATGTGCCCACAGACCCCACCTGGTACCCATGCTTCGGGGGTAGTTTAAGGGCCAAAGGGCCAGATCCCAAGCTGGTGTAAATTGGTGTTGGCGCCACTCAGGTCATGCTGGTTGACAGCAGCTGAGGATCTGGCCTGAGGCGTTATTGCCTCCTAGGGCACAGACACCAGAGTGAAGGACCCACCCTTCTGGCTGAATGCTGAGCCCTGCCAGGCAGGAACAAGTGAGGCCTGTGCAGGCCCCTCGCCTCGCAGCGTGTTGGGGCTCTGCTCTGCCCTGATCCAGACTCATCCCAGCACTCCAGAGGAAGGAGGAAGAGCTTTCTCACTTCAGACACAAGGTCCAGCCGCAGGAAGCCTCAGAGTGGGGTGTGGAGATTGTGCACCTCCTTGACAGACCATCTGTGGATCCTGCCCTCCACAGGGACCCTGGGACCGCAGCAACCACCATGGAGGAAAATTCAGGTGAAAAGTGTGACACAGACAGGCCTGGGAGTGGGACAGGGCTCACATACCCTCTCCAAAAATGAAGTTTGTGAATGAGGGCTTGGAGGCCAGAGGAAGCTGTACCTGCCCCTTGACTCCCCATTGCTGTTGAAGTGTGTGTATGGGGACGTGGGGGTTGTGGTTAACTGGCAGGCTTCTGTTGCTCCTGGATGGCTGTTGTGTTTTGCAGCTGTCAGATGGTTCCAGCGTCCCTGTGAGGAGGGAGGACGCCAGCCCCCTCGGTGTTTCCTTGCTTAGCGCTCTACCAGGGAGACCCTGTGGGAAAATCATGGAACCCCATGTCCTTGGATATCACTCCCTAGCGCCAGCCCTGCCGTGCAGCGAGGGGATGGGCAGAGACACTGACTGCAGGGGAGAGGTAGGGATGAGCAGCTGTGGAGCCGCTGCATAGCTACTGCTGAGTGAGGACTCCCTGCCCAGGACTTCAGGACAACAAGGGCTGAGGCTGATGTAAATGTTACATGTCTAACAGTGCCGCGCACATGTCTGGAGCTGTACAACTGACAGCAATGTTAAGTACGCCTGTGTCTGATGGGGGCTCGTTGAAAAGGATCTCTCCCTGGTTTCAGCACATACATTAATAAATAAAATTCTGAGCAGTCATTCGCAAGTTCTCGGCAATGAAAATGACAAAGTCTGGGATTCGGAGAAATGTGTTGGGCTGGGCTTGGATTTTGTAACTGGTAACTGTGTAGATATGTTAATCACTAAGTGCACGTAATGCAAATATACTCGCGGCAATTGCACGATTTGCTGCATTATGTTCCTTAAACACAGCTCTGAACTAAACCACTTGGCTCAAATTCATCCATTTATGTCAATGGAGTGAGGGAATTTGCCCTTTGTCTTCCCATCAGAAATGCCTCCAGCCTCACGGTAGTTGAAATATGATAGAAAAAATGATCCATTCCATTTTGCAGTGCTGCTCTCTGAAACCTTCATAAAAGCCAGACCACTTTTATCGTCCTCTACCGCACATTAAAGTAACTATCAATTTCTTTAATGATCCATTACAAGTATATAAACAAACAGTATACCTGTATCTATTAGCCGTGTTAATAGTGCAGGATAGGGTTAAAGTCATATTTCCAGTACATATTTCATTCTTATGAGCTCAAAAAGTACGGGTCCAGTTTAACAAATAGGGCACTGTCTATCTTCTTTTCATAGATAATAGTGATTAGATGGGAGCTTTTATGATCACTAGATAGTAAGGATTCAGATGGGCCGTCGCGGTCACGCCAGTGGTCAATCCATAAAGAACGTCTTTTTACCGACAAACTAGCTCTTGGTTTTGAAGGGGTTAAAATAAAACGAACCGTTATGTAGATTTGGCAGTGTGCTGCATGCACAAAGTGGTGAACAAATACATTTACATTTTCCATTGTCTGAGGCTCGTTTGGCACCAGGCCAGCGTTAAGTGCGGGCTTAGAAGCAGTGAAGACTTGAATAGGATAGCTGAGGTATTAATAGACCTAAGGCAGAGAGTGCTGCTTGCTAGTCCCTAAACAGTCTGTATACTCTGCAGAATGAAAGCTGACAAGGTCTGAGACTGATCTCTGGTAAAGGAATGAGACAGCGTCTCCCGCATGACGAAAATCATTCTGGGCTTGGGAGATAGGGCTGTGACTCATAAGCCTGCACTCTGGGCCCGGGTTCAGGTAAGCACCTAGGAACGTTTTTTTTTATGTCCATCACTCTTCAGGGTAGCAGTTAAGCACGTGCCTAATATGTAACCATGTGTCCAAGATCCACAACTTCAGTGGGACATAAGCACATACTTAAGTGTGTTCAATAGTGATTCTTTCCTGAATCAGAGCATTATATGGAGAGAGAGACAGACTCTGAGTTAACTAGCAGAGCAAACGTCAGTCACATGCAATGAGCAGGCAAACATGATTCTTACTGTCCCACCAGGTGCTGCGTAAAGAACGTATTTCTGCTCATTACCCGGCTTTTGCAGATCTTTGGATCCGGCTCACTAGACCCTTGCCATGGCTTCTTTTAAAGTGCATCGCACCCAGGTGAAATGTTGGACATTGTTAAAACGTTCCACTAACACACTGAAAACGCATTCCTTATTTCTGCCAATATGAAAATCCGAGTGTATTCCCATGAATGACCTGAGCTGGCCCTCATAAGAGGATTATTCTGCTATTAGTGCGATTGGGATCTAGAGAAGGATGTTTTCAGAAATGCCCTGTCAGATCCTTTTGAAAATGACCTGTATTGATTGGCTTTCCATGGGAAGAACAGGAATATTCGAATAGCGGTGCATGTTTTATGAGTACTAATCTGGACAAGCCATTGCTTTTCATTATTTTGCTTTGAGCTATTCTGGAAAGTAGAATATTTTGCAAATTCATATCAAATTCACAGATTTTTTCAGTCAAAAACAAAACAGAGACACCCCCCAAAATCAAAACATTTTGACATTTTATATTTGGATTCAAAGTGACAGTTTTAAAGTTTAGTTTGCTGAAAATTTTGAAAAAAAATTGTTTTCAATCATCCCGGAATTATGTCCCCCAACCGATTTTTGCATTTGGCCACCAAACTGAAAAACGAATTATCTACGCAGCTCTAGTATCTACAGTGGATGTCACAATGGTGTAAATTTCCAAGTGTTAAAACACAAGCAAAAGTTCTAATGCAGCTATACTTTGAGAGACTAAATTGTGGCATGCTAGCAATGACATCAAAACCAATTAAAGGTGGCCGCTAGTACTGTAAAGGCAAAGTGATTTCACCCAGCTAATTGCATAGGTCCTGTGTAGATCAGTGCTAATTCAGGTCCCTGCAAAGCTGCCTGAGAAGTGTGCGCACCATGTAGAAATCCATGCAAAACCATCACACCTTGTTTGTGCGATGTCTGAATGTTATAGAAAACAGTTGTATTGGAGTTATTAGCAGCTTTACTGTTCGTTATGAAGTATCAAGGCAGAGGAAGCCTTTCCAGTGTGACACTCAGAGAGAGCAGATGGAGTTTTAGGCCTCATCTCTACTACAGATACAGCTGTGTGTTTGTAATCAGTTCATGACATTGTCCTCTGAGCTGGTTACAACAATCACAGCTGAGTCATGTCCACAAAGTAGCTTTTTTGCACAACTGGGTATCTGTTGGGTTTGTGTTTTCATGCCTACCATGCTGCCTGTTTGTATCGGGAGATTCAGGCAGAATGTGAGCAGCTATCCCATAGTGCCTCAGCCGGGAAGAAAGTGGTACCTGCAGCATGTGCAGCAGTGCATTCTGGGATGCCCTACTGAAGAAAGCTAGAAGGAAGAAATTGCCCAAACTGATTACATAGGTACAGGTGGAGGTGTCCTAGCTACACTGGTATGACCTGGTCAAACCATGTTCCAGTCGAGGCTGCTGGCAAGGGTGACACCTGGTTAGTTGCTATGGTTATATACCAACTACGAACCATTTTGTGTTTAGACATAAACCATGTTTAAAGTCGACTCTCCCACTGGTTACAAATGGTTAAAGGTTACAGTGCAAAAAAGTCCCTGAATGGACTGTAATATCCTTTCACTAGGAGGCAATAGCAATGGATAAGCTGTATTTGCTGCCGCTACCTCAACCTCTCAAAAGAATCTGGAGCAGCAAGCGATACCTCTAGTCCATTCACCATTGCACATGCTGATGAACCAGGCAAAACAAGGCAACCTGCATTACTGGCGCCTCGAGAACTTGGATAATTCACATAAATAAAGGGTCTCTGGTGAATTATACTACTGGCGAGAGAACAACGGTCCTTTATAACGGCAGATATTCCCTGACTTGTTTTATACTGTATAAGAATGCTTCATTCCTCCTAGTCTGGATGGATCCCAGATAACTACATTTACTTAACCTGAAATTGTATCAAGGTGGAAAGAAATCTGTAAGTGGTGTCGACAGAGAAATCCCATTATTAGTCATAAAATATGCATGTGCTGTGAATGCCTAGTATGTGTGTAATTTGCAAACGTTCAGCGTGAATTGGTAAGAGCACTGTGCTGGTGATTTTAGGACAGTAACCCTTGGCCTACCAGCTTCCCTCTGAGACAGAGCTCCAAAATCCACAGGATTTTATTAACGTTGTCTGTCCTCACACAGATCACTGTGTTCTCGAATGAACTCACACAGGGAAAATGATAAAAGACAAAAACACCGTGTCACCCGTGGGTGAACACCTCTCACATGCGTCTGACGAAGTGGGGATTCACCCACGAAAGCTCATGCTCCAATACATCTGTTAGTCTATAAGGTGCCACAGGACTCTTTGTTGCTTTTTACAGATCCAGACTAACACAGCTACCCCTCTGATACTTCTCACAAAGCGTTTGCTCTATATCTGACCTACCAGTCCTCATCTTCAAAGGAAATCTGCATAACACCTTCAAAAGTTGAGCCTGGGGGCTTAAATTCATTACTTTTCTAGACACTAAAAATTATAGACTGAACAGAGACACTGGATTTATGGCTTATTACACCAATCTCTAACCCATTAGCTCCTTCTTTTTGTCCTGGGACTGCAGAGGTGTTAACAGGCGTATTCAAGGAGTCCCTTGAAGGGTCCATTACAATATGTGCCAACTACTTACGCTAAACAATCTGTTCCACCTTGCATTTTGTTGTGAGGCTAGGAATATCTTTCCCAGACCTGAAGAAGAGCTCTGTGTGGCTTGAAAGCTTGTCTCTCTCAACAACTTGAAGTTGGCCCAATAGAAGATATGACCTCACCCTTCTTGACTCTCTAAGGACAGCCAGGTCATCAGACCGAAAGCCTCAAGGAACAGCCTCACAAGGAGGGAGCATTTTGTTTGCAAATATGTGATGTTTGCAAGCAGCCTAGAAATGCCACAAGCAGGGTTGGTTGCAAATGTTTTGAGTGAGCCGGGGGGTGGAAAAATTGAGTTTTAGGTATGGAGACTTTTGCCAGTGCACACACCAATGAGGGCCAGACTCTGGAAGCTGACTGGCACTATGATTCTTTAAAAGAAACTGAAGTGCAAGTCCCTGGGGCACATCTACCTTGGAATGAGCCTAATGCATAATAAAATGCCAGCTTATTGATAGGAACATTTAGCAGCTGTTGGAGCTGCAGATCACAGGCATGCTCTGCACATTAGCCCCAGGGACAAGCTCCTCTATTGCAATGCACTAGGTTTTTATCCTGTAAGAACCCCATGGAAAAGTAGCCTGTTGTTCTTAATAGTGATGGGTGAACCTCAGAGGGTACGTCTACACTGCAACAAAATACCTGCAGAACAGTCTCAGAGCCTGGGCCATCTGACTTGGGCTCATGGGGCTTGGGTTGCTGGGCTAAAAATAGCAGTGTAAACATTTGGGCTTGGGCTGGAGCCTGGGCTCTGAGACCCTCCATCCTCGCAGGGTCTCAGAGTCCAGGCTCCGGCCCTAGCCCAAATGGTTCGATTGCAACTTTATAGCCCCACAGCTTAAGCCCTGTAAGCCTGAGTCTGCTGACCAGGCCAGCCTCGTCCGTGCCACAGGTCTTTTATTGCAGAGGCGACATACCTCAAGTGACCAAAGGATCAATTCCCATAGGGACGATAAAGTCTGGATCCTAGACGGACATCTTGGGTCTGCAAAACTGGTCCAGAAATCCCTTGGGAACTGACTTTCTTATGAGAGTCCAGTACTTCCTGCTTCTAGGTGGACTGTAAATACTGGGAAAATAGCCTTTTGGCCCTTCTGGGCTGGCTGGAAGTAGGAAATGCAGCAGCACATTAGAAGGAAACTAGACTGAGGCTTTATATTGTGTTGGGAGTTAATTTTGTTAGAGCAGGATGATGAGCAGGATGTAAATGCTTTGATAGATATGTGAGCAATCAATGGATGAGTTTGCATCACTATCGATTCTATATGGAAATAACATAACTGCAGTCTCCATATCCAGATATCATTGGTCAGCCTGGGTAGGTTCTGGGCTAGAATGTTGTGGGTTCAAATCCCCCACCGGGTTTTAGGGTCCTAACTCATGCTGGTGATGCCCTGTTAGCGATACCATGGTTTAGATTAGATTTTACCTCATGTCTCTGGGGGCCACCAGGGAGGAAGTTAAAAATCTTCTTGCGCTCAGGCCACTAGTACCTCTACCATTGAAACTAAATAGGCTCATAGACTTTAAGGTCAGAAGGGACCATTATGATCATCTAGTCTGACCTCCTGCACAACGCAGGCCACAGAATCTCACCCACCCACTCTTGTAACAACCCCCTGACCTAAGTCTGAGTTATTGAAGTCCTCAGATTGTGGTTTGAAGACCTCAAGCTGCAGAGAATCCTCCAGCAAGTGACCCGTGCCCCATGCCGCAGAGGAAGGCGAAAACCCCCCAGGGCCTCTGCCAATCTGCCCTGGAGGAAAATTCCTTCCCAACCCCAAATATGGCGATCAGTTAAACCCTGAGCATGTGGGCAAGACTCACCAGCCAGCACCCAGGAAAGAATTCTCTGTAGTAACTCAGAT
Organism: Mauremys reevesii; assembly: GCF_016161935.1. Lineage (NCBI taxonomy): Eukaryota > Metazoa > Chordata > Testudines > Geoemydidae > Mauremys > Mauremys reevesii. Next base: position 10,867,496 of record NC_052638.1, on the reverse strand, counting down.
CCCCCCCATCTAACATCCCATCGGGCATACTTACCTGCTGATAAGCAAAGGTCAATTGCCAAATTAATTGCCCAAATTAGGCTCTCCCATTAAATGTCCAAGGTTGTGTGTTCAAGACCCACCCTCCCAGAATTCCCCTCACAGCTTAGTGTGGTGGGGCAGCCATTCTACCTCAGATTCCCCACCATGGTCTTGAGCCTACTCCAGCCATAGATATGGGGTAGCCCTCCGCCCAAGCCACTTTAGAGAGAGGGTAACAGAGTCCAATCAAAGCCCCAAACAAAAGAATTTTCCAGCCCAGCCAAGCTCAGCATCCACCCCCCTCCTTACAGGTGGGGCCCAGTGCAATAGTCTGTCTTACTACCCACCAGCAGATACCTGGGCTCTGGGCATCTCAATGGTTCTACAATGGGCTCTGGCCGGACACAGTCCTCAGACAGCTTCTGGCCCTCAATCAGGCGTCTTTCTACGAGCCAGCCAGCCAGCTCTCCTCCACAGTCAGCACCCAACTGCTGGGTTTTCCTCCTCTTACGCCCAACACCTAGTGCAGCACGGCTAGAGGGGCAAGCCTAATAGAACTGGGTTGACTAGCCCTTTGGCCTCCCTGCCCTTAAAGGGGCAGGCCACCCGCTATCGCTGAATGCCCTGGTTGCTGTGTTTGCCTGTACAGCCCACAATTACTTTGTGGTGTTCATCTAAAGCAGAAGACTAGCAACCTTTCTGGAACGGTATGAGATTTCTAGCATGAAATGCCACCAGTTTACAAGCATAGCAGATTCCTAGGCCTGATTCCTGCTGCTCACATGTCGTAATTCACACCTGAAGGCTCCGTAAAGAGCATCTTATTATAACGGGTGTTTTGTCGAGCGGCCTTTCACCTCATTATCCATGTCATGTCAAACTTTGGTGCAGCCTTTGCTATTTTGATCTTTCCCTTTCAAGGGCATTCAACAGATTCGTGAAACTACTTTAGCATGGCTGAGCCATGGCTCTGTTCTCGTGGGTCCTGAATGCAGGGAAATCAGGCCTTGCAGATTCCATAGTGCCAGTGGCGTGGGATGCTGGGAAATCAGGCAGTGCAGATGTTTCCATGATGATACTTTTAATGACTGTTATCTGTTTTCTCCCTCTGTTTTTTTTAATCAAACTTTGTGCTTTGCTTTGCTCTCTGAACATGTAGGACTGACCTCCCATTGGCCAGCTTCAATTACTCTGCTAGTATTTGTGGGCTGTTGCCAGCACCTAAAATGGCTGCCACATATTTCCTGCTAACGTTTTTCCCCTAAGCAAAGATACCCGACTCAGGAGTTGAAAGAACAGAGAAGACAATTCCTCTTTAGTTTGGAAAGGCTAAGAATAGAAATATGAATAATTTCTCTTCTTTTTCTGCAGGATGAGGCAGCTTGTTCTGTTGAATGTGGTGAGGTCTTATGGTTGATTTGTCATGCTGCTCTTTCCTGGAGATCATTCTTAGCTGACTCCGTTTTATTTTCTCCTCTGCCACCAGTTGTACTGCCTTATGGCAAGCAAATCAAGTCACATGCATAGGAATAAGCCCAACACTAGTTTATTGGCAGAATTCCATCAGCCTTCTCCACACTACCCTGACAGCTTGTGCACTGATGCTACATCCCAGCAGTGCTGCAGTTCTCAGGTCACAGCTGCTTGGTGGCTCTAAAGGAACACACCATTAAAGCATAAAGCTTTGGGCTCTAGCATTTTGAAGTCAATGGGGCTTAAGGAAAGCCTGTTGACATTCTTCAAACTCTTTGTTGTTGTTGAAAAATTGCCTTGTTCCAAAAATGAAAATTTTTATCCAAAAGAGAAAACAATTTTCTCAAACTTTTCCATTTTTTCCCTAAGAAACCACAAATCAAAAAATGTTCAATTTCCATTTTTCCCTTTTTTTTTTCAAGTGGAAAAAAAGCGAGACAATGTAGTGAAAAAACCTGAAAATTCAAACAACATTTTTTAGTCAAAAAAACTAAAGTACATTTTTTTGAACTAAACCAAGTCTGGAAAATTTTCATGAATAGAAACACAAAAAATTTAACCAACCCTAGTATTTATTAATGTAGTGTCATTTTTCCTGTTCAATAAGATAATGACTTCTCCAATAGACTCCAGTTTTACACAACAGGAACCAGAACAAATTCTTTCTTGTGTGCCCAGCAAGGCAGAACCAGTAAGAAAAGCAATATTTTGCGTAATTTGTCAGGAAAGCTGTAACACACTGTAGCTAAATATATTCCCTATTATTTATAATGCATGGAACAAATCAAAGCTAAGCTGTCTCTCTGTGCTTTTCATATGCCTTTTCATTTGCATTTGTTCCTTTTTTACAGCTCACATTCTGTCCCTTACATTGCTGCTTAGTTGATTCTAAGATATATTGGGTCATTTAGGGATATTTTAACATCCGCTCCAAGTATTTCACTAATCACAGTTGCTAACAAAGTGAGGATTTATGGTTTCATTTACAAAAGCTTAGTGCAGTTCAGTTGTCATGCAGACACTGCCATATTACTTAATTGCTGCCCAATGGTGTTTGTGCATCCGATTCACATTGCTGTTTACTGGCATTTGGTTTTAGAGCCCATTTGACAGTGGTTTCAAAATTGGGGCTATAGGACTCTGAGGAGGCGGGCTTTGTTTGAGTTGATGTACTTCCTTTGTATGCAAGGAGATAGCTACATACTTATATAGCCCTCAGTCCTGTAGTATCTGAGCACCTCACAGCAGTTAATATTTATTTTATCCTTAAAACAGCCCTCAGAGGTAGGGAAGTATTATTCCCATTTTACAGATGAGGAACTAAGACAAAGGGTAGATTAAGTGACTTGCCCAAGGTTATGCAGAATAGCACAGATCCTAAAAGGTATTTAAGCTCCTAACTTCCACTACAATCAATGGTAGTTAGGAGTCTAAATGCCTTTGAGGATGTGGATCAAAGTCTATAGCTGAGCCCAGAATTAATCCAGATCTCCTTTGCCCCAATCTGGTACCCTGTCCATTATACACCTGGTATGATCTTGTCTTGGATGGCCACCTATTTTGGAAAGAGTTGCCTGGGAGTTTATTTTCCGAAGCATGTCCTATTGGAGTCTTTCTTGATATCACTGCCTGAATTAATTTTTAGTCACCTTCGTCAAGTCAGTCATCAAAAGAACCGTTTTCCTGTTATGGTCCATCATCTAAAGCAGAAGCCCCAACAAATCCACCTGCATCCAAGCCAGCTAGTTCCTTTTTCTCTGTGCAGGAGACAGGTGCTTCCTATTAGCTCAATAGGCCACTCTGAAGATTTTGCTTCTGCATTATTAATCCATAGAGCATCTTTGAACAGGGTGGCCAATTAAAAAACAGTTTCCTAATGCAGGATATCTGATGTGTGTTCAGAGGTGCGGCACTGCCAGCAATGGTAAATCTTTGAGTTACAGGACACAAGTACCATGTAAGTATTCTCAATGCACAGTTCATAGGCTATTAAACGATATTAATGTCATCCTCTGAGCCCATGTAGTGGGTGACTGTTTAACTGGTAAGGAGGATGTAATTTAAAACAAAACCGTGACTTTTTTTTTTTTTGGCAAACCAGATATTAAAATGGCGTTGGGATCTATTGCTCTGAGCGTAATAAAATGTAGCCTGTAAACGAGTCTGTTGACCGAGTGTTACTGTGCAGTAACATGCTATATGCGAACAAGCCCATGGGCTGAAGTCAGTGCTGAGACTTGCAACGTGTGCATTTCTCCTGAAGTCAATGAGGTGGCACAGCATGGAAGACGGCGTCAATTTTTTCTTTATGCATATAGTAGTCATCATAGAAAGAGAACATGCAGAGCCCTTCTATGCTGAATGCATCTGTCCTTCCCATCCCTGCCTGGCAGCAACTGCAGTCCGCAACCAGTAGTAGAGCGCAGGCTGAATGTATCTTCTTAGGAAATGCAGGGCAAAACTAGCTACTTCCGGGCAGGTCCACTTGGTAAATCTAATGGTCTTCTGTTGGCGTAGCATTATGAATGCCAGTGGAGTTATTCCAGTTGAGGATGTGGCCGAGTGCCACATGCTGTTAATGTAATCAAGTCACCTTCTGGCTTCTGTTGCGGCACTTTCACATGTGTTGAAGTGCTTTGTATCACGCGGTGACTTGCCTATGGTCATATAGGAAATATGTGGCAGAGCTGAAATAAATGAGAGTAATCATATGACCACAGATAAGCACTTGCTTAAGTGCTTTGCTGGAATAGGGCCTGAATCACTCTCTGCCTCAGTTCTCTAGCTGTAAAATGGGGATAATGATACTTCCTTTTGCTCATCCTGTGGCTTTGTCTACACAGAAACGTGCACCTACTTAAATAAATTGGTTTAGTGAAACTAATGTAAACTCCTGAGTGGACACCCTTATTCTGGTAGGAGAGGATCTTTTTCTGTTTAATTTAAACCTTTTCTCAACTACATCCCCTCCTCCCCCCAAACATACTTTTATTAGGCTTTCAAGTAAGCGTAAGCCAGACCTCACCACTGGACTTTGGAGTGCGCGGTTCCAATGTCCACCCAGGCCATTACTGAGCCGCAAACTGGTGTGCTGGGAATTCACACCCTGGCTTGCTGCACAGTAACTCGTACTGTAGACAAGCCCTAATACTGGAGTAAGAGTTCCCCCACCCAGGATTTTGACCAGATTTAAGGTGATCTGTCTAAATTCACCCCACAGGTTGTACTGGTGCAACTTTCCTGTGCAGGTATGTCCTGAGCATGTCTTGCCAATAGGTTGTAAGGGATTTGGGGCAGGGATTGTCTCTTAAAATAATAATAATTATTAATTAATAAATACTTAGCCCTTACATTGCACTTTTAAACCATGGATCTCAAAGCACTTTACAAAGGAGATCAGTATCATTATCCACATTTTACAGATGGGGAAACTGAGGCACAGAGAGGGGCGTGACTGACTCAAGGTCACCCAGCAGGCCGTGTGTTTGGTTTCAGTAGCTGCTGCTGTAATAGAAGTAATTTGTCACATGATTCAGATTGACTGACTGATTTTGCAAAATAAAAGCAATTGTATAATGATTGGGCTCCGTACAGGGGTACCTAGGTAACATTCACTGGCCTGGGTTATACAGGAGATAATCTAACCATCTCTTTCAGCCTTAACGTATGGGTCTCAGTCTAACAAATTTGAAAGATACCAGTTTAAATTCCTCTCTGTTTTATATAGTGGAACCAATATATCTTAATTCTCACCAGTAGATGGTGCTGGTTGTTATTGTCCAATGTGCCTGCGGTAAAAGTGAACTCACTCAGCTGAATTAAACCATGAGGCTCAGGTGCATTTTACAATTATCTTGCCATCAACAGCAAAATGCTAGTGTTCCCCAGCTGGAAACCCTTGTTAACAAAAAAAAATGGAACACACCCAGTAGGGACGTCACAAAAGAGAAGGAACTAGGGGAGCATGAACGCAGTTCAAACTGAAGTGCCGTTAGTCTGTGTGTTCCCAGTGCAGGCTCAGTGTAATGTAAACACCTGCTCACAGGGACATGCACTGTCAAGTCCCCAAAGCTTCATTCCATGATACGGATTGGGCAGAACTCACCAGTCTAGAACAGGATGCCTGAGAGCTAAAGCTCTCGCAGATTGTCCCTTTACTCTCCTAGCATCGTCTACTATATTGCACAAGAAGGTACTTTTGTTCCCATAATGCACCCTGTGCCCTAGTTTCTGAGTGTAGTTTTGCTCCCAACACCCTTGTGAGGTAGGGCAGGGCTGTCATCCCCAGTGTACAGCTGGGGAACTGAGGCATGGAGAGACTAAGATCTAGATTTTAAATGTGTTTAGGTGCAAAAGCAACTGGCCACTTATCACTGCAATACTAGGAGCGTAAACAAACCCTTTACAAATCTGGCTCTAGGTGACTTGTCCAAGGTCCCACAGAAAGTTTGTGGCATAGCAGGGAGTTGAACCCTATTCTCTAGTAGCCTAGGTTAGTGACCATCCGGCCTTCTCCTGTGTTTGAGCTTTCACCGTTTCCAGTGGTTTGATGAGGAGAGCGAGGGCTTATTAGGATTTAAGTGGTACGTAGGCCTTGTGTCGGTGAATTTTACCCACAATATATATCTCTCCTCTGGATGCATAGGCCCCGATTCTCCCCTGTTTTGGCCACTTAGTGCTGCTCAGACGCAGTGGCAGAATGTGATGCTGCCTGGCTGTAAAGTTAAAACAGACCACTCAAGTCTTAGCCCTCCAGTTCCTAGAAAGGACCAGTAGGTGTGTTTGCATAGGGCACTTCAGTAAAGCTCTGACACCTGTTAGTAATGCCTGTGCCTCTGTGTGCTCCTTGCTCCTGCCTGCACGACCACACTACGCTGATCAGAGACTCCCTCCGTGAAAAGGGGTCTAGCAGGATCTTAATCTAACTGTCCACCTGCCAAGCACGTCTCCTTCTGTCAATCCGCACTGATGAATGGCCCCATGGACACACCCTAGCCAGCGGGTGTGGGTTAAAAGCAGCCCCTAAGCTGCTCTCTCGTATGACCGTTGGCCACAGTCAGCACAGATGCACCATGTGAATCAGGGAGGTGTAACTTGTTCTGTGATGCCTTTTCCCAGGTCTCCTAGAGTGAGTGTCTCATCACAGGAGAACATCTGGGCAATGTTACACTCAGTGCCATCACAGGAGGCTAAGAACTTGAAATACTGCTGTATCTCTGGGCTGCAATAGTAAGTCACTGAACTAAGCTAATTGTAGTTTTTCTCTTGAAACTTTTCCCCCTCAGTCCGTTTTCCTCCTCCTCAATATGTGCTTGGGAGGAGTAGACAAAATGCCACTGCGGGTGCTGGTTTGCTCATTCTCTGCTTCTTTACTGTCTCTTCTCTTCTCATTTTCAGGGTCAGATACTGAGGAGAATTCAGCACAGCTGAGAGGGAGGGCCACACAAATGCCCCTCCTTGGCAGCCTTAGGGCTGTTCTGATTTGCAACAGCTGCCAGTGGCTCCAAGGGGTTATTCTGTCAGTGTGGTGTTATTGGGGGATGAGAAAGCAATGGCTTTGCCTGGCCATACCTGTCCACTAACAGCCAGGAGAGAGGTATGCCATAGGAGCTGCTATGCAGTGGGAAAGATTCAGGGATGGAGCTTAGATATAGGTGAACTTGGTCCAGGTGTTTCAGAAGTTATAGGAGTAAATCTTGAATACTGTATGAACTGCAATACCTCAGGGTCTCTTACTGTACTGCTAATTAAGCAATACCTGCAATCCAGCTCTAATTCTGATTTTCCTTTGTGGGAGTAAGTCAGAGCTTTAATATGATTTGAAAGCACTTTCATTAATTTAATAGTAGTAATGCTGGTAGCAAAGACACTGATTTGCATTTACAGTCATATCTGGAATCAATATCCCTCTAATTCACCAAGCAATAAAGAAAATCCTTGTTTGTACCAAGTATCTACTGAAAAATTATGCTTCAATGCCATATGGAAAGATCATTTGATAATTATTTGTCTTTTTAAACCTTGCTGTATTGAAATGATGATATTACAGCATGCTCTATTTGTGCTTTTAAAATATCATCTGGAAGTTGATTAGTTTTGCATTACTATAGAACAATCAGTTGGAATATTAAATTATCCTCAGGGGCTGCTGCTGCTTTTCATATTTTATAAATGCAAACATTTGATTTTTTTTTTTGGTAGTTATGACAGCTTTGCTTACAACCAAAATTGCCTCAGCAATTTTCCTGCATGGGAGTGATCAAAACAGTTCTGTAATTAACAGCTGGAACGTCCTTCAATATTTGCTGATTACCACAAATCAGATTTTCAATTGCTGGGGCTAAATCAGGACCGCGCGACTGTTGTCAGAAGAATGCGATGCTTACAACATTTGCTTGCCATGATTATCATATTTTTTTCTTGAGAATCAATGTGACACACTTTATTTATAGTAACTGACCCTGTACACCAGAGGTGAATAAAACTGACCCTCTTTTACCAGATTTTCCTTTATATAGACTGACATCAGCATCACCAAAGGCCAGATCCTCAACTGGTACAAATGAGAACAGTGCCATTGGTTTTAAACCAGTTTACACCAGCTGAGGATCTGACTCTGATGGTTTAATATGTATGAACATTTTAAACATAAATATACATACAATGCATGATTAGAGACCCAATCTTGTGAGTTCCTGCATGCCTTCAACTGAAGAGAAAATTAGCAGCATCCACAGTTAATATGTAATAAAGCATCTGATGCAAGTTGATAGGTAACAGAAAATAGAGGTTGATAAATTAAGGCAAGGTATTTGGTAGCTGGAATATTGTTTTATATGGGATGATGGGAGTGAGATATTTAAAACAGCAGTTCCCAAATACATCAGCCAATTGTTTGGTCCTATTGCTGTTACTCCAATAAGACATTAATGCCCCTTTGCAACTGAGACTCAGAGAGCTCAAAGGCCATACTGATTTTGTAACTGATGTTAATCCTAGCGAAAGAAAATAGGGAACAAAGTTCAATTCAGGGATTTGACAGAGGTGTGAAATGGTGCTGGGATGGGGACGGGAACACTTAACCATGGCTCCTTCTCTGTGCCCCTGAATGGAGTCATGACACTGAGCAATCAGTCAAATGAGAGAGACAAAACTAGAAGGCCTGAGCTTTGGCAAACAGCACTTGAAAGTACATAGAAAGGCAATTACTTTGTGTGAATGTGGCAATCTGAACCTAAGCAAAAAGTCTGCTAAACAGTCAATCACTCTGCTTTATATCTGTCTCCCTCAGTCAGGAAAAAAACCTGTGTTGGTTTTTTTAAAAATAAATCTGGGGTCTACATATGCAGCCAAATACAAAGATCTTTCTTGTGCAAAATAGGAAAAGCTTTAAAACGTCCTCACATTCTCACATGCTTTATATCGTATTTGCTGTTACGTTCTCTCCCCCTGTGAGAATCAAAGCCCCAAGAATTTGTTCAGATTTTCCTCCCATTTAGGTAATCCAATCAGGGAATGGGAACAATACCATGTGACTTAGGCAGCCACTCACACATTGGTTTATATTCATCCTTGTGCAGAAGACTGGCACAAGGCCGTTGCACTAGTTAAGTCCTCACAACAAGGGTTGAGTTGGGTTTAAGTGCTCTGCAGGGGTGAATTTTGCTCACTGAGAATAGCAAATCAGGAGCCAGAAATCCTTGCAAGAGAGTTAATGAGCGATCCACAGGCTTTGTTCACATAAAAGATTCAACTAACAGTTGTGAACAGTGAACAGATTAATAAAAAGTCAAGATCTGTTAACATATACATTAGGAATATGAAAAAAGAGTTGGAGGAAGGACTAAATTCACCAAATGAACAATTTTTGCAAATTGGTTGCCTGTCCCAAGCAATCTTTGTCACTGCTAAATTGGACTACTATCATTCTTATCAACCCCTAAAAAGACCAGTTTTAATAATTACACTTGCAATGTGGATCAATGTTATACTGATTCCAAGAAAAAAGGTTTGCTACATTTGACAGGCACTTCTACAGACAGATTAATCTGGCCATAAATTTAAGGAAGCGTTTTGAAAAAAGTTGCAAAAATCTTAATATTGTTGCAAAGATTAATATTGCTGGGATGAGGAATTTCTCTTATACAAAATGAGATCATATTTACCTTTCTGACCAGAGTTGGCTATCCTGGAGCAGACCATGGAGGAGAATTAAAGATGTGAGACCATCCAGCTGTTGGGACTAAGGTGGCCATAAATGAGAGTCACACCTATTTAAGGCCTTTTTACATTGCCAAGGCAATAGTGAGGCAGGTCTACATTGAAAAGTGACATCGGCAGAGCCACACCCCTGAGAGACATAGTGCAGCTGAACTGACCCCTGGTGTAAACAGCTTCCCAGGGAGGTGAAGTAATTATTGTGATGGTAGTAAGCCACTATAGGTCAGAGGTTCTCAAGCTGGGGGTCAGGACCCCTCAGGGGGTTGCAAAGTTATTACATGGGGATCGTGAGCTGTCAGCCTCCATCCCAAACCCCACTTTGCTTCCAGCATTTATAATGGTGTTAAGTATATAAAATGTGATTTTAATTTGTAAGGGGGGTTGCGCTCAGAGGCTTGCTGTGTGAAAGGGGTCGCCAGTACAGAAGTTTGAGAACCGCTGCTGTCGGTAGTGTTATACACTGAAGCACTAGGGTGGCACAAATGCAACTCTGCATCTGTGCTGCTGCAGCATTTTAAGTGTGACTGTAGCCTAGGTTGCAAGAATCAGGCCCTCTCTCTTTTCCTTTTTTAATGCTGTTACTTCTAATTATTTGCTGTCTCTTTACATTCTTGTAAGCCCAATATTTTGTCCTCATTCAGGACCACCAGTTTTTATTTGTATTTTTTTTTGCTTGTTGGTATGTCCTTCAGTTATTCTTTCCCAGAGCTCTGGATCAAAGGTGCTACATGGCTAATTACAATGAAAGGGCATCTGATAAGGGGAAAATAGGAGGTCACAAACTAAGAGTGCATACAAAAAATGATGTTCATGTCAGAATGGGATATTTTTTCATCTAAAGGCTCATTAGCACATGGCAATGAGCCGCTTGCATCAATGAATTAACAAATTGGAAATAAGCTACAAGGGTGTAGCTTTCAATAATATTTTGGACATGAAAAGGAGGTAGCCCTCCAGCAGGGAAGTAATGAATGGTGCTAGCTAACTTCTGATTTTCTTCACCCAAGGTTTTCTGTGTTTACATAAACTCATCCGCTTAGCCACACATCTCATAAAGCATTGCGATCATAGAAGATCCAGCATAGGATCTGAGCACAGCAGTCATGTCTCGGCATCGTTAGAAATTGTTTAGAAGATTGTTGATGGGATTTTGGTCTTTTGCTGCATACTCCACCTTAATTACATCACTTCTCCGCAACGGCCACAGAAATCTTCTGAATCTCACTCTAGTTCAAATGACTGCAGTAAAGAGACCGTGGACAGCCATAAAATATTGGGATGAAGATAGCAGCAGAGCGTGGAATCATCAGGATGGGTTTGGGGCTAAGGGATGGCTCTGGACCTCTGGTTTCACTTTCCTGAATGACGTTGGCCAAGTCCTGGATTCTTTCTGTGCTTCACTTCTCCATCTGTAAAACGGGGACTTCCTCCCTCCCACCCTTTGTCAGCCATGTCTCCACCTTTGTCAGCCATGTCTCTGCCGGCAGGACTCTCCTCTCCTCCCCATGTGTCCCGATATTTTCTTCATCCCATCTGGTCACCCCATCTCCTTGTCAATTGCGGGTTGTTCCCTGTGGAACATTTTCTAGTGTTTTCTCCAGGCTAGTTTTAAATGTCCCAAGTAATGAGGTTTCCCATTCCTTTGGGAGACTATCCCACCCATCTCACTTTTAAGTTCTTCCTGATACTCAGTCAGGTTTTAGAATTCCATGTATGTTTCGGGATACCTAATTTATGGCTAGATCAACAACCGGGACCCAGGCTAGCCACCCTCAAGGAATGCAACGCAAGGCCTCAGCACAATTTTTCTCTGCAGCTTCAGGAGTTTTGCACAAATGTGGCTTGGGTCGAAATGTAAATTTCCCAGTAGGATGTCATCTACATTCAGTGGTGGGCGGCACGCTCAGGTACACTGTACAATTAAGATATTTATTGCTGGTACGCCGTACCAGAAAGACACAGGAGGAGCAGAACGTGTGGTCGCCGGGCAGCCCCACACCGGCAGCTCCCCCGGCACAGCTGTACCGCCCCCCAGCCCTTCCATGCAGCTGTGCCTCTGGTCTGGGGTCTGTACAGCCCTGCCGGAGGACAGGGCTGAGGGTGGGGCTGGGGGAGGTACAGCCATGCCAGAGGAGCTGTCGGTGTGGGGCAGCCCCACCTTCTGCTCCTTTCGTTGCGGTTCTGGAGAGCCCTGCTGTCCAGAAGTCTGTATCCGGCGCAGCGGGAGGACAGAACCCGCCCCCCCACCAGGTAACGTGGGATGGGTAGGGGATGGGGAGAGTGCAGGGAGCCCTGGGCTGGGGGCTGAGAGGGGTCCCGGGCTGGGAGGAGTCACATGCCCCCCTTTAGCTGGTGCCCCCCTTTGTGTCTCTCCCATGAGTTGCCTATGCGCAGCGTCCCGGTAAGCGATCAGTTCTACTTGCACCACTGTCTACATTGGCATTGTAACTAGCTTCCTCCTTCTAGAGGTCCCATGGGTGCAGCGGTGTTGGGAAAGCCTTGCCTTTCTTGGCTGGACTCTTCATGTCTTCTTGATGAATGGAGGACTTTCACTCTCCAGTGCTCTCCACCTTTCTCCAATACTCATGAAGAAGAAAGAAGCAGCTTTCTTCTTTTCATGCTTCTCCAGCCACAAAAAGCAACCAGAGACTTTCCGTCAGAATGACACTTATTTCATAGTAAGAGAACAATGGAAACAAGAAGGGACAAAAGCCTGATCCGTGGCTCTGATCCATGAACGCACATATGCATGTGCTTAAAGTCACACATGTATATTGCTGGATCGAGACCCATCAGAGAGAAGAGAGAGATGTAGCAGGCTCCATTTGAACACAGATTCACAGTTTCCTTTGTGCCATGGTGTCTCTCTCCGTGTGTAGGAGTAAGAACAGATAAAAGCTATAATAAAGCACATTTCTTTCTCTTTTTATAAAGGTCCGTATCCTGGTGGAGTTCAACAATTTCCATTTCTCCAGATGTTCCAGCCCTGTCTAAGTATCTTCATTCTGAATAACGGAAGGGCACAGAGGAGTTGCTTCTGTTATCAGGTTTTCTCCCATGCACAATGACAAGTAGAACACATTGCAAAGGGCTAAGGCCAAGGAGAGGATTTGGCAGGAGACTGACTTTTCTGAGAGCTCAACAATCAGCGTATTGCAGGTTCGTAAGTGGATTTGAGCCACAAGATGGCAAATGGCGGAAATAGGACAGTCCTCACAAATTAGGAAAGACGAGTATTAGGAACAGCAATTCCAGGACAGAGATATGGTCCACTGAGTCCAGTAGCCTTTGTCGGACCGGGGCCAGGATGCTTCAGTGAAAGAAATAAAATCCCCCTAATGAATTACAATAAATTCCTCATAATTTTGCAGAGAATGCTACGGGGAAGTTTTAACTTGACCCCATGTGTTTAGTGATTCATTGGCTTATGCTCCAAAGCATGTGATATATGCCATCATGTGCCAGCAATGCCCCCTGCCATGTACATTGGCCAAACCAGACAGTCTCTATGCAAAAGAATAAGTGGACACAAATCAGTCAAGAATTATAACATTCAAAAACCCGTCAGAGAACGCTTCAACCTCCCTGGTCACTCAATTACAGATCTCAAAGTCGCAATACTCCAACAAAAAAACTTCAGAAACAGACTCCAACGAGAAACTGTAGAACTGGAATTAATTTGCAAACTGGACACCATTAAATTTGGCTTGAATAAAGACTGGGAGTGGATGGGTCATTACACAAAGTAAAAACTATTTCCCCGTGCTATTTTTCCCCTACTGTTACTCACACCTTCTTGTCAACTGTTGGAAATGGGCCATCCTGATTATCACCTCAAAAGTTTTTTTCTCCTGCTGATAATAGCTCACCTAATAGCTCACCTTAATTAAATTACTCTCATTACAGTTGGTATGGCAACACCCATTTTTTCATGTTCTCTCTGTATATATATCTTCCTACTGCATTTTTCACTGCATGCATCCAATGAAGAGGGTTTTAGCCCACGAAAGCTTATGCTCAAATAAATTTGTTAGTCTCTAAGGTGCCACAAGTACTCTTCATTCTTTTTCCTGATTCAGTAACCCTCTTAAGCATGTACTTAAGTGCTTTGCTGAATCAGGGCCTATCTCCCTTAGAAACTTGCTTTCTCTGTCATAGAACTACCAGAAATAATTAGGGATCTGGAGGCCTATCAGTGAGAGGTGCAACTGAAATGGTCTGGAGGTTCAAGCTGGATAAGATCATTTTCCAAATCTTGTCTAGAGTCTGAATAATTGGGCTGGAAATCTCACAAGCCTGGGTCCTCTAGTGAGGTTCTGGGACCCCCTGCTTCTGTTTGAGCTGGAAATACTCTCAAAACAGCACATCTCGTGAGATTTCAGAACTGCCAGCTTTCTGTCCCAGCAGATACCAGGGTATGCAAACCTGCCCTTGGGAGAAGACTAGCAAAGGGAGGGGCAAATTAATCAATTTCTTTAAATATCAGGAGAAGGATCAGGGCAACTATGTGCTTTGATTCTTTTTTAAATCCAAACCAGATTGTATATCTCTAGGGTAAACATCGTCTTCGTTACTTGAAATGCTGGAGAGATGAGAATTGATTCATTCTTCAGGCCTGGTCTCCACCAGAAATGTGTACCAGTATAGTTAAAAGTAATACAGTCCTCCTAGTGTGGACACATTTATACCAGCTTATTACTATCTGAGATGGCGAATAAGGTACGCCAAAATAAGGCATTTTTACACCAGTACAACGCTGTCCACATTAGGGCTTTTAGTGATATAACTATACCGATAAGAAAAAAATCACACCCCTAACTGAAATAGTGTGGACCAGTGTAGACCAGGCCACAGAGAGAGGATCTAAACTACCAGATAAAGAGGAGGGGGAGAGGCTGGACAAGGAAAGAAGAACCACCAAACAGAACAGTTGTCTGGGAGAAAGTGAGAATCTTCCATCAAATCCTCGCCCGTCGATACAAACCCCACAATTGTGTTTGTGTCTGGTGTTGCCTTCCTTAGTCAACCACTGCAGCCAATGAACCTACCCATGTACCTCCCAGGACCAAAACCTCAGTATTTTCAATGTCACTGACACCTCGCAATTGGAAAAAAAAAATCAGGAAAATTTTCTCTGACATTTTTGAAAAAAAAAATCTGATTGTTTTGTGCTGGAGTGAGTCAAAATGTTTATAATGTATAAAAAAGGCATAACACATTTGAAATAGTTTTCCTTTCCCCCCCTCCAATTATTGATTTTTGTTCGAAATCATTTCAAAATGATCCTCAAGCTCTTTCATGGCAAGACAGAGACCTGGCTGACTCGGCTCATACCCATTTCCCAAAAGATGTAGGAGAGATGCAGAGATAGCCGAGGAAAAAGACTGCAGGAGAGGTTGAAAGTGTTATCTCATGTCTAGGGGCTAGGGTGCTAGAGTGGAAGTGAGGGGTATGTCTACACGACAATTAAAAACCTGCCGTTGGCCATGCCAGCTGACTGGGGCTCGTGGGACTCGGGCTAAGGGGCTGGTTAACTGAGGTGTAGACACACAGGATTGGGCTACAGCGTGGGCTCTAGGACCCTGCAAGGTTGGAGGTGTCTAATTGCAATGTAGATATACCCTGAGAGACCTGGGTTCAATTCCTGCTCTGCCACAGACTTCCTGTGTGACCATGAGCAAATCACTTAATCTTTCTGTGCCTCAGTTCCCAATCTGTAAAATGGGGATAATAGCACTTTCCTAGGATAAATCCATTAAAGATTGTGAGGGACTCATTTTACTAGGGTGATGGAGGCCATGTAAGTAATTACTAGAGCTAGATTTTCAGTTTACAGAGAATACAAGAGAGGACACGATAGAGGTATATGAAATCTCCCACGACACAAGTACAAGTGTAAAAGGAAATGCGTTTTTATACACAGTTCTGTTAACCTGTGGAACTCACTGCCACAGAATATTGTTGAGGCCAAGAGCTTAGGAAGATTCTAAAAAGGGCTAGACATGCATATGAATAATAAAGATATCCCCAGTTACATAAGATCATAAGCCAATATGTATAATTAATGAGGCTTATTAAAGACATTTCTTCAGTAAGGAGACTTATTGAATAATTTTCCATATAAGGTTTCTTGTATCTTCCTTAGAGGCATGTGGTACTGGCCTCTGCCAGAGCCTGGATTCCACTGAGCTAGCTGGAGCAGTGGTCTGAGAATCCCAGTGTTTCTATGACTGAATGCTCTACATGTGATTATGGTCCCTTTATATGTTCTGTTGCATTCACATATGAAATCAGATGACAGCAGAAACAAGCATAGATTCCCCCCATCAGTCTCTTATTGAGTGAGTTGGTCAGAGCCAGGAATGCCCTGGAGTAGAGGGGAGTGTTGCACTCAGCTCCTGGAGGGGCGGGCGGTTGCTCTCCTCCACTCTGGGAGAGGTAGGTGTGCTGTTGACAGATCACGCCCTGTTGAAATGGGAAGGCCTGGATTCAGGGAAATAAGAGGAAACACTGTTAAGAGTATCTCAAAGGGGCCTCAGGAGAAGAGAAGATTGTCTCCAATTGATGTTTGAATGTTGTGTACGTTTATTAGCAGCTGCCTCTAACTGTGCCCTTGTGCAAACTGGGAGGAGGATGGGACATGCCACTGTTAGGCTCCCCTTTGGAAATGGGTACGTGCACAAAGTGAGACGCCAGCTGAACTGCAGCCGAAACCCGGGCCCTTCAGTGGGGTTCTGCCGCTTGTTTTCCTGTCGTGAAGTACGGCTCTGCTCTGGTCACCCGAGCAGAGGGGTACAAAGTGAGACAGATGTGCTGTCACTAAGAAAAGCAAGGACGCTGTGATAATAATAACCATGCGACAGCTCTCCAAACACACCCCTCCCTCTGCCCCCACTCTTTCATGTGGCTGTTGCAGCTGAGATAGCACAGTGGAAGCAGATGCTGAGCGGCCAATGGGAATTTCTGCTGGGGCATAAGGAGGAGTAAATGACAGAGCCCAGGCCATCCACCCGGTGCCATCCGGCTGCGATCACTG
Source organism: Mauremys reevesii (assembly GCF_016161935.1). Classification (NCBI taxonomy): domain Eukaryota; kingdom Metazoa; phylum Chordata; order Testudines; family Geoemydidae; genus Mauremys; species Mauremys reevesii. The sequence goes on along the minus strand of NC_052638.1, from coordinate 10,850,746 downwards.
CATCTGTGAATCATCTTCTGGCAGCTTGACACAGCCCGATGTGTTGTTATTCCCTTATGAAAATAAAACATGGTTTCTTAGTAGTCTGTCTGAGATCTTCTCTGCTCTAGGTATACAGGGCACACGCCACTCTTTTGTGAGGGCGCAGGCTGGATTTCCAACTGCGGGTAACATAGAAATTCCCTGGGCTGTTGTTTGGAAGCACTAAGCTCAAATCATGATAATCAGTTAGTCATTTGTTTTATCAATTGTCGAGCCAGGAAAATGTTAATAGCCATGGCCAGAGGCAGACTAAAACACCAGCCTGAGGAGTGCAATACCCAGAGGCCGCTGGGACGTTTCCCGGGTACCCAGGGTTGTGAAGCCCCTTGCTACCACCTGCCTTTAGTGTGAGGATGCCTTGTCTGGGTCTGCTGGGGGACAGCTCCCCAACTCCACTGGCTACGGGCTACATAAGCACTCCCCTCTAGACCTCTGGGCAGCCCAGCCCCCGTCCCTCTCCAGGTTAGCAATAAGCCCACTCCAACCCTGGAGCCTGTGAGCATCTCACTGGAGTGCCCTCCTCCTGTTCCACCAGACACACACACTAGTCACACATTCGAAAGCACCTGTACACCCCCACTTACCAGGTCCCCCTCCAATCACCTCTGCACTTAGCACGCAGCACTTAGATATGTTTACCATGAAATCAAGCATAAGTTTATTTAACAAAGCACAGAGAGTCAAGTAGTGGCAGGCAGAGGTGTTGAAAACAAATGGTTCCTTATAAAATCAAATCATCACACGCATTCTAGAGCCTGGATGTGATTAGCAAGACACACTCATGTCTAGGAAAGCACTGCTCATCCCAGACCCTCGCAGCATGTTACAATCAGGTTGGCTGTGACCCGTCTCTCATGAGACATGCACACTGTCAGCTTGCTTTCTAGGTGCAGGACCCAGTGTGGTCCTCTGCACTCTGACTTATACCAGACTGAGCCTTCGTCTTTATTCCTAAACAGGACACGCCCCCTGCCCTGTGCTGTTTGTTCCTACTTGTAGATTCGCTCTCCTGTAGACTTTGCAATCTCTCAGTTTGCACCTGGCCCAGTATGAGAACAGGCACAGAGCATAAGGCAGACAATGCGCAACTGGCCAGACAGGAAGATAGGTGTCAGTTACCTCCTTCCTGAAAGGAACATCTCGGAGGCACATCACCTCCTGGTGACACTCCCAAACCTTCAGAGCGTAATTTGCCATATAGATACCTAACTCCGGAAATATTATCCATACGCACATTTCACAATGTTTCTCATGATCAGTGGGCAGCTGGCTCTGGGTACAGACCTCACACGCCAGCCTTTGGTGAACTATTCTGCATATATCTGATCCGGAGGATCCCTATAAAAGCCTATGCACCCCCTCTGTCCTCTGTCAATTGGCACCAAGGGGTCCCCTGGGTCATAGCCACTCAAGACCATCTGCCACCTGAGGCAAAACTTCAGTGTGCCACCCCCTTCCTACTCCCTAGAGCAGAGGGGCCCAAGCAGGGGCCCGTGTCTCCTGGCGGGGGCACAACAGACTTTCAGGGGGGGCGTGGCAAGCCTTCTGCTAGTGCATTGATTAGGGGAGAAATGGGCAGGGGGCAAGTGCCACTCACTCAGGTTTGGCCAGGCTGCCCGTCCATCCTGATGTGGCGTGGAGGCGTGGCCAGGTCACATCTGAGTGACAGGTGTTGCGACCTGGCATGCAAGGTCCCAGCATTGGTCAGGTTTGGGCCGGCTGCCCCAGCACCCGAGGTAGAATCTGCCACCCTAGGCAGGTATCTAGTTTGCCTATAGCAAGAGCAGCCCTTTGCCAATATCTGCAAGCTGTGTTACTTAATGCTTCTGCCAAGGCAACTGAAAGCTCACTTTACCCCGAGAGGTATTCTCTGCGTGTGTGACTGCACAGGAGTATGTGTGCTTTCCATAGGTAGAGAGGGACATGTCTGAATGTATAGGGCCTGTTTGTCCTCCCAGTTATCTGACATTAATCAGGCATCAGTAGAGTCACACTGGTATCAATCTCATGTAAATGTGAGGCAAATCAGGCCTATCGTATAGAAGTGGGTTACAGTACAATCTCTACAGACACAACCCTAATATGATCTGTGGCACCTAGCTAGCTGCCTTTCTGGCGTCATACAGACCCAGTGTTCTAAGCCAGTGGTGGGTAATCGGCTGGCAGGCCATGAGACAGTGGTTATATTGACCGTCCGCAGGCACGGCCACCCGCAGCTCCCAGTGGCCGCGGTTCACCGTTCCCGGCCAATGGGAGCTGCGGGAAGCTGCCCACCGCTGTTCTAAGCCATATCGATGGAACTGTAACCACAGTCCTTGGTGTTTTCGAATAACACGCAGCGTTTGAAAACTATTTTACATTGAAGTTTGCTACATAAAACATCTTGGAACTGCTTTACATGTCGACAGAAGCCTGTTGATTTCAACACTACCAGATTCTTTAAGATTTTTTGAGAGGCTGTGTGGTCTAATGGCTAGAGCACTTGACTCAGCCTCAAGAGAGCTGGGTTCTGTTCCTACCTGACTCATCCACTGACCTGCTTTGTCACATTGTCTATCTAAATGGTAAGTGCTTTGAGGGTAGGGACAGTTTTTTACTTTGCATTTGTACAGCTCCTAGCACAATGGCGCCCTGATCTCAGTTTGGGCTTCTAGGTACCACTATCATACCAATAAAGTAATAATAATAATTAATGATGCGGATAATCTTCCATAGACTTCCAGATACTTTTCAGGTTCACCATTTGCTAATCTATACTGGTTTATGGATAGGGCCCTACCAAATTCACGGTCCATTTCGTTTAATTTCACAGTCATAGGATTTTAAAAATCATAAATGTCACGATTTCCGCTATTTAAATCTGAAATGTCACAGTGTTGTAACTGTAGAGGTCCTGACCCAGAATGGGGTTGTGGGGGGGTCACGAGGTTATTGTAGGGCGGTCGCAGTATTGCCACACCCTTACTTCTGCACTGTTGCTGGTGGGGTGCTGCCTTCAGAGCTGGGCATCTGGCCAGGAGCCGCCCTCTCTGGCCACCCAGCTCTGAAGGCAGCGCAGAAGTAAGGGTGGCAATACTGTGACCCCCCTAAAATAACCTTGCTACCCCCCTGCAACCCCTTTTTTGGTCAGGACCCTTAGTTTGAGAAACACTGGTCTCCTCCGTGAAATCTGTATAGTATAGGGTAAAAGCACACAAAAGACCAGATTTCACAGTCCGTGACGTGCTTTTCGCGGACGGGAATTTGGTAGGGCCCTATTTATGGACTTGATGAATTTGTTATACAATAAAAACACGAGACAAACAGAGAAATGGCTGTTCCATTATGCTTTAAAAACTCAGCCTGATTATTCCTATGGGCAGTGAAGCTCATACAAACTTCAATCTAGTGATTCCAAGCTACAGGTTAATATCCCTGGCGCAAGGAAAAGATTTATAACCCCGGCAAAGTAATGTAACTATTTTATGTACTGCTTTTGGAAACATCTAATAGTTTTAAATATATTTCAGTAGAGATTACTCTAAAAAGTCCATAATTTAGCAGTTACATGATACCTTTTCTACCTTTTTTAAAAAAAATATTAAAGAAATTTAAAGCAGGGATCAAATTTTGTATTGAATTCTATGGTGGGGTTTGAAAAAAGCTGTGGAGAAGTTATCATTCTTGGTGAAATTCTACAGGACTTTTCCATAAGGGGCAAGCCTTTAATCCAACAATATACCTGGCATGCAGGAGTATTTCAGCACTTTTGAATCATTTTAAAGGCAAACTTAACCACTGGCAAAAACTGATACTCACCGCCTTGTTTTGTGCATAATCCCATGCCTAATTATAGCGATTGCATATACAGCAAAATCAGGAAACTGCATGCACAAATAGCCACGTATGCCATTAATTAACCATGCGCACTTGTGGGAACTTGCACACACAATTGATGCTGTTATGAATTAGCTGCTATACCACCAGTAGGTCTCACGGAGCTTTGCAAAGGAGGGTAACACTCATTCCTCCTCATTTTACAGATAGGAATGTTGATTTGGGACAAACAACTGGTTTCCAAAAGGTTCAACGCCCAGAAACAATATTGATTTTGCCTAGAAGGAAGCTACACACAAAGGGCCTGATTCTGATTGTACTTACTCTGGAGTAAAAAGGAGTAATCCCACTGAAGTCAATTAAGCTACATTAGAGTAAAACTGAGATGAGATCACAAGGCGGCCCATGGTTTCAATCTTCCGAAGTCCTGGTTTTGGTCTTAATAAGGGGAAAGCTCAGTGTACATTTGCTGTGACTTTGGAAATTGTAGAATCCTCTGGTATGTCATCAGTATAATTTCTGAGATGCGATATGCACTGCGAAAAATGAACTCTTGTGATACGTTTTTCCTGAGAGTTGCACTGTGCATCTGACAACAAAAGTGAAAGGAAACAATGAAGATCCCTGGTCCAGCACCTACCTTCCCCTGCTCCTCTGTAGAGGCGGCTCCAGGCCCCAGCACGCCAAGCGCGTGCTTGGGGCGGCATGCCATGGGAGGCGCTCTGCCGGTCGCCGGGAGGGCGGCAGGCGGCTCCAGTGGACCTCCCGCAGGCGTGCCCGTGGAGGGTCTGCTGGTCCCACGGCTCTGGTGGAGCATCCGCAGGCATGTCTGCAGGAGGTCCACCGGAGCCGTGGGACTGGCGACCGGCACAGCGCCCCCCGCGGCGTGCCACCGTGCTTGGGGCGGCAAAATGGCTAGAGCCGCCCCTGCTCCTCTGTGTGTGTGTGTTTAGAAAAGGATTCTCCATTTTGTCTGCCCCTTGTATTTATGGGTCGCATCATTCTGGTGACATGACAAAATTCATAATTTATTCAGCACGCTTGGTCTACTGCTCCTCTCACACACACACCAGCATAAATCGGAGGAACTCCACTGAAGTGGAAAGCTAGTGGGAAAGGAAATTCAAGCTCTATATTGTTTTTCAGTACTTGCTATGTAATTCCCCGCAGCACAGAAGAAAGGGCTGCTCCCAGCTATTGTCCTGTAAAAAAAACCAATTAATCTTTTAAAGGTGAATGGCTCCAGTTCTGATTAGCCCAAATGTATGGTCTTCGGTAAAAGGGGATCTTCATGCCATGGGGAAAAAATGAACAAGGTGGGCTTGGAATGGAGGAAGAATCAGCAGGAATTGGATATGGGAACAGGCCAAAATAACACCCAGATTGCAAGCAAGCAGCACGGAGATGGGGATGGTGACAACAATGATGCAGACGGTGGCACCCAGTTTGCTGAAAACTGACCTTTGAGCCAAGGACTGGAAGTGAGATTGGAGAGCAGGGTTTGGGAGAGATCAGGAAGCAGATTCCAGCACTGAGGAGAAGAGTTCTGCTATTTCAACCAAATCTTACATTTGCCGCTACTGTAATTATGTCAAACCTTTCTCCCATCAAGGTGGGGCTCAGTTTTTCAAAGTGTCTGGTGATGTTCCCACACTGTCCATGCCAACAGCACACGCATCGGCCCAGAAGCGGTAGCAGAGTTTGAAAACATTTTTTCCTGTGTCTGCCATCATTGATTCAGTCTGACAGGTGCTTTGCCGTTTGAATTTGCAGAATAATGGCCTGAAGAGAGGAACTGCTGTTTTTTAAGGTGCCGAGCAACCTCCAAGAGCAAATTATTTAGCCTCGACGTGAATGGAGTAGAACCGCTCTCTACAACACAATAGATCAGAATGTACCTCACCCTGGGAGCCGTCCCACCAAAGTCCATGGAGCTACTTGCTGAGCAAGGTACTGCTCAGTGTTGACATTTGTTTGCCCTTGAACTCTGCTAACTCAAACCCACAGACTAGCATGTATGGGCCTGACTCCCATTCAAGGGCAAAACTGGACCCGGAGCATCAAGCTGATCAACACTCCTCTTTTTGTCTTGTTTTGCATGTAATCACTGTGATGTATTTGAAAATACGTCCTCTCTCCTTCACGGTGCAGATGGAGCCGTGGGTCAGCCTCTCTCTCCCTGGGTCTATGACGTGCCTTTGTGTCTTTCCTTCATAGGTTGCAGCCATTTTTGTCAGATGTTCTAAAGGTTCGATGAGAGGGGTTTGAGTGGTGCTGTGGGAATGTACTACTGAGTATCAAGATTCCCAGCAAACTCTTTGCGGAACTCAGAGCTAGATAGACTCCCATCCTTCCCCTCCGTTGTTCTGTAAGTGGAAAAGCAAGCTCTGGAGAAAAGAAGTCTGACAGTAGCCAAACTTTGTTTTCACGAAGGTTAAAACCCTGAAGTGATACAAAATAAGGGTGGAATTTCAATTCCACCTTCCCATTTCTCCAACACTTCCACAGGAAACCCGATCTAACTAGAGCTTGTGGTTTCATCGCTCCTTCTAACATGTTCTTGGTGAGGCATATGAATGGTAGTACTCCCAGAAACGATATCACAGTGACAGCACTGATCGGTGTTGCCACATCTTTCCTGTAGATCATGGGTCTGCTTGAGGGCAGTGAATCAGAGGTGACAGTAAGCGAGATAGTATTAGCACATGAATTGCAAGGAAACTGGAGTACCCAAAGCCTAAGGTATGGGCAGGCCCTGTCTGCACAACCCCTGACCCTGGAGGCGATGGCTCTATGTTCAATCAGTCTGACCCCTTCTTCTTCCATGTAAAGCACAAGGGCTAAACTCATTTAAAACAGCTGCCAACAGGACTAAAAGGTTGTTCCAGCTGCTAGGCATAAACAGAGCTCAGGGGTGTCCTGGCCACCTCCCCTTTCCCATTTCCCATTCTCCCTTCCCCACCACCCCTTGCATGCAAGGGGGGAAGGATAGGAGCCACAAAAGTAATTTTGCACTGCACAAAGATTCCTCTGAATAGGGAATCCTGTAGTGGTTCGATCTGCAGGGTTTACAGCCAATTGTAAGCCTGTTAGGCATTTTATTAAACAAAAAAATCATCCTTAGAAATGCACATGATAACCTCTTTGTGTTGTATTGACTAATCATGGCATAACGAACCCAGCCTCCCAAAAATCAGGACTTATTTTAACCTACATTGTGCAGAAATGGGAAATCCAGCAAATCCTATTAGTTAGCTGCATTTGTCTCAGGACTCTGTGTGCGCTACTTTGAACATACTCCCTTGGGTGTTTGCTGTAGTTTTTTTTTCTAATTTTAGCTCTTCTTTGTCAGTAGGAACAGGAAGACCAAGCCAGATAATGATACCAATGAATGGTTTTAATATAATCAGAGCACAGAACACAATGTAGCGGATTTCAGGAGTAAATTAAACTACACGTTTTAGATCTTTTCAGAATATCCCAGGATTTCTTTGCTTTGCCTTCCACATGTATTACTGGCTAAATTCTCTGTTCATCATTTCATTAAGGCATCTAAGTAGCAGTAAGTCTTTTTACCTGTCTGGGAGACTGCCTTTAGAGAGCAAGCTCACTCATACTCAGCTGGGCCATCATTGCAGAACAGTTGTGGAACAGAAATGCAAGAACACCTGGATTATTTTCAGCAGCAAAAGTACGGGCCACATGCTTCATAAAGCTTCTCCTCTGGATTAACAAGGGCTTCTTCGGACAGAAGTTTTACATTCTGCACAGTCACTATTGTGGTTGTTCTCACTCAGAGTCTCAGGAGGTGAACGGTGGATTTCCTGGAATGGAAACCTCTTTCTTTTGTCTCCAACATTAAACTTCCTTTAGACTCCTTAGGTGTGTTTATTACAGGGTGGATTTAAAAGGCTGCCATGCAGTAAAACAGAAAGTGCTAGGGGGATTTACCCTCAGTCACTCAGTGCAACACTGCTCTTTCACACCTCCATATTTTATGTAGCTAACATGGCCATTGGATACAGCCATGGATAGAATTCAAGGACATCACTGGATTCTTTGAAATGAATCTCCACTGTCTTTCACCTTCTCTCTCACTGCTTGCTTATATTATTTAGGCTCCAGCTTAAAATGTTACTTACCCGATTCAAGGGGAAAAAAATCTAGATTATTTGGGAACATTTCTGCCTCTAAACCCATGGAAGGACTGTCTTGCAATTAAGACATTGGACTGGAATTCAAGGGATAGTAATTCAGTTCTCCGCTCTACTGCCAGCTTTTTGTGTGACTCTAGGTGAATCAATCAATCTCTCTATACGTTGAATACTCATCTGTAAATTGGGAATAATAATACTTCCTTAAAAGGGGGGCATTTTTCAGTACTATATTGTTTTGTTGCTGATGCTATGGTACGCCACCAGAAGTGCTTTGGAGGAGAAACCAAAGTGAGCACGATAAATACAGCTATTAGTTATTATTATTAATTGTGTATCTCAAGAATTCCACAATTCTGGCTTCATGTTCCTAACCCAAGGCCATAATTCTACCTCAGAAGCACTGCAATTAGGTATAGGAAAATAAAAACTCTGGGACGGTAGAGCTTCTAATCTTGAAAGAAGATATCCTGGAAGTGAATGGATTCTCAGTGAAAGCCAGTGTGGCCCAGGGGATAGCATGCTGGGATGGGAGTGCTGTTCTTAGCTTTGCCACAGAACCTCACGTAGGTTTCTTTGCCTCTCTTTTCCATCCAGTACAGCGCTGAGCTTGATGGGCCAAGATCTCTGCTGAAGCCTGTAGATGTGCTAATAATCATCAGCCATAACCCTGTTAATACAGCATCGTTCTTTACAATATATCGGAAACAACGGAAATGCTGATGGCATCACAAACAGAGGATTGTTATCGGACAGAGACTAAACAGCCAAAGATTTAAAAACCCCATTTCTCAGTCCAATGTTCTTATTAGTAAAAAAGAGAACAAGCTACTATGTGTATATACATGATCTATCATACTATGAAATATACATAATCTAGCAGCCTAAGTGTGAATAAAGATGACATTGAAAGAGGGATGGACAGTTCTGCCATCCTTACTCATGCCAGATAAGACTAGCACAAATTGTCCCATTAGGGTGACCAGATGTCCCAATTTTATAGGGACAGTCCCGATTTTTGGGTCTTATTCTTATATAGGCTCCTATTACCCATCCCGATTTTTCACACTTGCTGTCTGGTCACCCTAGGTCCCATTGCCTTATTCGTATTAGTCTACTCACTTGAGTAATGCAGCCCTCTGGAGTAAGGGTGGCAAAATCATGTTCAGAACATTTTCCATTAAGATGTTACAGGGTTCACCCTGCCTGTCACTGGAGACAATCACAAAACTCCCATTGACAATGGTGGAAACAGGATCGGGCCCATCTATTTTAAACCAAACCACAGGAAAGGAACGCACTAAGCACTTTATATTAAGGTTTCTTTCACAAATGGTTTGTAGCGGGTTAAGAAACTATTAATATTGACATAAGTAACATGGGTTTCAGATAAGCACATCCGATGGAGCACATCAGAAGGTTGTAAGCACTTCAGCACAAGCTGTTATAGATTGTTATAAGGAGAGCTGTGCAAATACTGGATTTTTTTTTCAATTGATTTGCAATGTCGAAATAAAAAATTATTTGCAATATTTTTGGCAAATGAAATTTTAAAAAAATAGTTTCAGGTCAAATGGAATGTTTTGTTTCAATGTTTACCTTTTAACTATGTCTTTGATTTTTTTTTAAATTAAACAAAATTACAGAAATTTGGAAACAAAAAGATTTGCTTTTGTTTGAAACAATCAAAATGCTTCACTTAGAAAACATCAAATGTTTTTATTTTTCCACCTTTTCCCCCAAAACGAATAATTTGGTGAAACCAACATGAATTGGCAAAACATTTAGGTGTCACGGAATCTGCATTTTTTCACTGCAAAAAGTTTTGGCAAAAAATTTCTCCCCACCCTAGTTATAAGCAACTTATTGGACTCTATAACAATCTGTAACAATCAATCAGTCATTTATTAAACCATCTACTATTCATTTATTATCTCTTTATAAGCTATTTATAAATGGAATCTTAATATAAAGTGTGACTCCAATATTAAGGGCACTTGCATTCAATGTTTGCAAATCCATCAGTTTTGTTGCCCAAGGAAGAATGTGTGGATTCAAAAGCTGCAAGCAGAACAATGCTCAGCTTCAGAAGTGAGTGGGTTTTCATTTTTCATATATGCATATGACGTGAAAATTCTTTTTTGAGGGTGGTGGAGGCGCGGAGGGGGAAAGAATGAAATTTGGTTTTGTGTTACCCCAATTTGCATGTGGTTTGTATCCTTGGGCCATTGAAAACAACAGAATACGTAGTGAAATGACACAGGGGTAAAAAGGAGACCAAAGGGTGTTTGGGATTCTTGTAGGCAAACACCACACAGCATTTGAGAGATGCAGGAAGCTGGGCAGACACTGCTGCTCTGATCACATAATTTCTTCTGTACACTGTACCATAAATTGAGGGCCCCCTCCTGCTGCATACCTTTGATCTAGCTGAAGCCAGTGGGAGACAACAGTCCATCCACTACCCTCCTACCATACTTATGCCCATGATGGAAGGTGAGGATGCTTAGCACAGCCTAGGAGACGTTCACCACCTTGCAGCATGTGTCACTAGTGTTCAGACTGAATTCCTCTTAGAGGTGGTGCAACTTTTTAGTACTTCCATTGTGCTATGGCCCTCATCTAGAAGGAAAGAACCTTCTCAAGGTGTGAGACACACTTAGCTACCAAGATAATATTTGTCTTAGAAATACACAAGGGAGACATTACTTGCAAGCCTGCTCTTTTAAGAGTTCAAGTCCATTCTCCAGAAGAAAGCGGTTCAGATCATTCCAAGCTTTGGGATTCTAGTCAATCTGAATCACCAAAACTTTTGAGGTCTGCCTATCACTACTTACTAAAACATAATCTGTTGACAAATTTAATTAATGGAATAAAGAGATTTAATTGGGGAAGAGATGAATGTTATACGAAAATGAGGATAAGTTTCACTTTTTAAATACTCAGAATAGACACTTTAGGAGACATGTCAGAAGAAATATCAATCTGTTAATACCTGTTGATTAAAGCTAGAAAACGATCTTTAAATAAGTGACATTCTGCACAGTGACTTGACTTTATCTTGGAGCTGGAAAATCACCCACTAAGGATTATTTAATCTCTGTCAGTGCTGACATTTCATATTTACTTCCAAAGTGCTTTGCACAATAAGGTCACTTCACTCGCAGGTTCAAACAAATTAAGCCGTCGGTAAAAAGGAGCAGGGTGATGATACCTGTCACGCAGTGTTCGTGTGCAATATGGTTACGACCCCCGGGGAATCTAGAGAGCGGCTACAGTGAAAATGCAAAGGCTTTTCAAAGGCAGGATCGATAATTGGAGAGACTTGTAGGGCTTAATTCTCATTTACCCCAAGCCACTTTACACCACTCTGGTGTAAAGCAGGCTTTTGTGTTGTGAGAGTGGCATAAAGGGACCTTAGTGTCAATGAGAGTTAGACCCATGATATTGTACCTTGGACAGCAAGAAGCTGTGCACAGAGGAAACCGGACCACAGCCTATGCTGGGCTTATAATTTTGTTAGAGACTCCCATAGGGGAGGTACCTTGGGTTAGTGGCTAGGGTACCGGGCTTGGCTCCTGGCTGCGAGACTCTGGGGCTAGTCCCAGCTCCGTGGCCTTGATTCACTGTTGCTACATGATTGTAAAATGCTACCAGACCCAAACAGCAGTTCCTTGCCACTTACGCTGGGCCGTGTAAATGATTTCACAAGGCAACAGCACATTGTACCCTTTATCTCCAATTTCTCCAGCTCCCCAGTTTTCAAGCTGTGGCGTGCGCCCGCTGGAGGGGTGAAACAATGTTATCAGGGGGGCGGGGCTGTGGCCAGATCAGTGTCCAGCCTAGGGCAGGGCAGCAGCAGAGAGTCCCCAGTGATGGCTGGGTGTGTGCAGTCCTGCCCCAGAAGCAGCCTGCTGCTCTGCCAAGACCAGAGAGGGCAGGGAAGGGACACCCTGCTCCTGCCCTGCCCTGGCCCGGACATCTGGCTGGCTGCAGCTTTGCATATTTTAAACCCTCTGGAGCCTGTAGGAGTGAGATGCTCTAGGCAGAGAGGAGGGAGGGTGAGGAACCCTGGTCCACTCCACCCCATGCTGCCATGGGCTCCTTTAGGTATGGAGCCAGCCAACTCCTGCCGCCGTACCGGGCACGAGCAGGGCCGGTGCTACCATTAAGGCGAACTAGGCGGTTGCCCTGGGCGCCAAGATTTGGGGGCGCCAAAAAGCGGTGCCCCCAATTTTTTTTTTTACAGCGTTTCCTCCCCGAGCGTGCGCAGTCGCTGCTCCACTTCTCCCGCCTCCCAGGCTTGCAGCGCCAATCAGCTGTTTGGCGCCACAAGTCTGGGAGGGGAGGAGAATTAGAGCGGGGGCCGCGTGCTCGGGGAGGATGCGGAGCAGAGGTGAGCTGGGGTGGGGAGGTGCTGCACGGCTCCAGGGGGGAGGAGTTGCCACGGGGTGGGGCGCCTCAGGGCGGAGGGGGGGCGGGGAGCTGCTGCAGGGCTGGGGGGGGCGGGCACAAAACTTCCTTGCACCAGCCCTGGGCACGAGCCACCTCGTCCCCTCAGTGAGTCACTTTCTGCCCCTGACGGGCAGGAGCTGGGGAGCGGCCCTGCTATGTTACTTCCATGGGGAAGAGGCCGCAGCAAAAGAAGTCTGGGAACCTTTGCCCTAGCTTATAACGAAGGCATGATGCCTCAAGATTTACAGCCCGAAGAGGTTTGGCTAGTTTGACGAAGCATCTAGACTTTGAAGGGCTTATTCAGAATGGATCTCCTGTGATTTGCCCATTCATTAATTACTCCGAAGACAGGCTTGTGTAAAAGACACACCTTGACCTGGGATTAGGAACACATCTGTAACCGTAGCAGTTTAAAACATCAGCTGGTTATCTTTAAAGAAGATGAGTCTAGTTCAGTAGGTGCCGATATAAAGATCATGTTGCTGTTTTCCAGGAAAAAAAACCTGGCACAGTAATAAATATTCTCCTGCTGGAGAATTCTAGCGGCTCAGAGATAATGAAAGGGCATTGCTTTTATTAGAACTGATCAACAAAAGCATCCACGGAACCATTTCCCACCAGAAAATTGTAAGCGTGTCTGGAGAGGAGGGTCAATTTTCTAAATTTGCTGAGGTTCCAAGTAGATTTTAAAGCCAAAGTCTACCAACCTAGATTTGCCAGTTTGATAAATGTTATAGCAAATATTGGAATGGAACTGAATTAGAATAACCACTTTTTATTGAGCACTAGCTTACTAAGGGACATTTAGCCAATCAATGAGTTTATTAATTAACCAAGAATCACATAAGTGTGTAATAAATAGTTGTCAGAGATTAAGCTAAGCTATCCGAGGTTCCAGGCATATACTGAATACAACATATTGTCTTGCAAGCAATTGACATAAACAGCCCTGAGTCCAAATTGTTGTACCACAGAAACTACAAATCACCAAGATTTGTGTATAGTGTTGAGGTAGCTGTGTTGTTCCCAGGATATGAGAGAGACAAGGTAGGTGGGGTAATGTTGGTCCAATAAAAGATATTAACTCATCTACCTTGTGTCTCAAGATTTTTTTAAATTATATTTACTTATAATCATCAGTTATCAATTCCTTAGTATCTCTACTACATTTATCACACTTCAAGTAATACTCCAAGGAGTGAGGTGATCCTAAGGCAATCTTAGAGATATGGTCCTAGCTATTTCTATCGTTTGTGTTTGAAAGGGGCTAGTTTAAAACATCCACAGCAATTGCTTAAAGTGATTGTTTGAGACCTTGAGGTCTCACAAGAGAGTGCAGACTTCACCAGGCAACTCCCAGTTACTTACGTTAAGCAACGCAAAGAGAAATACAATCTCTGCAAAGGAGGCTCAGCCTCCTCACTTCTTTGCCCTGCTTTTGCCAGCGGGAGAGTGTGTCGAAGGGACGGACCATGTGTCTGCCAGCGCTTCTCAGTTCTGCAGCTTCTTTGGTTACTACTTCTCATAACACAAGAACTAGGGGTCACCAAGTGAAATTGATAGGCACCAAGTTTAAAACAAATAAAAGGAAGTTCTTCACACAACGCACAACCTGTTAAACTCCTTGCCAGAGGATGTTGTGAAGGCCAAGACCATAACAGGGCTCAAAAAAGAACTAGATAAATTCATGGAGGATAGGTCCATCAATGGCTATTAGCCAGGATGGACAGGGATGGTGTCTCTAGCCTCTGTTTGCCAGAAGCTGGGAATGGGCGACTAGAGATAGTTCACTTGATGATTACGTGTCCTGTTCATTCCCTCTGGGGCACCTGGCACTGGCCACTGTCGGAAGACAGGATACTGGGCTAGATGGATCTTTGGTTTGACCCAATAGGGCCATTCTTAGGTTCTTTTTGTGGGTTCAGCAGACTCTTCATTTTAATCCTGTAACTCTGAGATCCACCATGGTGATCTCAGTTTACACACCCAGTTCTGGGGCTCCCTAGAGGAGGGCAGTCCTCTTATTTCTATTGGCCACTTGCCAAATGAGCTATCATATTTCAGTGCTCAGGTGCTCTGCTCTTTTCATCAATATGCAGTAGATGCCATGTTAGAACAAATTCCTTGGCTCCTTTCCTTATCGGAGGCTTTTTATGTTTCATTCATTTCAAGGAATGTGTTTTTTTATTTCTCCAGACTAATATTGGACCTTCATCCCCCTCACCCCATTGTTAAGCAATTTCTTGTAATATTTCAACACTATACACAGGTTAGGGGCTTATAACTTTCAATATTCTTTTCTCTTCTCATGCCATACAATAAGCAATGTCATTAATCTGCCCCTCTTGAGAGGTGCTAGGTAGGTCAACAGAAAGATTCTTCCATCAACCTAGAGGTGTCTACACCAGGATTTGGTCAGTTTCACTCTTTGTCTCGGGGTGGGGAGGTGAATTTTTCACTCCTTGAGCAATATAGCTAGTTCAACCTAAGTTTTAGGGGTAGACCAGGCCTATATCTAATAACTTTAATTTCACAGCCTTTAGGGTTTACAATGGAACGAGAGAGATTATTTTGAAAGTCAGATTATCCACATATGAAGAGATGCTGCTTTTGAGTCATAAAGCAAACAATACACTGCTTCAAATTTATGGTAGAAGCTAGTTGGTTTGGATTTCTTGGGGTGTGAGGAAATTTGATCAATATATAGCCTTCATCTTTCTGTAGGTTACCTAGCGAGCATTCGGAACTGGTTTAACTTAATTAACTCTAGGTCACAATGGCCATTCTGCACTGAAAAATAAGGTGCCACTCTTTGTCAGCCCCTGAACCACACAGCCAGTTAGAGAAAGCCACTCCCAGTTCATGGCAGGCTCTTCTCTATGCTCGAATAACAGCCTGAAGACTCTGCCTAAACATTGCTGGGGAATATGGATTTCACCCTCAGTTTATCTGAGATTCTTTAAACGGGATGTTTCATATTTTGAAAAGTAGATGATGATCTCCCATTGGCTTTAGTTACTTTAGTGACACCTGGAATAGGAGACCTGGCAATTACTGAAATCTTGGTTGTCATGGAGCAGGGGAATAGGGCAATTGCTTCCAGACTGAAGGGGCAGAGCAGGAGATATAGGAACTTAGAACCACTCCATTCAAGACATGTGGCATCTGTACATCTGATAGAACGCAGTTCTGGCAAAGTTTTAATGCTTTATGAAATCCTGTTGATTTAGCTGAAATTTCATTTAGGAAAATGTTCTGACACTGTTGAAACATCCTCTTTTGACATTTCCAGAAAGAAATGGTTCAATGTTTTGTTTTGAAACGACTGCTTCAAATTTTGTATCCTATAATATAAAACACTTTCAAAGGCAAAACTGAGTTTTGATTTTTGTCAAAACAAAATGTTTCAGCTGATCTGAAAGTGATTTCCCCCCCAAGAATTTTCTTTCATGGAAAATTTCACAACGTTCAGGTTTTGTTCTCTATCAGAACAAAGACAAATCTCCCAACCTTTGCAAAATGGAATTTCTACCCTTCTCCTCGGTGCTCTGTTATTTTTAGTTTGGCCACTGGCTACTTTCATGCCGGTTGCAAATACTATTTTAGAAAATAAAGGCTTATTTTGTTTAAATGCAGTCAAAATAGGAAAACATCCGCAGAGCAAGGCTCTGCTCAGCAGGGCCGAGGAGTCTTGAGGGTACAATTATTCTAGGATTACAGCAGGCACACTGAACCCAGTATGCTTAACACTAAACCCAGGCTCTGACTCAGGTTTGAGCCTAAGCCCCCCTTCCGTCCACACACAAATCAGCCTGACTTGGACCCTGCTGGGTGTGTGAGACAAACCCCGAGTCCCACTGAGACTCAGGTCCAAACCCTGTCATCTGCAGTGTGGATGCAGGTCAAGCCGCAGACCCGAGTCAGAAGGTCTGCGTAGTGCAGTATGGACGTGTTAGCACGGCTGTGAGACCCAGGTTCAGCAATTGTAAACCCAGGTTTACAATACAGTGCGGACACAAGTGCTGGCTTGGAAATACCAAGTCCACAAGCCTGGGTCCCACAGCGTAATGGGTTTACAGCGTAATGTAGACGTTTACAGCGTAATGTAGACGTACTCTTAGCGACCCCAACTGAAAGCAGTGATCCACTGTGCTAGGCACTGTATAAAAAGGTAGCAAGAGGGCTTATAATCTAAATAGACAAGACAACCAACAGGTGGGATGGGAAACTGAGGCACAGAGAGAGACTTGCCCAAGTCATGCAGCAGAGCCAGGAACAGAACAGAGCTCTCCTGACGGCAAGTCCAATATCCCTATCTCTGCCTCTCTGGCCTGGTCGACCCCAAAAACTTACGTCAACCTAGTTACATTGCTCAGGGCAGTGAAAAATTTCACGCCCCATACGATGTAGTTAGATCAACCTAAGCCCCGCAGTAGACGCGCCTAGGTCAACAGAATAATTCTGCCAGGTTAGCTACCACCTTCCGTAGAGGTGGATTAAGGTACATTTAGGTCTGTTCTGAGCAAGGACATGAAACAATGCAAGTACGTAAGAGATGTAGCTAGTAGAAAAGGGACAGTAGGATAGTAAGCAATGTGTGATAGTTTGCAGCTATGGCCTCGCATGTAGTGCAGGGCATGAACAGCTCATGATCTAGATGAGGATTGGCTACAAAACTTAGTAGACCAATCATAAAATGTGTGATATGCTGTATTAACCAAGAGAAATAAGTGTAAGTGTGTATACAAGCGAATACATAACGATGTAAGTTTGATGTGCGGTATACCCTGTACCCATCCCCTACATGGAGCCTGATCAGCTCAAGTGCATTTTGATGATGTGACACTAAAGAAACTGTAGTGATGAGCTCAGAATTGAGCTGAGTTCTGGGGAACCAAGTGAATACAGCCTCAGAAGCCATCCCGACTTACTCTGGAGTTGATAAGGTCTCAGAGGCGACAGCAGCATACCAGCTCCATGATTCGGATCCACTCATCTGCAGCAGGCAAGGTGTGCACCCCTTAGCATGAGCATCACAAGCAGTCAGGGAAGTGGCATTGGAAGTTCTTAAATGTGAGGAAGTTAGTACCACGACAGAGAAGTGGGCAGACCCTGTGGAGTGCTCAGAATAGAATTAGAGGGAGGTTGGTACTGGGTGAAAAAATACCGGGTGAGCTACGTCAACATTACGTCAATGGAAAAAGCCCTTCTGACAACATAGGAAGGGTTTACACTACAGCTGTGCCGCTGCAACTGCTGTGGTGCAGACACATCCTCCATGACAAGCAACCAGAAGCACTAACTTCACTAACAACCAGCAAAATGGATTCTTTTTCCATTCAGCAGCAAAATTGGCAAAAGCTTCCCTGTACAGATGCACAAGCGCTGACGAGTCCCCATGCTATCCATGTAACACCGACAGACCCCAGGCATCAGCATTGAACCTGGGATCTTTGGAGCTAAATGCATGAGCTTCTACTGCATGTGCTAAAAGCCACGTGGCCCTCAGCTAAGGCTGTAGCAGACTCATGAATCTCTAAGTGGGCTCAGCACCATTAGAGGGGACAGAGCACCACACCCAGGAGGTGTGTGGGTTACATAGGTACGGAAACCACCCAACAGTATCACACGCCTGCAATGTCAGCTCACACTCTGTCAGACTGCTGCGCTCTCGGCAGCCTGTTTTTAAGCACAGAGAGCCTTGTCAGCTGCCTTTCATACGCGCTGCCAAATATTCTTTAAACTTGAATTGATGAGTAATTTGCCGAAACTAATCTTTCCCATAACCTTTCAAAAACACAGATTTAAATAACTTCAAATATGCCTTTAAAATTCTTTTCCTCCCTGTTTAAGTGTATAATTGTTTTTAGTCGCGGTAATCTCCTCTTAGATGTTCATGGGTGACTTATTAAATAAATCCTTCTATGCATTTAAAATCACCCATTAGCATTAAAGACCTTGGCACTGCATTGGCCATAAGAAGTTTCCCCGCATTTTAACAAGAGATGTGCCCTACAGTACAGAAGTGATTCCAGGGGAAGAGATCAAGGAAGCAGTAGCTTACCCATCCTGCAGGTGGTGCTGACACCTGCTCCCAGGACCTACCCACTGAAATCCAGGGGTGTATTTCCACTGCCATCAGGGGCTGTGGCTCAGGCCCTCAGTACCTCCCTGTATAAATTAGTGAGAGAAACACAGGAAGAGATAGAAGATTGCTGGACAAAGCTTCTCTCGTTGTGCCCAGGGTTTGGGGATAACAGGCTGGGAGCGCTGGTTTGACCTAGCAAACGAGCGGCTAGATAGTTCTCTCTGTGCTACGCGAGTGTCGGCTGAGCAAAGGAGAGCGTTTTCAGAAAAGGAATTCTAGTCTTCACCGTGACGAGGCTGTGCTGGGGACAGGGAGGGAGGGACTGGGTGGAACAAGAGGTTGTCTCTCCTAGGAAGGAGTTGATAAATTTAGGAATTAGTATGGTGACTGAACTCTCCTCTCAGCCCTGGAGTGGGTCCTTTCACCTCAGCGATGAGGCCGTTGATGGAAGAGTGAAGGGAAGCTTGTTCTGCTACTCCCTCTGTTTTCCCTGCTCTGTGGAGAGAGGACTCCAGTCTCCAGCATCGCTCCCAAGCACTGCACTATTTTTTAAGCTGGAAAATACAGGAGAGAAGAGGAAAAGAAAACCAAACCATATGGGTGACGTGATGGACTTTCTCTCAGTGAAGTTTCCTAGCATAACACTGGTGACTAACATTCTTAATGGAGCTCTAGGGGTTTCCAGGAGTCCTGTTAAACCTGCCTCCAAACAAAAAGGAGGTTAGGACAGAGTTGGGCGATATTTGGAATTTCCAACCAGCAGGAAATTCGGATGGTTCAAGATTTGTTTTTGTCCTAAATGAGGACAAAAGTTGAAGCACTGACATTTTTCATGGAATGAAATATTATGAATAAGTGTTATTCAGAAATGTCAAAACATCCTGACAGTCCCCAAAACTGAAGTGTTTCATTTTGATTTATGGACATTATCCAACTGCTTCATGTTGAGTCAATGCAATATTAAATTGTATTTCCCTGTGGTTGCGTATTGCCTCATGGGAATTGTAGTTTGGAACCCTGATGCCCATGGGCCAGTCTCCCTGGCCAGACTACATCTCCCATGATGTATCTACAGTTGTGTGATTCCTATGATACACCAAGCATCTTGGTCAGAGGGGAGTCTGATTTGCAATATTGGAGATATAGTTCCCCAGGGACCTCAGGCCCAAGAGAGAATGGGGATCCAAACTACCAGTCCCCTGAGACAATGGAAAAATTGAAAATTCAAAATTTCCCAGTGGAAACTGCATTTGCTGTCAGAAAATCATTCAGATGGGAAATTCCCAACCAGCTCTAGTTTGGGGTAATTTCCCTGCCTTTATTATGGAGTCACCCACTGGAAACTGCTAAATCATCACTGCAACAAAGGACTCTGCCCTGAAGGGTACATCTGGTGCCTTGGCAGCATTGCCAACTTCTGCAGTATTATCATGCATCTTGCAATGTTTACTGTTTTCCTTAAAGTCCCAGCTGAGTCATGCTATTGCATGAGAACCTCAGCTATTTTTTTTTTAAGTAAGTTTATCTCTTCTGGTCGCAAAGAAAAACTTGAAACCATGAAACGAGTGTATCCTGAAGGCTAAAAAAAACCCCTAAAACAACTAGAAAGTAAATAAAAACCCAACATTTATTTATGGTTTATTCATGATTAAGCCCATATCATGATTTTGGGGCCTGGATGTATGATTTTTGTTTAGGGTTGGCAATTCTGCTTTTGGAATGTACCAGGTTGCATCATTTACCAGGCACTGTCAGCAAGGATCTAACATAAAAGCTGGAAGTTGAAGCAGGGCCGCCCAGAGTGGGGGGCAAGTGGGGCAATTTGCCCCAGGCCCCATGCCCCACGGGGCCCCCACGAGAATATAGTATTCTACAGTATTGCAACTTTTTTTATGGAAGGGGCCCCCCAAATTGCTTTGCCCCAGGCCCCCTGAATCCTCTGGGTGGCCCTGAGTTGAAGTCAACAAAGGTAACGCACAGTTCACACTTTTTGATCGACACTGGAACAGCTTACCACGGCATGTGGTAATTCTCCATCACTTGCATTCTTGAATCAAGATTGGCTGCCTTTCTAAAAGATATGCTGTCGTCCAACCACAAGTTGTTGGCCTAAATGAAAGAATCACTGGGCGAAATTCTGTGACCTGCTAAGCAGCCACAGCTCTCATTAGAATAAAAGTTGTAGGAGCAGGCCCCAAGTTACTGAAACTCTTTGAGATTGAAGGGGCTGTATAAATGTCTTTATTATTAGAAGTAAACAGCCAGGAAGATCAAAAGCATCAAAAAACGTAAAGAAAAGAAGTTGTCTGCATTTTTTTCAATCTTTCAGAAAAACATTTGGGTTCAGGTCAAATTGTTGTTTTAGGCAAACACCAACTTTTATCTCTAATACAACAATGAACTCAACTACAATCAATGATGAATGGAGATGTTATCTGATTTGTGTTGATTAGGTTCAAAGGAATTTTTTCCATGTCGGGTGGGTTGTTGCTTATAAGTGTTTTGTTATGAAAGATGATGCATTTCGGTGGTTAAAAGCAGAAAATAAGAACACTACCAAAAATTAGAACAAAGAAGGTTGCTAGGGAACCAAGAATGAATGCCTAAAACCTTTGTCCTAGATGAATTGAATATAAAACCAAAAAATCTCAATTCGTATATTAAGAGCCACTAGATTAGTTCATAAATAGTACTTATTCTTTTTCCCCCTGCTGGAACCAAAGAACTGCACTCATACTTCAGTAGCATGACAGGCCAGTAGACTGGTCAACCTTTAGCACCTGTTTTTAAAATTGTATGTGCTGATGGTTAACGTGGGGTTCACTCTCCGCTGGAGTGCCTCCTTGTGGCTAGGCATGACATAGCAGCCACCTTTCACTCCCTTGCCAACAGCCACTCCATCACTGTGGTGGTCTCTCTTCCCGCAACTCCGGCTAGGTCATGCTTTGGTCCACCCCTTGTGGGGTAACAGAATCCAAACAAGCTATAGACCAGTGACCTTACAGATGAGCTCCATAGTTCTTACACTGCTTACCTCAGGGGGTTTCACCCCACCTTCTTCAGTGGCTGGTAGGAGAACCCAGGCCCCCCCTCTACTCTGGGTTCCAGACCAGGGACCTGCAGCTGGCAGCCACAGAGTGACTGCAGAGTTTGTGTTCCTCCCCATCCCTTTCTATCCCTCTTTCTGATACAAACCTCCCGGCTCTATAATCACCATCCAGCCCCTCCATTATCAGTTAAGCCCAGTTTCTCTCTCTTGGAGACACTGCCAGGCCTTCCAAGGCCACATTAACTCCTTCAGGGCTGTGTGGAGAACCCCATCACACAGGCCATTGAACTGCAAAGAACCAGTTAAATAGACTATAGATGTGGCAATTCATAGTCACAATTTCAGCAAGTGGGTGCTGAAATGATGCAAACACTTATTTTTTGCGCACATGCACATTAGGTTTTAAACACCGGGTCCTTAATTGCAGGTAGATAACATTCTCCTCAAGAGAGCTACATAGGCATCACCATCACTTCATCCCCTTCTGAAAATAACCCCAGGACAGGCATCTAGCAGGGACTGGGAATGTCCTGGATGGACAGGGCAGACAGGGTCAGTGCATTCAGTCTTGGGCGGTTAGCTTTGTGTTGCACAAGAGCAATTATTCCAGTTGATGTCTGGTCCACTAAGCTGGAAGGATGGCAGCTTTGATGCAAGGGCTCAGGAATAAGGGAGGATATTCAAGCCTCTGATAGGGATGTGGGAAAGCCCCACCCATCTGTAGTGCGTAATAAATGGTTTTTAGTTGAACCTCAGATCTGATCCGAATGCAGCCAACAGCTCCCCATCTAGCCTGTTTAGAATTCTGAGTCTATAAAGGGGATCCATGAACTTCAGATAAGTAGGGCTGGAATGGAAGGATTTATCTTTGATGAAAGAATATTTTTGCTAGGATGGGGGAATCTCGTTAAAAAAAAAGCCCTCTGTGCATAATCTGTAGTCTGTTGGTGTGGTAAGTGTGTCTGTACAGTATGGGAGCCAAACTAGAACTGAAATATTGTTTAAAAACTTCTAGTAAATGAGACCTGGGTGGGAGCTGGAACTTGATCCCAGAGTTTTGTTTTGGAACTGGACATAAGAATGATTTGGGGCCTTACAAGGACTGAACATGCCTTTTATGCACCGATGGCTGATATAAACTGTAGTGTACAGAAAAATAATTAAGAATTGCAGGAATCAGGTGGTGCTCTCCCCTCGATTCCCAGCCAGAGGATTTCTACAAACAGAGCATTTCTTTTGGCCCATGCTTGTCTTAGGTCCTGATCTAAGGCCCATTTGAGTCAAGAGAAAGTTTCAAATTGACTTCAGTGAGCGTTGGACGAGTAGTTCTTTCTGTGCATAGTTGGAGGGATGGTTCTCAGAGGCACAATTTCACTCAAACATATTTCCGCAAGGGAAAAATACAAATGTTTGCAGAACTTTGTTTACTGTTGACCTGAATTAATCCCAGCCAGTCCCATAATCCATCCAGCTCCTTGTATTACAAACCATTACGTCCCACCAATGACTTTTTAAACAAAATCAACATTGATATTGTATAATGGCCAAGCCTTGCCTTTGTCTTCCCTTCCTCTTTACTTTAAATCCTCCACCTGCTATAGACCCCAATTCCGCAAAGCATCCCTAGTCAGCAAAGCACTTAAGCACACACTTAACTTTCAGTGGATGCTTCCACGCTTTGCTACAGCTGCCAATGGTCCTAATTGGCTTGTCTTTGCAGCACTAAGGAAAGATGGTTTCAGTCCAAGTTACACATTTTTATTCTTGCAGCGACAGCCACAATTCTCGGTTACCTCTATGACATGCTCATTTCCCTGTAGATTGAACCTACTAAAAAAAAATGTTCCAATTCTTTCACCTCTTCTGTGATGCTGGGACTCAGTGTGCATGATTTACACAGACTGACAAGATCATTTCTATTATCATAAGGGGGATTTTGGTTGTTTGGAGATTCTCCATACCCTGCTTTCAAAATCTACCTCTCTCTACAGCTTTGTTACTCTGCCTGTCACCCCAGATGGAGCATGTCACATCCTTTTGGATTTTAGCTTGCTCAGGTCTCTCCTTCCTCTCACCCATTCTCTTGTGTTTGTTCAAAAGGGGCATTTGTCAATTCTTCATTAGGCCTTGGTACACCAGTTGTCACATTTGGAAGCATTTTCCTTTCAAATTCCAGTCTGGAAAAATAAACTCTTCCTGTTGAGCTAAGTGAATACATAATTCTTTTTTTTTTAAATCCTTTTTTATTGCATGACTAAGACACACTAAGGCCCTCGTCCCCACTTCCACCTCTTCTCCATTCCCTCCCCTTACTCCGTCACCTCCAGGTATCCCCTTCCAACCAGAGACAAACATTTCAGACACAGACAGAGTGAAACCGCTACATTACACCTCTTTGCTTCTTTGCCCAGAAACAAATTTTAACTGTTTCTGCTAGGCACCCCACGTTTCCTCCCATGCGATATCAACCAGAGCACCTTGGAAGGCCAGTGTCTGGAATAGCTAAGGAGAAAAACACTTTCCTTGGTCCAGCCAGAGTGGCAACCAGCTGGCCAGTCAGCAGGCCTGTGTTGTCCTTGCAGTCCAGGAGCGGACATGTTCTCTTCCACGTTGTCCAAGGAGGGTTAGTGCATCCAGCTATCAGGCATCTGCTATTGCTCCAACAAGCAACCCACAAGTCTTAAACGTATGGGTCTTAACGTTTCATTGAGGGCTGGAGCCACCGTACATTTCTCTCATCTTGTGCAGACTCTAAAAGCCATCCTAGCTCATCATGTATCCCCCTCCATTTGTGACTAGGGCTGGCTGACATTTTTCTATTAAAACTGGTTTCTGAGGGAAAATTGGGTTGTGACTGAATGACACGTTTTCCCTAAAAGTGAGGACAATTGCAATTTTGATAAAAAATCTGAATACTGGAAAACTCAAAAGTGTTTGATTTTCAACCACAATATCTTGGCCCAAAACTGACCTTTTTGATTTGGATAAGCAGCCCTGATGCCCCATGGGAGTTGTAGTTTGATGGCCTCATGCTCCAATTCTCCTCCATGAGCTGGAGTTGTAGCCAAACTTCATCTTGGGCGGGGAGTGTAGAAGTGGCTGTGGTGCGATGCATTGGTTCCTTGAGGTCAGATGTGGTCTCCTCATCTCAAAAAAGCTATACTGGCATTAGAAAAGGTTCAGAGAAGGGCAACTAAAATGATTAGGGGGTTGGAACAGGTCCTATATGAGGAGAGATTAAAGAGGCTCGGACTTTTCAGCTTGGAAAAGAGGAGACTAAGGGGGGCATATGATAGAGGTATATAAAATCATGAGTGATGTGGAGAATGTGAATAAGGAAAAGTTATTTACTTGTTCCCATAATATAAGAACTAGGGGCCACCAAATGAAATTAATGGGCAGCAGATTTAAAACAAATAAAAGGAAGTTCTTCTTCACACAGCGCACAGTCAACTTGTGGAACTCCTTGCCTGAGGAGATTGTGAAGGCTAGGACTATAACAGGGTTTAAAAGAGAACTAGACAAATGCATGGAGGTTAAGTCCATTAATGGCTATTAGCCAGGATGGGTAAGGAATGGTGTCCCTAGCCTATATTTGTCAGAAGGTGAAGATGGATGGCAGGAGAGAGATCACTTGATCATTACCTGTTACGTTCACTCCCTCTGGGGCATCTGGCATTGGCCACTGTCAGCAGACAGGTTACTGGGCTGGGCGGACCTTTGGTCTGACCCAGTATGGCCGTTCTTATGTTCTTATGAGGTATCATAGCCACCTGATGCAACTTAGAGCATTCCCCAGGCACCTCTAACTGGCACCCTGACTGGTGCGCAATACCTGGGAGCTGTAACCCAATCCCCTGTTCTGCAGCATTCAGGAGGCTGGATGCGCTTGAGAATCTGCCCCACAGTCCCTAACTCTTTCCCCCCTGAATCCCACTCAGAGTTATGAAACCCTTCCTGAGAATCTCAGCCTCCTGTTTTAAATGTTTGCCCTGTGTCGGAGGCCCATGGCTCTGAAACACACGTTCTGCATTACTCCTCCGTGCCCCTCGATCAGAGGGAGCTGAAGCACCATGTCCGTCTTGGCCCCATATCACCAAATCAGAAAACATCGCTAGCCACATGGCCACAGATCTAATACAGTGGGTCTCAACCAGGGGTACGTGTACCCCTTCCAAGGGGTACACCAACTCCTCTAGATATTTGCCTAGTTTTACAACAGGCGGCATAAAAAGCACTAGCAAAGTCAGTACAAACTAAAATTTCATACAATGGCTTGTTTATACTGCTCCATACACTGTACACTGAAATGTAAGTACAATATTTATATCCCAATTGACTTGTTTTATAATTATATGGTAAACACGAGAACATCAGCAATTTGTCAGTATAGCGTGCTGTGAGCATTCTGTATTTTTAATGTCTGATTTTGTAAGCAAGTCATTTTTAAATGGGGTGAAACTTGAGGGGTGAGCAAGACAAACCAGGCTCCTGAAAGAGGGACAGTCATTCAGAAAGGTTGAGAGCCACTGATCTCATATGCAAGAGGCCCCAGTGCAGCTGGTTACCCAGCCATCCATGAAGGACCTACATGAGCTGCTCCTTCCTTTCTCCGGCACATGGGTAGCATTTCTTCCACTTAAGTTTTCATACATGGGTCCCACAGGTGACACCAATGGCTCCACATGCTCATTGTGTGGCACTCAACACCCTGCATTCTCTCAGAAGAGATTTCCTCCCCGTTGTGGATGTTGCGCTGGTTGATGAAGAAAAGCAACCAGGTGACTCCAAGAATGTCAAGCATGTTTACTATTTCCAACAAACACAGTCTGCTTGTCATAGAATATCAGGGTTGGAAGGGACCTCAGGAGGTCATCTAGTCCCACCCCCTGCTCAAAGCAGGACCAATCCCCAGACAGATTTTTACCCCCGTTCCCTAAATGGGTTCTGCGGCCTTGCAGCAGTGTCTGCCGGTATCTAAAACACTGCAAGTGACCTCTTTAATTAGAGCACCACAGGTGTCTAGGTTCTAAACATCCTAATCGCATGTGGCGTCGGGGCACGGGGGGAGTAGAAGGGGAACGGTACAGAGGTGGCCACCCTGATGTTCCAGAGGATGACATGAGGAGGTAAAGCAATTGTTCTTGAAAGAGAAAGATGACAAGGTGACACTACTGAGCTCTGTCAGGGAGGGTGAAGAAGTAAAGAGGTTGGAGCTTAGTAATCCAGGAGAAGTTTGTGAGGTAGCGTAACCAAAAGGAACTGGACAGGATCTAGACTGTTCTCAGTGGTAGAAGATGACAGAACAAGGAGTAATGGTCTCAAGTTGCAGAGGGGGAGGTTTAGGCTGGATATTAGGAAAAACTTTTTCACTAGTAGGGTGGTGAAGAACTGGAATGGGTTACCTAGGGAGGTGGTGGAATCTCCTTCCTTAGAGGTTTTTAAGGTCAGGCTTGACAAAGCCCTGGCTGGGATGATTTAGTTGGGTTTGGTCCTGCTTTGAGCAGGGGGTTGGACTGGATGACCTCCTGAGGTCCCTTCCAACCCTGAGATTCTATGATTCTATGAACAGTTTGCAAACAACCCACAGGCTGATAATTTGTCACCCAAACTCTCAGATGTGACAGTGATTGGGGCCAGCTGAGTAAATTGAGAGCTAGGGAGAAGGGGAAGAGACTGACAGATCATTATGCTTACAAATAATGAATACACTCCCAGAAATCAGGATGGGTTCACTACTGTCTGGGGACCAGAAATAAGGGCTACATTCAAAAGGATTATTGAATACTTTTTCCCAGCCCTCTTTTTTTATTTAATTTGCTAAGATCTGAGTCAATGACTCTGTGTCTCTCTCAGGACAACTGGTGATATTATTAGTACCTAAACGGTAACCCAAGCAAAGAGCCGCATTCTTTATGTTGCTTTGGGGATTCGTGATGTATTCAAACAGGGCAGGAGAAACACAGGACCCTGATGTTGTTAGCACTGGGCAGATAAGTGAAGAAGGAACTGACTTTTGACCCTATCGCTTACAAAGGTCTCTGTCATTAAAGTCTGTCTATTGCCTCCAGTGATTTGGGATCTTAAGCATGTGCTTATGTGCTTTGCTGAATCAGGGCCTAACGCAGTTCATTTTTTAAAAAGCATTTCATTTTAGGGTTAACACCCAGTAGGGTGACCAGACAGCAAGTGTGAAAAATCAGGACGGGGGTGGGGGGGTAATAGGAGCCTATATAAGAAAAAGACCCAAAAATCGGGACTGTCCCTATAAAATTGGGACATCTGGTCACCCTAACACCCAGAGCAAAGGAAAAACTCTTTCTGGATGAGTCTAAGAGTTACAAGAAACAAATAGCTAGCCCCTGTGATTGTCTAGCTCCACTGAAGTCTCCAGCAGCTGTTCTCTACCTGGGGTTCCGGGCCCCCAGGGGGGGCCGTGAGCAGGCTTCAGGGCGTCCACCAAAATAAACCAGAGAGAAGGGCCAGCATTAGACTCACGGGGGCCCAGGGCAGAAAGCTGAATCCCAGGCCCCTCCTCCCTGAAGCCGAAGCCTGAACAACTTAGCTTTGTGGGGTCCCCTGTGGCGTGGGGCCCTAGGCAATTGCTCTGCTAGCTGTAGCCAGCCCTGGCTTCTAATCTACTGAAAAACACTTGTGGTGGCACGGGTGGGCTGTGGAATTTTATAGCATGGAGGGGGGAAGCTCAGAAGGAAAAAAGGTTGAGACCCCCTGGCCTACAGCACCTGAAGATCTGGCCCCCAGCCAGTCTGGCATGTGCCTCTAAATAGATAACTTTCTCTCTCTTCCTGCAGAGGGGGTTCCTGGCCTTGTGCTGCTGCTGCTCTTCTACTCATGCAGCACAGGGCTGGGCTGCCTCAGGAAAGCTTCCTTCACTCCACTGCCTTCCTCCCTGTTTTCTTTCCCTTCAGGTGGAAACACTGGGCTTCGTAAGGGTCCCCAGGCAGCTGTCTTTTCACTTTTTAAATTGCAAGACAGACTTCAGGGTGGCTGATCTCTATGCACTCACGGAGAAAGGTGATCATAATTTCCTCTCATTGCTCCTTGTGTCACCCTAAAGATTTCCCCTTCTTGGTATTTTCACCTTCCAGTTACAGTACAACATAGAACATTACCATGTACCCTCAGCGTTAGACCAAGCTTTCATTCCCATATTAGAGTAGATTTTGCAGAACTGTGAAAGTGCAAAACTGTATGGCCATTTGTACACCTAATTTACACATGTGCTCACTGCATTTGTTCATGCACGTACAGAAATCGTGCGTGCAAATAGCCAGAGGCAAAGCCAGTCATTTGCATGCATAAATTACTGCAACTTCACAAAATCATGGTAACTGAGCATTCAAACTATTTAGTTGCACAACCCATCCCATTCAGGTTTGGGGTGTTTTTTTCTCCTTCTCTCTTCCCCCCATAAATCATTCCCATCAGCCCCTTAATTATCTTTATTCCTCTTCTTTTAATTCCTTCCAATTTGTCAACATTTCATTGATACAGAAGTCCCTGTATGGTATATTCAGGTGACCTGTTCTGGAAATATCAACGTAAATACAACAGTTGCACATGCTACATTGTTTATAACAGTGCCCTTTTGCGACACGAAAGCTCTTTTCATTGCTTTCTGCAAAATCCTGCTGCAAAGAGCTTAACTTAGCCTTGCTTTTTTCCCTCCCCTTGTGTATAAACAACGCTAGTGGGAAATTTTCATTTAAAAATTAACTGTGCAAATCACAGAAGCAAGCAGCCCATAATAGGAAAGACTATTTCTTTTCACAGTACCTAGTCAATCTGTGGAACTCATTTCCGCAGGAGGGAGAATACTGTGGTTGGGTTTTAGAAAGGTCTGAGTTTCTAGATGTCTGCTAAGAACTTTTGCACCTAGGCAAGCTAAGATAGTGGTGAAGTGTCATGATTTACAGTGTATGATTATCACTGCGTTTATCTACCTGACAAATGTATGGTGGCGCTAGTGAACAAGGCTTTAGTGCGCCTTACATCAGGGAAACAATTACAAAACAAACAAAGCAGAACCCACTCCTCACTGCATGGGATCAGGAAACTATTTTAATAGAGAGAAATGTTTGACTGCATAAGTAATTGTCAAATGTGGTGCCTAAAGTTAGGCATCTGAACCCATATTTTCAGAGGAGTTGAGCAACTCTGAAAATCAAGCTCCTTTTTACACTATCTAAATAGGGATCCAGCTACCTACCTTTAGATCTTCCTCTGAAGTATCAAATATTGGTTACTGCTGGACGTACTATTCTAGATAACTAGAGGGACACATGTTCTGATCCAGTTTGGCAGTCTCTGTGTACCTCTCATATCTCCCTGGTGCATGAGGCTGAAATGCTCAACACTAAATCGTGGTGAGATGGAGATTTGTGTTGCTTTGATGATAACTGATGCCAGGCAGAAAGTCAGGAGATAAACATTGGGTGGAATATCTGATCTCCACTGGCTTCAGCTTTAGTCTTCATGAAACCCCTAAAGCCTTGAACCGCTAGGCCAGGGCTTTTTTAAATTTTATTTTAGATGAAATATTAAGTGGCTATTTATGGGCTTTTAGTACCTAATAAGGGATCAGAGTTCAGTTTGGAAATGTCAACAGCTGGAGGCTGCTGTCACTTCCTTTTATCACATGACATGCAAGGAAATTCATTAAGGATTAATGCATTGCTGCACAAGGTGACGTTGAGTCTATAATATTCCTCTGTCATTAGACTTTTTAAAAGTATAAAATATGAATGATCTAATTATGGCCTAGAAAGCCAAATGCCTTTCAAGCCATGTCGGTGAGGACGACAGTGTATAAGATAACAACATGTGAATGCAACTTCATAAATGTTTCCCATTTTTTTTTCAGTATTACATTCAAGGCTTTTCATACTGCTAGTCCCACCTACATGTCTTCCTCGGTCTCCAACTCCTTATCCTCATGCAATGCCACTCTTAATTGATCCAGTCATCTTCTTTTCTCATTGCAGACTTTGCACCTTCTATTATGCTGTCCCTGTGCCTGGAACAATTTCTCATATTCATAAAATAAATAAAAAAAAAAACACACAAAACAACCACCACCACAAAAACCCTCCTGAAGACTCAGCTATTCAGTGAGACGTTCATTCCATATGCCCCAATTCAGCTAATCACTTAAAGCCGTCTCTGTTTGGCACAACAGTTAAGCACAGGCACAGTGATGAGCAGGGATGGTTTGCTGAATCAGAGCCGTAAAGATCACACTCTGAGATGGATTCCCCTTCACTGGGGTGAACTGGGAGTAACGACACTGAAGTCGATGGATTACCCCACTGTGAGATCAGAATGGGGTTCTCTGATCTGTATTGCATTGACTCAGCTGATGCCTTTGGACTGCAAGTTCTTCAGGGCAGGGACTCTTATCTGTGCTGCAGTTTCCCAGCTTTACAATGCTGTGCACACCTCTATCATATAAATAAATAATAATGATCGGATCAGATTTATCGGCTCCGTCTGGCAATGGTTAACCCAGTCCACATTGCTACCCCGACCTTATCCTGTAGAAGAAACCCTTTGGGGGACCAGAAACAGAAACAGAGCACATCCTGTGCCCATGAGTCTTTGTTTACTAGCTTTAACTGCTGTCCCACCAGATTAACTCCGTTAAGAACCATAAGTAGAAGCAGATCTCCCCCAGGGTTTCCCCACTGCCTGAACCCACTGCAAATAGTTCAGAGCATCAGTCGGTGGAACCTAGTGCGAGGAAATATGCTGCAAGGCTCACTGTTAGCAGAAACCACTGCAGATGAAAGGGACAAGCACAAAATGAAACTCATATGTTAAAAAAAATCCTTACCTGTGTTACAAAACGTGAACTTAAAAATGTAATCGCCCTGTTGCCATTTATGCGTGTTTACTATTTACATAGCCCTCCGCTTGGACACATTGGTTTCACGACCCAGTTCTCAGGCACCGGTACAATCCTGCTCTCATTTGGGTTGCCAGTACTTCCTCGAAGCTTTCCATTTTCGCCATGGCCGGAGTTGCCTTCCTCATACTCTGTAACCATCTT
This sequence comes from Mauremys reevesii, assembly GCF_016161935.1. NCBI lineage: Eukaryota > Metazoa > Chordata > Testudines > Geoemydidae > Mauremys > Mauremys reevesii. The sequence continues at coordinate 10,819,073 of NC_052638.1, read as the reverse complement.
TCCGATGGCTTTGGAGAGTGAGCGGATGAGAAAACAAACAACATGCCACAAATCTGTATCCCTGTGGCCCAATGCACTCCTAGAAGATGGTCAGCTACTACAGTGATGAGTGCAGAATAAAAACCAACATAGAATGGAACAGAGCAGCCTTTTGTTTAATTAAACATTTTATTAAGCTGCTCATAAGAATTAAGTCCTGCAGATTCACCGATATGAGCAAGATGGTGTAATTACTTTAAAAAAGAGAATTTCTACATTGAAAGGCCACTTGCTGTTGCACTCTGGGGAAAACATCTGTGGGAGCTCAAGCTGCCTGTAGGAAAAAATTCAAGGAATTTTAGAGTAGTCAGTTCTAGAGTTTGCATTTAATGCTGCCATTTTGGGGAGGAATAGAATGGGACACTAGACAGGAGACTTTGCTTTGATTCCAGGCACTGCCACAGACGACTTCTGTGAACTTGGGCAAGTCACTAAATCGACACTGTACCTCAAGTTTTCCATCTATAAAATGGGGATAGCACTTTCCTACCTCACCAGGGTATTATGAGGGTAAATTCCACTAACATTGCGAGCCACTCAGATTCTATGGTGGTGGGGCCACATAAGTACCTAGCTAGATTAGGCCACTGTGTTTCAATGAGAGGACAGAAGTATTTTAAATACATTAGATTAGATAGCTATTGAATTCTCTATTTGTCAATCTACTCTATGCACTGTTTCATTCTTCTGTATCCTCCTAGTGCTTTTCTGAATGTTTGACATTTTCATGGAGATAGCACAAATGCAATGGGGATCTTGCGTTCAGGAACTATAGTTGTATTTATCATCTTCCATCTCTTCAAATTCTCCTCCCACTAAATGCCTGGACTCCACCATTAATGACAGGGATCTTCCTCTGAGCAATTAGGCTCAGTAACAGAGATGCAGTGGTAATAAAATACTTGCTACCGGCTTAGAATGACTGGTTAGCCACGTCTTGCTTGTTTTGATACTTTTGCCGAAGACACAATTAGCAGCATTACCCACTTATCCAAATCCATGACTTATACCCTGGTCAGATCTGAGAGTAGAAAACCCATTTCATCCCATCCATCCCTTAACTCTTAGACCTCCACTGCTTTTCTTCTTTACAGCCATATGAGTGGAACTGGATTGCCAGGTGGGAAGGGACAAATTGGCCACCAAGTCCAGTGCTTTCTCCTCAGCCATCTTGTTTTCCATGAACTTGCTTGCTGTGTGGCCAAGATTTTCAGTGGACTAATAATTTATTTTCAGTTTCCTTCATGTTCTGTTCTTTGAGCATCCAGCTAAAGGAGACTCAGCACACCCGGCACCATGTTAGATCTTAATGTCACACTACTTTTATTTAGCATGCTGGTGCATTAAGGAATGGGATGAATGGAAATAGGCAACATATTTCATCCCATCTGGGGAGGGTTAAAAAAGACCCTCATGCTGGGAGTGTTCAAAATTCAGCACACTTCATCACAACACGTTGTGCATTATGTCAGGCTGGTGATCCTCTGGCTAACAGGGCAAAACCAAAGAGCTTCAATAGAGCCTCAATCCTCCAATCACTTATGACGCTTCAATCATTTACACGTGCTCCTAAAAGTGTCCATGGGCTGAGACCTTCGAGGTCAGGGCTTTGGAAAGTGTGCTGCAGTATGGTATGTATCGGTGCACCTTTTTTTTTAAGTGTTATCATGGCTGGATTGCTGAATCAAGTCAGGGCTTGGATACTATTGTGAGAAGCACCTTAGAATGATAATTAGACAGATACAATTAGACCAATTCAGCCAGTTTTCCATTTAATGCCAAGCCCAGAAATCCGATGAAGTGAGCTGTAGTCCACGAAAGCTGATGCTACAATAAATTTGTTAGTCTCTAGATGCCATAAGTACTCCTATTCTTTACACCAGCCAAGGATCTGTCCCTGAGATCTGTGATATCATCATGCATCTGCTCCCAGGAATCTACTGAGATTTCCCTATCCATGTGCAGTCCCCATCCTTGTTTGGAGATTATTCTCTGAAATAAAGACAGCACTGGCATTTGCTATATGCTGAGTTTATATTTCTTAACACTAATTGCCTCATTACATTGATTTCGTGACAGCTTACATTGATCCTGCAGCTGTCCAGTGGACATCAACATGTCAATACTGAACATCCCGTTTAGTTTATGGAGACCTGCATTAGCCTAAGCATATGACATATGGGTTGGAAAGGGGCTTAGGATTCAGGGCAATAGAAACGTGGGACGTTGAGCTAGGACTCTTTTATACTTTGCTTTTCTTCTTACATCTATCAGTGCCTTCACCATATGGGTCAAAGCAGCAGGTGTATCTGCAGCCTGGGTGTTCTTTCTAAGTTTGTGCTACAGACACCACTAAGAGGACCTTGGATGTGCTGTGGAATTGCAGAAGATTGCGGTACTTGAGGGGAGGAGGGTTAATGTGATCAGAGCAGCAAGAGAAGAGGAGGAACTTAACCACAGCATATTATTGCATGGGCCAGCAGGGTGAGAACTGAGATCCTGGGGAGCCAAAGAAAGAGGAGGAGGCTGGAATCACAGATAATGATCCAATATGAACCAGTGTTTTAGCACTGCGGTGGACTTTAAGCTGTTAGAGAGGAAGAAGTGACTGCATTTGTCAAGGGTGTGGAAGTGAGAAGAGAAGGGGGAGAGAGAGACTCCATGGTGGAGAGCCTGGGAGCTGGGGAGGATCAGAAGGGACTGTTGTGCTCATCTAGCCTGTCCTCCCACATAACACAGACCATCACATTTCACTGCAGTATTATTGCATCCACACTATAATTTCTTGCTGAGCTAGATTGTATCTTCTAGAAAGACATCTGGATTTGATTTAAAGATTTCAAGGAAGGGCGATTCCGTCTCACCCCTTGGTAGGTTGTTCCAGTGGTTAAATTACTCTCACTGTTTAAAATGTGCACCACTTTTCTAGTCTGAATTTGTCTAGCTTCAGCTTCCAGCCACTGGATGGGACTCTAACATGGCAGACCCAAATATGGCCACTCAGCCATGCCTTTCATAGTGGAGCAGTCAGCAAAAACTCTCATATGCTAGATAAACTCTATTGACGAACTTCTGCACAAACATGAGCCATATCAGGGCAAGTCTATGTAATCAATAACCTATGCCACCGATTGGTGTAGTCTATCAATACATAGGAAATCGTATGCCTGTAATTCTTTATTCCTGTTAACAGGAATGACACACTTCCCCTTCCCTCACTGTGTCAAAAGGATCAAACTCTTCACTGTGCATTAGGAAGGAATTAGATCCCAAAGATCCCCATCCAGTTTCTTGAAATGAAATATTTAAAATATACTGATTGCTTAGAGCCACTCGGTGACTGGGCAAGTAATATTTTAATGAGTCATTTTCAACACTGTTCAGTATTTGGCAAAGCAGGTACTCATTCCAATATATTTAATGCAAATAGCTGCTTAGAGACTGTAGTTCAACATATTCAACCTCTTCAGACTTTAACAGCATTACCTTACCAAGTGTTCCACCTAATGTGCTTACTGCATGAAGACAGGAGAACAGGCAGAGCTGAATTTCCCCTGGGGGGTAGCTAAGGAGAAAGTAGGAGGGACTGTAGATATTTAAGATGGACAGGGTTTAGTGGAGGTCAGGAAAAGCAGGTGGTAAAAGGAGTATGTGGGTGCAAAGATAATTTAATTTTAAAGGAAGAGTCATAATAAGGAAAGACCACTTCTACCGTTTGACTTATAATTCCATCCTGGCCATTTCAGAGATGAGAAAAGGAGTTTAATGGCTACATTGAGCTAAGAAACTCAACAAACAGAATGCAGAAGGGTACAGATGTGTCAGCTGAGGTTCAGTTTGGTTAAGTACTCGCCCAACTGTAATTCCAGGAACAGAAGCCAGGAGTCCTGATTTCCAAACCCCGTTCTAACCTCTGGAGAACAGATTCCTAAGTGGCGGACCATGGACCACTGCTTGTTTACAGATCACTTGCTGGTCATCTGGAAATAACTGGGTGGTAACATGTAGCTGCTGTCTTTTCTTTTTTGTTTCCAGCTGTGAAATTGCGTTAAAAAGTGAAAATACACTAAGCACTTCCTTAAGATTAGTTTTCCATGTGGCCAGTTGTAGTAGTTACCACAAGGAAAGTTGGGCATGGGAGGAATGTTGACCATGTGACTGAGAATACGAGGGGGGTGGTCCACAAGACCATCCTTCTAAGATGAGGTCCATTTTATGAAGAAGAATGAGGATTTCTGCGTGAGACCACACTTCCTCCCAGTAACAAGTTACCTAATTGTTCTCCAAAGCCTCTGCTTTTTGTCTGGGAGGGATTTTTATAATGTTTATGTCTCTGTGGGTCTGTCTGCAACTGAAAAGTTATTTTGTTCGGAAAGATTCAGGCAGTAAACTAATTTTTACTGGTGATATGAACAGCTTAGAAAGAACTGCACCACAATTAACAATACAGCATTTTCTGTAATATCGAAATAGTCCATCTATCCAGCTAAACAGAACTGTAGTAGGACCAACTGGAGATTTCCAGTAATATTATAACATTGGGCCAAGTTTTACCCATGCAGCCCCACTGATTTCAATGAATCCACCTTCTTACCAAGCCACTGGTGCAAATGCAGGCTGAATCTCTGAGGCCCAAAGAGCTCCCGAGATGAACTAGCAGCCACACTGTATACCAATCCTTCATAGCTTAGCTACATGCACTGCGTTCATATATTTTCTGTATTATTTTCCCAGTTTTAAGTGTGGCTATGGGAAAAGTCATTTTGCTCCCATAGTACCTTATCACGGCACTCTGCCAACCCCTGTTGGCTACATATTCATAGTGTAGTTCAGCATTTTAGCTAGATGCTTCCTGTGGACTTTACATCTGCTTTACCAAGCTTTAACGACTGTCTGTGAGCCATGTCGAGCCCGTCTAGCCGGGGAAGAACAAACTGTGTCCCATCCTGTTAGCGCACACGCAGCATTCCCGGCTAAGCCCTTGGGAAAGGGAGGTGGTGTGGTTCAGAGCTGGGAATGGGCTGTGGAGAGCTCGGTTCCATTCCCAGCTCTACCATGCCCTGGATGAAGCTGGACAAGTCGCTTAGCCTCTCTGGGCTAGTGCTCCATCTGTAAAATGGGGATAATCGTTAATACTGTCTTTGTCTGTCTTGTCTAGTTAGGGTGGAAATTGTTTGGGGCTGGGACTCTCTCATGCGTATGTACAGCACTGTGTGCATAGCACAAAGGGACCCTGATCTCCACTACAGCCTCTATGTGCTGCTGTAACACATAATCATAATATGTTTGGATCCTCAGACCAAACAGGGCCATATTTATGCCTCCGCTGACTTCACCAGGGATGAATTGGGCCCACGGTGTTTTTCAGATCACAAGTCATAAAGTTACAAAACATCTCAGCCTTCTAGGCTTCCTGAATAGAGTCTTCCAAGTTGCTTCTGCACGGGGGTTGCCCTTTGATAGTAGCAGGCAGCTGGCCACTAATCCTTCCTCACCACTGTATCTCTGTAGTTCTCTTGCCTACTTTCTCTGGCTCTTACCTCCATGCCTACTTTCTCCAAGGCCTCTTCATCTCCATTACAGCTTCCAGCGGATCCTCCCTTCCTCTGTTTGCCAGACACCTGGTGGCTGAGCTGTCAGTTTAGCAATGCTGAAGGCTTAGGATTACAAACACCATCCAAAAACCAACAACAACAAAAAAAGCAGGTGAAAGGAAGCACTTATTGTTGCATCCTTTAATCTAAGTAGACAAATCTCCCTGGTGAGTGAAATATGACCTTGTGGTCAGAATAGGATGTGATTATCTAAATCTCTGACTGGTCCAAACAAGCCCGATTAGACATAACCTGACCTGGAACACTATCTACATGTCTCAGGTAAAATGAAAACTCCTGCAAACAACAAAACCTTTGAACTCCAAAGGAGGCAGGCTGCCACATAATAAAGTGACAGCACACTCCCGAGCACCAAAGATTTTCTTTAGGACAGGACTAAGAGGATCTAGCCATATGATATCTGGGCTCTGTCTGACAGAACGTGTCAGCTGTTTTAAACGCCCACATCACCAACACAAAACAAAATAGAACAGGACATGATCCCAGGATACAATATCCAGCTGAAGCCGCAGGGGAATTTTAGGAATGTAATTACTCAAGTTGGAAATTGACCAAGGTTTAGCACTTCTGTTCCAACAAAAATAAATGCTGGATGAACTTTAATGATCTTAAGTGGTCAGGACCGTAATTATGCTTCATCCAAACCACGGCACCTCCTAAAGCACATTGACAAATAGCGCAATGGTGTGGCATTGGGCAAGTACAGATTCAAAGGAGGAAATCTCACGTTCTGACTCCACACTTTTTGCAGCACCTGGCCTTCCATGAAAGATCCCCTATCAAGTACTAATCGGGCCCGACCCTACTTGCCAGGACTATCTGGCTATACCTCATTTAATCAATTCCCTGCCATGCCGGGGCCTCAAGCACTGGTGAACCTCACTCCCTTCTATTCTCTGCCCGTGGCATATAATAGTCTAGTGGCTTCTGGGCTCTAGTACTTTAGTCCAATTTTGATACTTGGATTTAGTGTGCGAGTGGTGGGGGGTGTTGGCGGCCTGTGATTTGTAGGAGGTCGGTCTCCTCTGGCCTTAAACTCTATGAACTTTTGATCTTTTCCTTCCCTCAGCTGGTTGAACAAAATGTGTTGACTGCTGGTGCATGCTATGAGGCCTATCTTCGTGGTCTGGCCTTGGCCTAAGGGGCCGGTTTACGGGGATTGGATGTTTTTGTGGGGAGGGATATTACTGAATCTACTGGTTGACACACAGTGCTCATGCTGCATTAATGTCTGTGTTTCTGTGCATTTTATTACCCAAACCACTCATTAAATACTCCTGGCAAATTTATGTCCTGCCTGGCAAGGCTGAGGTGAGGTCAGAAAGCCCAGGGAGGATTTCAAATCCCAGGTGCAGCTGAGTAGGAGCAGTTCAGGATAACAACCTAGTGCTGCCTTCGAACATTAGGCTTGGGAGTCCATGACTCCAAGAAGGTGCAGTGGGGCCACTTGGGGCCTCTGTTGCAACAAGCTCTGAGAGCAGTGCACTCACTGTTCCTTTTGGGGTCACCAGCAAGGCTGCCCCATATGTAAAAACCTCAGGGTATTGCTCACAGGGGAGGAAGGATGCTCTAGGGGGAAGGGTACTGGATGGGGGACTCAGAAGTTCTGGGTTCAATTCCTGACTCAGTCACCAACTTTCCATATGCCCCTGAGCAAGTCAGTCAGTTTACCCAGTGCCTCAGGTCTCCATCGGTAAAATGGGATAACAGCACTTCCCCACCCCCAAGGGGGTGTTGTGAGGGTAAGATCCAGTCGTGATTGTGTGGTGCTCACATGTTACACTGACCCAGGCCTTGTTCAGTACCTAGGGAGGGCTAGAGAAACCAGACATGCCAAAGAGACATGGATTCAACAGATATAAACAAGGAGACCCAGTAAAAGACCCCACATAGCAGCTCTGCTGCAATGTATGCTGGGTAGGTTTATTTCCTAAGTAAAACAATATGATGCCAGCCAACAGAGGCGTGGAGAGAAATACAAAGCCGGGGGGAGACAGAGTGAGGGGGGAAAACAGAACGTAAATGAAAGATCTGGATCTTGGCGATGTTATGATTGCTTGTGTGAAAAATGCATGGCTGGCTTCTTCATTTACACCTTTGATTCACACCTCATGAGCTGAAAAATGTCTTTTCATGGTGACGGATGTTCCATCTGGGCGCCGTTAACCCTGCGCCACACAGGCGGGAATATTTTTAGGGCATTGAATTATTCAAGAAGCTGTGCTGCTTTCTGATGATTTAGTTTGAAAGGAAGCTAAACAAGCTCTCTCTCTGTTTGCGCGTAGGTGCTTGGAGGCTGTTTTAAGATTTCAGAGCCCAAGCTGTCCCGGGAGGAAAGTATTTGAAGCCTTTTCTCCCTCTGGGTCGACACAGCTTTTAAAATGTTAATGCTCACGTCCAGCAGGGCTACCGCGGGGATCATTTACCCTCTTGCACACCAGGGTGACGTGCTGTGGGGAGGGATGGGGGGTTGAAATGTGTGTTGCGACATCCTGAGGGAAATGGACACCACGTCACAATGCACAAGTCTCCGTGAGGGGACAGAGCATGAATCCTAGTGGAAGCAGATGCATGGTCCTCAGGCTGATTCCATCAGTTTTTCATTATTATTAAGTATTTATGTTATGGGAACGCCCAAAGGCTCCACTCGGGATCAGGGCCCCACTGAATGCAGCCCTGTACAAACACCAAAATGAGACAACCCCTCCCCTCAAGGGACTGCAGTCGAAAGCCACACACAGACAAAAGAAAGGGGATGTAGACACAAACCTAGAAGTGAATGAACACGCTGAAGAATTGGGCTAGCACTGTGAGTTATGTGAACTACAGACCATTATCATACAAGCAGTATCTGCCCCCATATAAGCCGTCCCTAATGAGGCTAGTGCCCAGAAGTGTGGAGCACCAGCAGGCCTCACCAGGGGTGGACATGCTCTGTAGGCCTAATACAGAGCATGTCCGGTGGATCTGAGACTCATACTAAACATTATTTCAGTTCCTTTGCTTGTTCATTTTCATCCCTTCCCTCATTTCCTGTGTGCGTGGGGCAGGGGGAGGGGTTTCTAATTATACTCATTTTTAAAACTTGGGGGGGGGGAGGGAAAAGAGAACCTATTGGTTTGAAAGCACCATTGATTCAGTACAAAAAAATCTCCTTTCAATACAGCTCTTTGGAAGAGCCTGATTTACAAAAGCCACTGTCCCCTCAATCTGTGGTCTCTTGTCATGTCTCCCTGTCTGACAGATTGTAATCTCCCTGGGGTAAGGCCTTCTCCAGGCATGCCTAGGCTGCTCCAGAAATAACAATGCACAAAAAGGAATCACCTGCCAGATTTTAATAAGAACATTGTATCATTGTCAGCCCCTTTCCTCCCTGACATGTAATTTTATACACAGAACAGGCAACATCACTTTATATTTATCTATTAAGGGGGGGACCATTTCTTTCCCCCCGGTAAACAAGTGACAGAAGAATAAGAGATAGAAATAAGTGGTTTTAGAGGGGGCAGGTCAATATCAGCTTATTGTCTTTGAAAACCCCTCCTAACACAAATTAAAGTAAGCAAGAGATATTTCCTCATGCAAGCCCTGATTGCTTTGTTTTACTAGCCCAGCCCAGCCTTTCCTTGCAAACAGAGCCCTAGGTTAACAGCACACATAGCCAACAGATTAGTCTTCTACACTTTCACCCAGCCTACAAATTCCCCTTAGCTTCAGGCCTGCTGGCCCCTTCTTTACTTTTATGTGACTCAGCCCAGCTGCTGGCCAATGGAAAGGCAAAGATCATCAGCTCTCACTGATCATGTTACCATTTCACCTGTTTCATTTGCAAATCCTTGGTGCTGCCACCTTGCTTAATTAGCTTCTTCAGGTCCACCCCACACCCATCTAGAGTGGAGAAGCAGCCCTTCCTCTAAGCAACTGACCCTTCATCTCTCATCCTAACAAGCTGTGCCCCATTTGGTGTTACTGCTGCTAAAGGAATGTTCAGACTTAGATGCCCCACGTCTTCTGCTGAAAAATGATGCAAATAAATCACTTATTAGCTTCTCTGTCCTGTGTTTGTCCACATGAATTGCTCTCTTTACCCATTCTGGTGTCCAAAGGACCCATCAGTTCTCTTACAAGCCTTTCTGCTTCTGATACAGGTTCAGAATGTCCTGTTATTTGTTTTTATCTTCTTGGCAACTTGCTCTTCAAATTCCCCCTAACCCTCCTAATTTCCCACTTATCTGCCATGGTTCATGTTCTCCTCCCAATGACGTCTTACATGTGGCTTGCTGCAAATGCTAAAGCAATGAGAGTGGGCAGTGATGTCTTTCTGACTCTCAGCAAACCCTCGGCTTCTTCTCTCAGAGCAGGATTGATAGCCCTTGTAATTTTTTTCTAGCCTGTGTAATTGCAGATGCTTTTGTTACTTCTAATTGCATTACAAAGAAGTGAATCATTGTTATAAGTGTTGATCTATCCGCCATCATGGAGATACAAGTTGTCTGGAAGGAGCAGCTGTACATAAATTATGGGTGTAGGTGGGGAGAGGGGCAGGCACTCTGCATCAAGCTCTGGCACTTGGATCTACTTAGAGGAACATCATCAGCTCAAACACTTCAGTGACCCCTGGTTCAAGCTAATGACTTCCATATTCCACGTGCTATTTAATATACAGTAAACCCCAGACCCTGCACCGTGCCAGCTTTACACTGGTTTTCTAAAAGCTTTTCTAGAGGAATGTGAGCTTAATTTAGCTTCAAATGGAGACAATAAATTAAAGTAGTCTCCTGGACAGAAGGCTCTTATTGCACCCCTAAATTCTCCGCCACCAAACCACAATAACTACATGTTGTTTGATGCTGGGATTCTGAGGAAGAGTGTTATTTTCCATCCTGACTTCCTCCTTTTATTTGGACAACTTTAATGACAACCCCTGTACCACTGTAGTTTGCATCTGGAATAACTTTTGTGAAAGTGATCACAAGAGCGCACGACCTAGGAATTAGGTGCTTAAATATCTTTGAGGAGCTGGGCCATGCACGTTACAGTGGAGGAGTGGGGTCTCTCCTGCACCAGAGCTCTTCTTAGTACCAGAAAAGGGGGCAGGAGTCTTGGGGAGCCCCACCTCAATCCCAACCTGCCTTAGAGCAACTGCTGGGCTGTTCAAAGCTGCGTCACCAGAATAGAGCCTTTGGGGAGCCCAGGCCAGTGGAGGACAGGTGGAGTGGAGTTCCACTCTGCCATGCCCTGGCATGACCCGCCCCTTCCTTTACATATGCCCATAGTGGGGAGCACCAGTGCAGAACCCAACTATGGAGTTCTTCAGCCAGCAGTGAGTCTCCCTCTGACAGGGGAATTCTCTGCTGGATAGTTTTGGCCAGATGACACCCCTTTGTGCCACCTGAGCAGCCCTAAGCATTTAAATAGAGTAGCAAATCAATCCCTGGCAGTTCAGGTTGAATGCCTGTGTAGCCCCATGGTATA